>NW_020171818.1:1036274-1100245 GCF_003031525.2 Neophocaena asiaeorientalis asiaeorientalis
CTCTCCCGTTGCGGAGCACAGGCTCCGGACGCGCAGGCTCAGCGGCCATGGCTCACGGGCCCAGCCGCTCCGCGGCATGTGGGATCTTCCCGGACCAGGACACGAACCCGTGTCCCCTGCATCGGCAGGCGGACTCTCAACCAATGCGCCACCAGGGAAGCCCAGGATATGGCTTCTTTATTTGAGTATGTGCTGTGCTAGGTTCTGGGTTAATCGCTGTTAATACAAATAGGATACAACATTTAAAAAATTCTCGCCAATGTTTGCTTCTATGCCTATTTCCCCAGGTAGACCGTGGATCACACCAGGACAGGAACTACTCACATTCATCTCTCTGTCCTCGGTGCCTGCCATGGCACCTGACGTATAACATGTACTTGGTGGACCTTTTTAAATGGGTAAATGAGCTTTGTGTGCATTTAGTAACAGAGACATCTTCTCTACGTGATCACATGCACATGAAAAGAAACTATTTTCATAATCCTAACCCAGCTTCCTGACAGCACTAAATTAGTATGCCTTAATGATACATATGTACCATTTTACTAATCTGCAAGCTAACCCCTCAGATGTCTGGAAACAAATGCTAGTCTTCTGAATAGTATGTATTTTTAATATTATGTATTTTTAATATCCACCAGCTAACATCTTAATTTAGGAACACTTGGACATCGTAGTTCATAATGGCTATGCCAAGCCTGCTTATTTAGAGAATTTAGATTGGGTCATATCTCCAGGGAAATCACCTGAATTAAAATAGAAAGTATCATCCATCTCTTATTCAGTCACGATTAGAGACTGATAAAAACACATCAGCAATCATATAAAGACTGAATTCCTCAAAAGCAGCCTGGCGAAGTAATAAATAATATCCTGTGCAAAAATCAACTGCAGACACTTTTTAAATTCATATCCTTTTATATGAATATTTTATAATTATTACCTCAAAGACCTAGATGATAACAGATTCCAGTGAAGATTTTGATATCTACAGTTACGTAATGGTGAAATTAGATTCTGGGACACTGAGTCCATTGTAAATCTTCTGTAAATGGAATTATCAAAGCCTAAATCATTTTTCACCAGACAAGTTGCTTTCTTCAGCTGTGCAATCCTACAACTGCGGGTACATCTTTTGTAGATTATAGAGACCTACATTATAACCCTATCCTAATGGCTGATCAGCTACTCAATTGGAAAAGCCCCAGAAGAGTTCTGTCATCAGAATTATTTAGATGCTACCCTGATTTATGAACACCAGTCCTTGCCAAACTATTATCCCTGTGAATAGTAGGGGTATCTTCCCTCAGAATGTAGACAGAGGTTTGTCCATCCCATTTTCAAAAAATACTCATGTTTTAAACTAGTATACCATATATTTCCTCAAAACTCCAGGCCTATTTCTTTTTGACAAATTATAGGGTCATAATTTCTAAATGGAGACTTCATGTAAAGAACAAACATACTTCAGGCAATGGAGAGGCACTGATCACAGTAATTCTCGTTCAGATCAAAACAGTGTAAAAGAACTTAAAGCTATTAGTAGCATAGCATTATCAGTCATTCATAAGTCCTTGATTCCCTAGACAAAAGCCACCCAGGGACCAAGTCCAGCTGTCCTAATATAGATGCAAGGCACTCATGTTTCTGTGGAGTATCCTCCTACTGTGAAAATCAGAATGGGTCCAGGTACAACCCTAGAGAAACACATGCATGCGTGAGTAAAGGCACACAGACAAGTGTGTTCATTGGGGTATTGTAGGTAACAGCCAAAGTGAAAGAGGGCAGATTCCACTTACCTTTGGGGTAAAGTGGCGACTGGATGGTGCACAGGAGGGCTCCTGGGGTGCTGGCAATGTTTTAATTTTTGATCTGGGGACTGGTTATGCAGGTGTGTTCACTTTTTGGAAATACACTGAACTGTTGTTATTTGTACACATTTCTGTATGTATATTATTCTTCAACAGAAAGTTTTTTTTTTTCTTTTTTGTTTTTTTAAAGATCAAGAGATTTTCTCAGCTCTCACGAGGTCGATCTTGCTATCCAAAATGCATTCCACAGGACTAACAGCATGGCCTTCTGGGAGAATGACCGAAAAGTAGACTCTCGGGCCCCACCCCAAACCTACTGAACCTGAATCTGGATTTTGACAAGATCCCCAAGTGATTTGAACGCACACTGAAGCTTGAGGAGCACTGATCTAAAGCATAAAATTACAAATAGAAAAGCTCAGCATGACAATGTAGTAAGTAGTATAATGGAAGGAAGCACAGGGTACTATGGAAGCCAGAAGAGGCACCCCTCGCCCAGACCAGCTCAGCTGCCCCGCTGAGTTTGCTCCCAAGCTGAGTAATTCTGGGAGGACCTAATTGCCAGAAATATTGGCTTAGAACCTCAGGTTTGCTCCCTCCCTTATTTACGGTTTAGCATTTTAGTGAAGAGCAGTAATTGGCTAGAATCAATACAAAGGAAGCCTGAGTTTCAGGCCAAGAAAGGGCTGCTGTGATTCTGCAGTTGTTTAAAAAGATAAATGGTCTCTATAGCTAGGGACAAAGAAAAGTAGGACAAGCACAAGGAGAACCTGATAGAGGAGTGCCTCGCAAATAATTAGTGGCTAATTTTAGCCCATCAGCTTACCTATTTTTTCATTATTCAGTAAAACTGAGTTCCAAAGTCGTAAAATTTGACCCTGCAGAGGAGACCCCAAAATAACATTTAAGATCCAATTATGCTATCTCACATAATGGACACTAAAAGCAGAGCCCCAGCAGCACCTCAGATGTTGAGTCATTACTTTCTTATTTCTTCTGTTTGTCATTCCTATGATCACCATTATTGTATTTCTCCAGAGCATTTTCTCTTCTAAAAATGGGATCTTAAAAAATGAATTCCAGGTGTAATGATGTTAAACACCACGGAGAGATGATTTCTTGTCTTTGTATGGCATACTCCCTTTGATTTATACTTGAGTCACAATCAATTGTTTTAATTATAATACTACACTGCTAACTCATTTAGTTTGTGGTCCACTCTGGCCTGGAAGCACTTTCCACTACATTTGTGACTCTTTAGCCTTAAGCCTCTTTGAGTCCGTATTTCTGACTCCTCAAGATTTTAACATGCATTTGTCTCTGCTGAGGTCGAAAGCAAGTCTTGGTTTTCGGTACACAGATTTTCTGAATTTTCCGTGATGTTGCCTTCTATTCCTAGTGTTCAAGTTGATAGCATCCCCTCCCTGCAAGCGGGTGCCCTCTTCACATTTAGTGGATACTTTCAATATCTTTATCTAAATTACTGATAAAGAACTAGCCCCTGAAGTTGTCCTTGAGTTGATAAGGAGCCACTGATAATCACTGTTTAGGAATTTTCAGTAGGCTAATAGTATCTCAGCCTCTGGCTTAGCAAATCATGTGACATAAAATCAACTGCCTTAGTCACATTCATATGGGGTCCTTCCCTCTAACCCGCCATCCACTCACCCACCACCATATATCCTGCCCCTGAAGCACAAAAGGAAATAACAACATTGGTTTGGCATAATCGTCTTTTAACCAACCCATGCCTTGGCATTAAAAATGTAAGGAAATAAGACCACTTTTTCTGCGTCATAGCCAAGGCACTCTGCAGCAAACCCAGTGTGGTTTCTGAGCAGCATTTAATAAGTGGAACAGGCTGGACCGCCTGATGCCTGAAAACACACACCAGATCAGATACTTATTAGTAAAAGTGGCAGGAATGCTTCAAGATCTGAGGTCACCAGGGTCTGAGAACAACCGATCAGGAGAACAGGCAGCCACCCTGGATAAAATCTGACCTCCTTCCACAATCCCACTCAACAGTCAGAACAGACGACAGAAGCAGCCAAAGGAAGCTCCCCGATATTTTTTTTTTTTAATCTAAAACAGAAATGCAGACAATCATCAAGCAAAGACAACTACATACTGTGTAACAGGAAAACATACGTTGGTCTGTGTTAAATTATAACTTAACCATGCACAGGCAGGCCCCATAGAAGTCTACTACTTTGCTTTAACTTGTCCTGGTAATTTACTTTTTGGATAAAATCCCTGCCGTTTTCATGCAACTCCCTGCAGAATTATTTTCACTCGCTGGCACCACCTCCTTTTCAAGAAGTAAACCTCATTCTTCTTCTCCATGTTCTAACTTGACCATAACATATGCAGAGTTTGTTCAGGGTCAAATATCTGCTTTTTGCGTATCAGGTTCTTTTACAGTGTCAGAACCATTGTTTCAGTTGTAACCAGCTAGACGGTAAGGACTCTGTGTGTGTGTGTGTGTGTGTGTGTGTGTGTGTGTGTGTAATAGATTCTTTTCTTAATACAAGTATTCCTCATCTTGTGGCAAAAGGGAAAAGTCTACCAGATTTTAGCATTAGGAAATAAATAAAGCAGGGAATTAAATCCCTAGTAATGGCCTGAAAACTCGTGATTTCAGGATTTTAAAATTCCTTTTTCATTATATTCAGTGGATTGAAATTGCTATGCTAAAATGTGACAGGGGATGAGGCATTTCTCCTCCTCCTGGCTGAAAGAGCTGCAGAGGGGCAGGTGCTCAGAACCACCTGGTTACAGCTGTGATGCCCCCACTGGCACCAGTGCAACTGCTTCTAGACCAGTTCCAGAGGTCCCAACCCTTAATCGCTTGCTTCTCTTCCAATGACCTGACAAATGCCTGGGAACCAAGTCTCTAATTCAGAAGGCTCCCCAACTCCTAGACCCCCTTCTCTCTCCCTTATACTCTCATATGGCTTCACCAGACCTCAGCCCCACTGGGTCAAAGGCCTAATGTCCTCCCTGCTCTGACTGACACCCTTCTATTTGACTCTGTGTTCTAAGCTATCTTCCCTTGACTCCGTCCCCTCCAGAACTTATCTCCCCAAAATAGGGTTCATGATACAGAATCTCACTTTATAACCAACTTAGCTGCTATGTCTACTTTTTCAAATTGAGCACCACATGCAATCTGGGATCTAAGTCACTTTTAACACTCACAGCTGATAGATGGTTACCCCTAGAGAGGGGGATTTTTTTTAATAGATTTTAAAAATTAATTAATTTATTTATTTATGGCTGCCTTGGGTCTTCGTTGCTGCGCGCGGGCTTTCCCTAGCTGCAGCAGGCAGGGGATACTCTTTTTTTTTTTTTTTTTGCGGTATGCGGAAGAGAGGGGGAGTTTTAGTGCCACAGCAGAACCACTAAATTCCTCTGTGTCTCATGATGTATTTGTCCTTGAAGAATTCACTCATTGATTCATACATACATATATTCATGTATTTAATCACTTATTTAAAATGCATTTGTTAAACATCTGCCATGTGCCAAGCAAGGAAGAGATAAACAACATAATATTGTTATCTTCGAGAAGCTCATAATCTAGTAGCCAGATGAATAAAGATAATTATGGCTCTAAAACAATAAGAAAAAATCAGTGAAAGTGAAATGCAAAGGGTCTTTTGAGAGCTCTGAGAAGAGGTATCTTAACCAGCTAGGAGGGATTAGGGAAGACTTTTTGGACAAGTCTGGGGTATGATCCAATTTATTCCTTGCTGGGAGGTAAATGTAGAAGTAAGGCAGCAAGTGAAACCGAATTACATTTCATAAAATCAAACTATAGGCCCATAAAGCTTCAGCCAACATATAAAAAAATTTATATCATGTCTTTGACCAAATACATCCAATCTTTAGCAGGCAGTTTCCTGCTGTGAGCACAGTTAGATACGTACAAAGATGGTTTAGTCTGAGGTACTCATTAAGTCCTTGGACAATGTTTTGAGGATTCCAGGTCCACTTTCTCTGCCCCTGGCTCGTTAACAATTTTCATAATAGATCTTCAGAGGGACCAACATACAGGAAACGCCACTGTTTCTGAAAGATGACCTCTAAAAAAAGGTGAACACAGACTTAAAGAAGGTTTGCATTTGATTCCGCTCACAGAATAGCAGCCAGAATCTTTCATATTTAAAAATGCCTTAAAAAGAATCAGCTGTCCATATGTATACAAGCTACAGTGCTGATCTACTTAGGCCTGCTGCTTCCTGCAAATAGAAAGAGAAGGAAATAAAACAGCTTCCAGTCAAAATGAGATCAACTCATCTGACCCACAAAAAAAAAAAAAAAAAAATCCAATTACTTTACAATAAGACAATTACAGCAATTCCCATGGAATAAGCTAGCTTGGGCTTTTAACTAATCCTGGATAAAGCTTGGAGGCCAACTTGATTTTAAATAGTGATCTAAACATTTACATGCTTATTTGAAGTTTGGCTCTCTTAAATTCATAAGAAAGGTCTCCATTATTTCTTAGTGAAAAATTCTTCTCATATTGATATTTTCCAAACTTTTGCCATTACCAAGCCCCCAGAAGACAGCAAGATTGTCTTATATTTTGTATACTTTGTATCCCCACCTGTAACAATCAGAAAATAGGAAGAATTTAATGAATGTTTATGAATAAATTAAAAAACTCAAATTTGGGAGTACTTCCCTGGAAGTCCAGTGGTTAAGACTCCACACTTCCAATGCAGTGGCTGCGGGTTTAATCCCTGGTCAGGGAACTAAGATCCCACATGCTGTGCAGCATGGCCAAAAGATTGAAAAAAAAAAAAAATTTGGAGACAGGATGAATAGATAGGAAGGAAATAATACAATCTCTGTTCCCACAGTGGAGTGAATCCTGCACCCCTAGACTAGCTACAACCATCTTAACCCAGAACATAAGAACAAGTACTAATCCCTTTTCAGAATGTCAATATTTCAAATTATGTTTATTTGCTGGATAGGGTCTCTGTTTATGTTTTTCCCAATGTTATGCAGCTGTGTTTGTCTGCCCTTTGACATATTTGTCCATCCTGATGGAAAGCTTAGACAAAGTGGAAATGATGCCTATTTTAATGGCTTCATGGCACTTAAGTGGGTACTTAAAGATGCTATTCTGAATGGAGCCTTTGGGAGACCCTAATGAGTGACACCATTCTAAATGAACTGAAATGCCAAAAGAACAGCCTCTCTCTCTGGAAGAAGAATACTGAATGACATCACTGTGTTTTCAAAGCACAACACCATCATTTAGAAAACATTCCTCGTTACTTTGCAAGTCTCTCCCTCTGTGCCCCAGTGCCCATTTCCCTAAAGGGGCATGTCTGGAGTGAGCAGAGGAAGGGAAGATAGAAATGAAGGAGCCACTGTTTTGTTGCTTCTTCCTTAGGCCGAGGTGCCCCACATACATATAAATGGCCAGCATATAAAAGGCACTCTTATCCATATTTCTACCCATCACCTCCAACAAACTTCCCAGCAGTGATACTCAGGCTGGGGCATCAGGAGAATTTCCAGTTCACTCAGGCTTCTGCCTTGATATAAACCAGCACCATAGAAAGATGTGAGCTGGGAGCACTTGTTATATCCACAACATCCCCAGCTCCTCCCCCAGAGACTCTGATTCCCTGGGTCTGGGATAGGAGAGCGCAGGCTCAGTAGTTGTGGCGCACGGGCTTAGTTGCTCCACGGCATGTGGGATCTTCCCGGACCAGGGCTCGAACCCGTGTCCCCTGCATCGGCAGGCGGATTCTTAACCACTGCACCACCAGGGAAGCCCACCACTTAATTTTATAGATGATGAGATTGAGGATAGAAAGTTGCGATGACTTGGCCAAGGTCACACAGCAAATCTGGGTTTAAGCCTAGGTTAGGCCACAAGGAGCCGCTTTTTTTTTTCTTCCTTTTTTTACTTCATCCCCAGGCTGATCTTCAGGAAGCACATGAAGCAGTGCTGGCACATGTCATCTGGTGGGTTTATTCCCACATGAGTGGCTGCATGAGACAGACTACTTCCATGGGTAGTATCTGCCTCCAGGCTGTGCCTAATTAAAGGTTATAAAAACCAGTCTGCCAAGTGCAGAGGGATTTGCAGGAAACAGCAGAAAAAGGAGTAGAGAAACAATTAGATGAATGTTGACAACAGAAAAAAAGGATTCTTTAACATATTTCAATGTCTATGTTATAATTCTTATTCTAACAAAATGAACTTTAAGCAGGAGAGGTTCTGTACATTTTCAAAGGCAATTTTTGTGTGTGTGTGTGTGTGGTACGTGGGCCTCTCACTGTTGCGGCCTCTCCCATTGCGGAGCACAGGCTCCGGACGCGCAGGCTCAGCGGCCATGACTCACGGGCCCGGCCACTCTGCGCCATGTGGGATCTTCCCGGACCGGGGCACGAACCCGTGTCCCCTGCATCGGCAGGCGGACTCTCAACCACTGCGTCAAAGGCAATTTTTTCTGACAGCATTCTCAAACAATTTAAAGTGACTGCCTGTTTATTATTGAAGATCTGTATAATACAGCAAAAAATTCGAAACACGATTTAAAGAAGACCAACACTAGGCAAGGTCATAGAGACAGCAAGTGTGCTCCGACTTCCCCATCCTGCTCTGGTTACCCTTCTGATACCACAGTGGCAACTGCTCAGCCCCACTGTGGTTAATGCCCTCCTGCTCCTAGTCTCCCCATCTTCATCAGTTCAATACTCATTTTTCTGTATGTTTTCAGCCTCCTTACTCTCGTCTTCCTTTCTTTCCTGAGGGATGGCTCCAAACCCTACTTCAGGTTTCTACATTCCCCTTCCCTCCACTCTCAGATGCTTCCTTCTCTGTCTCTCTCGCCAGCTCTTCTCATCTGCCTGATCTAAAATGGGCCCCAACACATATATAAACAATGGAATACTACTCAGCCATAAAAAGAAACGAAACTGAGTTATTTGTAGTGAGGTGGATGGACCTAGAGTCTGTCATACAGAGTGAAGTAAGTCAGAAAGAGAAAAACAAATACCGTATGCTAACACATATATATGGAATCTAAGGGGGAAAAAAAAAAAGATCATGAAGAACGTAGGAGCAAGACGAGAATAAAGACAGACCTACTAGAGAATGGACTTGATGATCCGGGGGAAGGGTAAGCTGGGACAACGTGAGAGAGAGGCATGGCCATATATCCACTACCAAACGTAAAATGGATAGCTAGTGGGAAGCAGCCGCATGGCACAGGGAGATCAGCTCGGTGCTTTGTGACCGCCTGGAGGGGTGGGATAGGGAGGGTGGGAGGGAGGGAGATGCAAGAGGGAAGAGATATGGGGACATATGTATATGTATAACTGATTCACTTTGTTATAAAGCAGAAACTAACACACCATTGTAAAGCAATTATACTCCAATAAAGATGTTAAAAAAATAAAAAATAAAATAAAATAAAATGGGCCCCAATACTGAGGTCCCTCTCCCCTTGACTCTGTATATTGAACATTTCCCTTGCGCGATTCATCCACTTTAAGGCTTCGGTTTCCACCTAGAGACTCAAAGACTCCCAAATCTGGGTCTTAGCCCAGATAGCTCTCCCAAGCTCCAGACACGTATTTCCAACCATCTGGACCCTCCACCTGGATGTCCTGCAGGCACCTGAAGCATACATAGCATGTTCAAATCAAACATGTTATCCTCCGGCCAATGCTGCTCTCACCTGCGTCTCTATCCTAGTGAACTGTGTCTCAAGCATTAGACACGCCTGAGTCATCTCAGATTCCTCCCTCACCCTCATCCAAATAAATCTACTCCACACATTCTGGTAGTCTCTATCAGGAGTGTTTCTTGAGCACAGCCAAGCCACCTTTCCTAGTGTCACTGCCCTGGTCATCTTGGAAAAGAGCCTCTGAACTGGTTTCCCTGCCCCCGGCCGCTCCTTGCTCAGCTCCATCCTGCACTGTTTGCAGAGTTACTGATTGTCTCTTTTGTGTGGTTCACCTTTCCTGTAACGTAACGTTGGGAATTCTTAAAGTGGCATAAATGGGGACTTCCCTGGTGGCACAGTGGTTAAGAATCCGCCTGTCAATGCAAAGGACACGGGTTCGAGCCCTGGTCCGGGAAGATCCCACATGCCATGGAGCAACTAAGCCCGTGCGCCACAACTACTGAGCCTGTGCTCTAGAGCCCGCGAGCTGCAATACTGAGCCCGCGTGCCACAACAACTGAAGCCCACACACCTAGAGCCCGTGCCCGCAACAAGAGAAGCCCCTGCTCGCCACAACTAGAGAAAGCCTGTGTGCAGCAACGAAGACCCAGTGCAGCCAAAAAAAAAATTTTTTTAAGAAAAAAATGGCATAAATGTTCCTTCAGCCTAGTTTTCCTTTTCGTTCTGACTGATTTCTCATCACTCCCCCAGAAATGCATCCCTTTGCCAAATGAATTTACAATGTCCCAAACACCCCAGGCTCACCAGTGATTTTGTGCTTTTACATACACTATTCTCTGAGCCTGGATTCCCCCCAACCCCGCTTCCTCTTTCATTGTCCTACTTGTCCATTGTATCTCAGTTTAAAAAGCACCTCCTCTGAAAAATTTCCTCCAGTACATTGGGCATGATGGCTTGTTCTGCCTTCCTGGATCCTGCACTGTTTTGTTTGAGTTTCAATTTCTCTGTTGATGCATTTGGAGTCTTTACGTAACTATAGTTAAGGTGCTTAAGGGCAGCGTTATGTTTTATCTACTTTGGCATCTTCCTCATGTAGCACATAGAGGTTGCTCAGTAAATGGTGGAGGAATGTGATACTGAAAGCAGGTATTTCTAATTAAAAATATTTTTAACAGCTTTATTGAGATATAATTCACACATCATATAATTACCCTTGTAAAATATACAATTCCATGGTTTTTAGTAAGTTCACAGGGTTGTGAAACAATCATAACAATCTAATTTTAGAACTTTTTTGTTCCCCCAGAAAGAAACCCCATACCCTTTAGCTATCACTTCCCCAACCCCCCAGTACCCTGACCCAGTCCTAGGCAACCACTTATCTACTTTCTTTCTATGTAGATTTGCCTAGCCTTGATGTTTCATATAAATGGAATCATACAATATATGGTCTTTTGTGACTGGTTCGTCACTTAGCAGAACCTTTTCGAGACTCACTAAGGTTGTAGCATGTACCACTATTTCATTCCTTTTTACAGGCTGACCAATAGTCCACTGTAAGGCTATACCACACTTTGTTTATCCATTCATTTGTTGATGGCCATTTGAGTTTTTTTCACTTTTTGGCTATTATGAATAACATTGTTTTTAACAGTCATGTACAGGTTTTTGTGTTTTCATTTCTCTTAAGTATATACTTAGGAGTGGAATTGCTGGGTCATCTATATTTAACTTTTTAAGAAACTGTCAAAATGTTTCCAAAGCAGTTGCACTATTTTATATGCCAACCAGCAATTAACGAGTGTTCCATTTTCTTCAGATCCTCACTGACTCTTGGTATTGTCCATCTTTTTTATTATAGCCATCCTGGTGGTTATGAGGTGATATCTCATTTTGCATTTCTCTAATAACTAATAATTTTTAGCACCATTTCTTGTGCTTTGTTTTTTAGCCATTTGCATATCCTCTTTGGAGAAATATCTATTCAACTCCTTTGCCCATTTCCAAATTAGGCTATTTGTCTTTTTATTGTTGAGATGTAAGTGTTCTTTATATATTCTGACCTAAGTTTCTTATCAATTATATGATTTGCCAAAGTTTTCTCCCACTCTATGGGTTATCATTTTCACTTTCTTTTTATTGGAGTATAGTTGCCTTTTTCACTTTCTTAACGGCATCCTTTGAAGCACAAAAGTTTTTAATTTTGATCAAGTCCAATTTATATATTTTTTTCGTTTGTCACTTATGTTTTGGTACCATATCTAAGAAGTTATTTCCTAACCCATAAAGATTTACCATTATGTTTTCTTCTAAGAGTTGTATAGTGTTAGGTCTTACATTTATGTCTGTGATCCATTTTGAGTTAATTTTTGTAAATGGTTTAAAGCAGGGGTCCAACTTCATTTTTTTGCATGTGAATATCCAGTTGTCCCACCACCGTTAGTTAAAAAGACTATTCTTTTCCCATTGAATCATCCCAGCACTCTTGAAAATCAACTGCCCATAAATGTAAAGGTTTATTTGTGGACTCTCAATCTTATTCCATTGAGCTATATGTCTATTCTCATGCCGAAACTTTTAATCTTTAATTTAATTTGAAAGACGTCATCCCTGTCAATAATTACGTTGGAGGCAATATAGCTTGAAGCTCAGAAGGGCCCCTAAAATTACACTAAGCTCAAGATCCTGAGATAACACTTGCCCTAGAGGAAAGCAATGAGCTTTAGCTGCCGAAGGTCTATTCTTGGACTCTTTTTAGGAGAGGGAATCATGCATGGGTTGACATTCTTGGGAACTGGCTGTCCTGCTCAGCAGACTTTCTCTCTCCAGGTCGTCTCACTGAAAACACCCATTCTTCTTTTGCTTCAAAATAAGCCCCAACCTGTCCCAATCTTACTCTCTCCCTTATCCCAAGATTCATATTTTGAGTTTCCCAGGATATTAGGTATAGTTTTTAGTAATGTGTAATTCATTTTTTCAGCGTATATTTAATGAGCATCTGCTGTGTGCCAGACATAGTTCTTGACTCAGAGAATAACAGTAGTAAACAGAACTCATTACTCTCAAAGAACTTACATTTTAGAGGCACAAAGAAGCAAAATCAAGTAATTAAATAAATAAAGTAATTCCAGATAAATGCAATGAAGAAAATCGAGGTAAAGTCTTCCCTGGTAGCACAGTGGTTGAGAATCTGCCTGCCAATGCAGGGGACACGGGTTCGAGCCCTGGTCTGGGAAGATGCCACATGCCGCGGGGCAACTAGGCCCGTGAGCCACAACTACTGAGCCTGCGCGTCTGGAGCCTGTGCTCTGCAACAAGAGAGGCCGCGACAGTGAGAGGCCCGCGCATCGCGATGAAGAGTGGCCCCCACTCGCCACAACTAGAGAAAGCCCTCACACAGAAATGAAGGCCCAACACAGCCAAAAATTAATTAATTAATTAAAAAACAATAGAGGTAATAAGATTGCAAATGAAAGCGGGACCTTATTTAAATAGACTGGTCTAAGGGAGCTCCCCAAGGAGGTAGTATTTGATCAGAGTCCTCAGTGTTGATAAGTGAGCTATGTGAAGATCTAAGAGGAAAGTAATCCAGTCAGAAGTAACAGTGAGTACAAGGGCTCCAGTAGGGTATGTGGAACAGTGAGAAAGCAAATGTGGCTGGAGCAGAGTCAACGAGCAAGAAAGGGGTAGAAGGTAGAGGTCAAAGAAGAAGCCGAAGGCAAGATCGTGCAGGTCTTCATAGATTAAAATCAGGAGTTTAGATTTTATTTCCAATATGAGGGAAAATGCTTGGAGAGTTTTAGGAAGGGACTGATGTGATCTAATTTACACTTGAAAAAGATTACTAGAAGAAAACAGATGAAAATCTTTGTGACCTTGAGTTAGGCAAAGATTTCTTAGATACAACACACAAAAGCTTGATCCATGAAAGAAGATATTAAAAACTTGGGCTTCGTTAAAATTAAGGAGTTCTGCTCTCTGAGAAACACTGTTTAGTGGATTAAAAACAGGGCACAACTAGTCCAGTATGTAAGGAGCTTGGAAGTTGCTACTCTGTCTTAACAAGTAGACAGCTGACAAACTGAAAAATCAACCACTCTTCTTAGATCCCTAAGAGCAGTGAGGTCACAAGGCAAGTTGCTACCCCAAAATTGAAGAAACAGGCAGGTAAATACAGAGAATCACAACTTGCCAGAGCAGAAACCCACAAGCAAAAACCTCCATGGGAACCAGTGCTGGGGTAGAGAAACCTGAACTGTAATTGACAAATTATTATAGGCTCAGTGTGAACAACTCTGAGAGATAAAAGCTCCAGGAAGACCCTATCATAGGGAGGCCTTCACATTTTTGTGAGTTTTGTGTCTAGGAACTCAACTATGTGCTCAAGTGCATATCACAGAAAAATTCCCTTGTGCTTCTGGCCTGGGGACGAGAAAATGAACCATTTTGAAACACACCGGATCATTCTGTTCTTCTTAACAAGGTCTGTCCTCAGGAGAAACTATTTAACTAGAGCCTACCCTGTTAAGGTTTTATTAGAGCCTAACTGACCTTGGGGAAGGGAAATACTTAATTCCAGCCCACTCTAGCCATCCTGTCCCACCTAAGGCAGGGTTGCAGCAGAAAGGGTTGGGGGGTGGAGTTCAGGAATGAATAAGCACTTGTGACGTTCACAGTCCAGAAGCATAGGTTCACTAAAAGCCTGAGACCTATTCATAGGACTATAGAACGCTTCCCCTCCCCCACACCTTACCACATTACTAAAAGCCTATTTAGAGTACTTCCTTCTACCTAGTACATCATGTCCAGCTATCAAGAAAAAAATTACAAGGCATAATAAGAGGCAAAAAACACAGTCTGGTGAGATAGAGCAAGTATCAGAATCAGACTCAGATACGGCAGGGATGTTGGAATTATTAGACCAGCAATTATAGCAGCTATGATTAATATGCTGAGGAATCTAATGATAAATTTGACAGTCTATAAGAATAGATGGGCAAAGTAAGCAGAGAGATGGAAATTATATGAAAGCACCAAAAAGAAATGCTAGAGATTAAAATAAACACTGTAACAGAAAGGAAGAATGCCTTTGATGGGCTTATTAGTAGACTAGACACTGCTGAGGAAAAAAAGAAATCTCTGAATTTGAAGATATCTCAATAGAAAGCAGTGCTTAGTGGGAAATTTATACACTGAATGCATATAGTAGAACAGAAGAAAGATCTAAAATCATAATCTAAGCTTCCACGTTAGAAAATTAGAAAAAAAAAGAGGAAATTAAAGTAAGCAGACCTCATGGATATTGAAAGGATAATAAAGGAATACTATGAACAACTCTATGCCCACAAATTTTATAATCTAGATGAAATGGATCATTTCCTTGAAGGACACATCTGCCAAAACTCACACAAGAAGAAATAAACAGTCCAAGTAGACCTGTATCTTTCAAAGATCTTGAATCAATAATTAATAGCTTTCCAAAACAGAAAGTGCGAGACCCAGATGGATTCACTGGTGAATTCTGCTAAACATGTAAGGAAGAAATTATACCAATTCACTACAGTTTATTTCAGAAGAAAAAAGCAGAGGAAATACTTCCTAACTCATTCTATGAGGCCAGCATTTCCTGAATACCAAAAACAGATAAAAATTACAAGAAAAGAAAATTACAAACCATTATCTCTCATGAAATAGAGGCAAAACTCATCAACAAAATATTAACACATTGAATTCAACAGTGCATAAAAAGAATGATATACCATGACCAAGTGTAATTTATCCTAGTTATGCAAAACTGGTTCAACATTTGAAAATCCATTAATGTAATCCATCACATCAACAGGCTAAAGAAGAAAAAACATGTGATCATATCAATAGATGC
This sequence comes from Neophocaena asiaeorientalis asiaeorientalis, assembly GCF_003031525.2. Taxonomy (NCBI): domain Eukaryota; kingdom Metazoa; phylum Chordata; class Mammalia; order Artiodactyla; family Phocoenidae; genus Neophocaena; species Neophocaena asiaeorientalis. Next base: position 1,051,631 of record NW_020171818.1, read on the forward strand.
AGAAAAAATATTTGACAAAATCCAGCAACCATTCATGATAAAAACTCTCAGTAAACTTGAAATAGAGGGAAACTTCCCCAACTTGATAAAGAATATCTACAAAAAAAACCAAAATAAAAACAAAAAGACTTACAGATAACATCATACTTAATAATGAAAAGCTTGAGGCTTTTCCATTAAGATCAGGAACAAGGCAAAGATGTCCCCTCACCCCTCCTTTTCAACATTATACCATATGTGTTAGTTAATGCAATAGGACAAGAAAAGAAAATAAAGGTGTACCAATTGGGAAGGAAGACATAAAACTATCTTCTTTTGCAGGTGACATGATTACGTACGTAAAAAATCCAAAAGAATGACAAAAAACTCCTGGAACCAATAAGCAATTATAGCAAGGTTGTAGGATATAAGGTTAATACAGAACAGTTGATTGCTTTCCTAATATACCAGTCATGAATGAATGGAACTTGAAGTTAAAAACATAATATTATTTACATTAGCACCACCCCCCAAAATTAGATACTTAGGTATAAATCTAACAAACTATGTACAAGATCTATATAAAGAAAACTACAAAACTCTGATGAAAGGTATCAAAGAAAAACCAAATAAGCTGAGATACATCCAATGTTTATGGACAGAAAGGCCCAATATTGTCAAGATATCAGTTCTTCCCAACTTGCTTTATAGATTCAAAGCAATCCCAATCAAAATCACAGCAAGTTGTATGAATATCAACAAACGGACTCTAAAGTCTATATGGAAAGGCAAAACACCCAGAGTAGCCAACACAATATTGAAGAAGGACAAAGTTGGGGGACTGACACTACCCAACTTTAAGACTTACTATAAAGCTGCAGTAATCAAGACAGTGTGGTATTGATGAAGGAATAGACAAATAGATCAATTGAACAAAATACAGAGCTCAGAAGTAGAACCACATAAATATAGTCAACTGATCTTTGACAAAGGAGCAAAAGAAATGCAATGGAGAATAATCTTTTCAACAAATGATGCTGGAACAACTGGCCATCCACTTGCAAAAAATAAATCTGGACACAGACCTTACACCCTTTACAAAAATAACTTTAAAAGGATCACAGACCTAAATGTAAAATGCAAAACCATAAAACTCCTAGAAGACAACATAGGAGAAAACCTAGCCTTGGATATGGCAATGACTTTTTTTTTTTTTTTTTTGGCGGTACACGGGCCTCTCACTGTTGTGGCCTCTCCCGTTGCGGAGCACAGGCTCCGGACGCGCAGGCTCAGCGGCCATGGCTCACGGGACCAGCCGCTCCACGGCATGTGGGATCTTCCCGGACTGGGGTACGAACCTGTGTCCCCCACATCAGCAGGCGGACTCCCAACCACTGCGCCACCAGGGAAGCCCAATGGCAATGACTTTTAACACACAACGCCAAAGGCATGATCTATGAAAGAAAAAATTGATAAGCTGGACTTCATCAACATTAAGAAACTTCTGCTCTGCAAAGACAATGTCAAAAGAATGAGAAGACAAGCCACGCACTGGGAGAAAATACTTGCAAAAGGCACATCTGATAAAAGACTGTTATTCAAAATATACAAAGAACTCTTAAAACTTAACAATAAGAAAACAAACAACTCAAAAAATAGTCCAAAGACCTTAACAGATAACTCACCAAAGAATATAACAGATGGCAAGTAAGCACATGAAAAGATGTTTTGCATCACATGTCATCAGGGAAATGCAAGTGAAAACAACAACGCCATACCACTACACACCTATTAGAGTAGCCAAATCTAGAACACTGAAAACACCAAATGCTGGTGAGGATGTGGGGCAAAAGGAACTCTCATTCATTGCTGGTGGGAATGCAAAATGGTACAGCCACTTTGGAAGACAGTTTGACAGTTTCTTACAAACTTATGGGCACACAAAAACCTGCACATGGATGTTTATAGTAGTTGTATTCAAATTATCAAAGTTTGGAAGCAACCAAGATGTCCTTCAGTGAACAAATGCATAAACAGTGGTAAATTCATTCAATGCATTATTACTCAGCACTAAAAAGAAATGAGCTATCAAGCCATGAATAGACATGAGAGAATCTTAAATGTGTATTACAAAGTAAAAGAAGCCAATTAGAAAAGGATATATCTTGTATGATTCCAACTACATGACAATTCTAGAAAAGGCAAATGGAGACAGTAAAAAGATCAGTGGTGGCCCAGGGTTAGGGGAGAGGAATGACTAGGCAGAGCACTATTTTTAGCACTATTCTATATGATACTATAAAGATGGATACATGTCATTACACATTTGTCCAAACCCATAGAATGTAAAACACTGAGTGTACCCTAATGTAAACTATGGACTTTGGATGATTATGATGTGTCAGAGTAGGTTCATCAATTGTAACAAATGTTCCACTCTGGTGGAGGATGTTGATAATAGGATAGGCTGTGCATGTGGAGGGGCTAGGAGTATATGGGAAATCTCTGTACTTTCTGCTCAATTTTGCTGTGAACCTAAAACTAACCTAAAAAATCCTAACCCTAAAAACTCCAACAAAGTACTGCTATTCAGACTATTTTTAAAAACTTTCTGAACTCAACAGTTAGAAAACAATCTAATTAGAAAATAACAAGGGAATTCCTTGGCAGTCCGGTGGACTGTACTCTGCACTTTCACTGCCAAGGGCCTGAGTTCAATCCCTGGTGAGGGAATTAAGATCCTGCAAGTCGTGCATGGCGCAGACAAAAAAAAAAAAAAAGCAAAAGATTTGGACTCTTCAGTAAAGAGGGTATACAGATGGCAAGTAAGCACATGAAAAGATGTTTAATATCTTTAGCTATAAGGGAAATGCAAATTAAAACCACAATACAGAGTTTGGGTCTTTTGAGGATGAGCTGCCTGTTCTCCATCCTTGGTGCCCTGCAGTAAATGCTGTACTTTCCCTCACCACATCCCGGTGTCAGTAAATTGGCTTTGCTGGGAGGCCGGCAAGGGGATACAAGTTCGATTCGCTAGAAAGGGTCTATATTCAGGAGGAAGTAATCCCAGAAGAGGAAAACAGGCAGATCAAGATGTGTAGCTCTGTGGCTGCCAAGTTGTGGTTTTTGACAGATCGTCGAATCAGTGAAGAGTATCCCCCAAAAGAGATCTTACGAGCATTAAAGGCCAAATGTTGTGAGGAGGAACTGGACTTTAGGGCCGTGGTGATAGATGAGGTGGTGCTAACAATCGAGCAAGGAAACCTGGGTCTTTGTATCGATGGAGAACTAATTACTGCCTATCCTCAGGTGGTGGTAGTGACAGTACCAACCCCTTGGGTGCAAAGTGATAGTGACGTCACTGTTTTGCGCCATCTAGAGAAGGTGGGAAGCAGGTTGATGAACTGACCTCAAGCCATCCTGAACTGTGTTAATAAGTTCTGGATGTTTCAAGAGTTGGCAGGTCACGGTGTTCCTCTGCCAGATACTTTCTCTTACGGTGGTCATGAAAATTTTGCTAAAATGATTGATGAAGCAGAAGTACTGGAGTTCCTAAAGGTGGTGAAGAATACACGGGGTCATAGAGGCAAAGCACTTTTCTTTGGCTAATCTAAGCCATCTTATTCGCCATGAAGCTCCATACCTATTTCAGAAGTATGTTAAAGAGTCTCATGGAAGGGATGTATGTGTCATTGTCGTGGGATGTCGTGCGGTTGGCACAATGTTACACTGTTCAACAGATGGGAGGATGCAAAGAAACTGCTCACTAGGTGGTGTCGGGATAATGTGCTCATTGAGTGAACAAGGGAAGCAGCTAGCTATGCAGGTGTCTAACATCCTGGGATCGGATGTGTGTAGCATTGACCTGTTGATGAAAGATGGCAGCTCCTTCTGTGTCTGCGAGGCCAATGCAAATGTAGGTTTCATTGCCTTTGATAAGGCGTGTAACCTAGATGTAGCTTGTATCATAGCGGACTATGCCGCCTCCCTTCTGCCCTCTGGCCGGCTCACCCAGCGTATGTCCCTGCTCTCTGTGGTGTCCACGGCCAGTGAGACTAGTGAGCCGGAGTTGGATCTCCCAGCCAATACTTCTGTCGACAACGTGAGCGCAAGTTCCAGCTCTGTTGACAGCGATCCTGAAACCACGGAACGAGAGCTGCTCACCAAGCTCGCAGGGGGCCTATTCAACGGAAACCAACTGCTAGCCAACGAAATCAGACCCCTGGTGGAGTGATTCCACCAGTAAATAATTAACCAGCAAAGCCCTTGTAAAACTTTTTCCTTTTTCCTTTTTTTCTTTTTCTTTCTTTCTTTTCTTTTTTAAACCAACTTGCAATGCTGTTCATGGAGAATGCTCAGGAAGATGAGAGAAAATTGAGTAGGATTAGTTAGGAGAGAAGAAGGGGGAGATAGATGAGATGTTTGCTACAAAGATGTTACTGACTTTGATTTACAAATCCTGCAGATAGAGAGGCAGAAGAGGTGAGATACAGAAAAATGTCAGGCTCTCATAGTTACCCTTTTAAATTACTCAGAAATGTGTAGGCTCTCAGGACATGAAGAACATAATTTTTTTCATGGTTTTTGTACAGTTGGTACAAATTTCAGAGTTGTGTAACTTCACATTGTGTTGTAATCGGTGAGGAAGACATCTATGTAAATTATAATTTTTTCTATATAAATCTGAAAATTCAGCCTATACACTATTATCTAGGAGCTTTATGTTCATAATTATGAAATCTTGAGGGGCTCTTTTATTGACTTTTCCCCCCTTAATTTGGGTGGGAGGGCAACGTGAATGTGACCCAATAAAGGTTCTTTTAATGATAAAATTGGCATGTTTGCATGATAAAAGGGAAATGAACAGTATTGCAATGCCTGGCACACAAAATAACATTTACTCCATTGTAGATAAAACTGCACTAGTTAAAAATATGTGCATTGACTTGTATGTGTTAGTATTTTAGCCTTTTTTGAAAGATATATGCTCGGTTAATGTTGCTTTTTTTTTTTAATACATGTGAGTATTAACATTCCCTGATCTATGCCTGCATCCTTAACAATGGCCAAAGTGAAGAAAATGCTACCTTTTTTGTTAACAAGACACTGACTTGAAACGTGTGCATTTAAAGCCTTTTATTTTTTTCCTTTTTCTTTTGGTGGTTGGGCATTTAAAGAATAAGGACAAGGAAAAATATTTTTGGGGAGGCAAATGAAGGGTCTATAAATTCCTAAGTATAAAGTTGAAGTGATTTCTAATACCAGCGTTATATATCTGCATTTTTCACATTTTAGGACAGTGTCTGTGTGTGCGTGCGTGTGCGTGTATGTGCACATGCATGCACGCTTGCATGTTTATGTACTTTGCATTTTGTTTATACCAACCAATCAAAAAGGGTAGATTCTAGAAAATGGAGCATGATGGGAAACAGTTTTTTACCTAAAAAAAAAAAAACAATTGAGTTGTTTTCATGACTATAATCTACTGGGTAGAGGTACTCACCTAGAGACATGAGGAGAATAGCTGCTTCTTAGGCTTTTGTGTATACGTATGTTGTTTGCTTTTTTTCTTTGGTTCTAGACTGTTCAGTGTATGATCTATTCCAGTCTACATGCTTTTCCTCTGCTTCTTCCTGTGCATTTTCTCCTATTACACATAGGTTTGGGGGTGGGGGTGACTGAACATTTTTGTTTGGGAACTTATTTAGCAGTATTGAGTCTCTTATAGCCCTATTCTGAAGCCTTCAATATTCTACTCTTTATATTACTTTATTTCTGAATTTATAAAAGCCCCCAAACTGCATATAATATGAGACTTTAAACATGGGTAAAACTATCCCAATGAATGGTTTGGAAGGTGTGTTAAGTAATGGAGGCGCTCCAGAGCTCAACATAATTTTTTTAAGAAGCAAGTTCCATCTCCCTACAACCCTCTGAAGCTTTTGACCCAAGTCCTTTCTTGCCTCTCCAGTGCTTTTTTTCTTCAGATGGACCTTAAACATAATTTCTTGGACACTACTAGAGAGACTGCGAGGCAATAAGATCAGCATTAACCAGCTCTAACAGAGGTTTGATCATGCTTACTTGTACAGTTTTCCCCCCATTTTAAAAAAGGAATGTAATAAAACCTGTTTTTTCCATAAAATTACATAATATTAAGATGGAAAAAAAACCCACAATAGATATCACTGCACAGCTACGAGACCAGTTAAAATAAAAAATAATGTCAATACAAATGCTGGTGAGCTCAGGGAGAAACTAAATCTCTCATACATCACTGGTGGGAGTGTAAAATGGTACAACCACTCTGGAAGATAGTTTGGCAGTCTCTTCCAAAGTTAAATATATACTTACCATACAGCTTAGCAATGCTACTCCTGGATATTTACCCAGAAAGACATGAAAATGTATGTTCGTTCAAAAGCACATATATGAATGTTTATAGCAGCTCTATTTATAATCATAAACGGGAAACAACCCAAATGTTCTTCATTGGAACTATTCTATATCTTAACTGTGGTAGTGTTTACAGGATTATATACATATGTCAAAACTTACAGAATGACCAGCCAGGTGAATAATGATGCTGTTAACTGAAATGGGGATGACTGGGGGAAAAGCAAAGTTTCAGGAATGTGGAGTCAAGAGTTGTTTTTCAGACGTGCTATGTTTGAGAAGACTATTTGACACTCAGTAGAAATGGTATGTTTGACCTTGGAGCTAAGGAGAGTAGTCAGAAATGGAAGTATAATTTAGGATTCATCAGCATTCTGGTGGAATCTTTACATCAAAAGCACACCATCAACAATCACCAGATCAATGTGACCTTGGTTATTTTGACACTGGGCAGTGTGGGTACAGACTACCAACTGTATTTTCTTTTTCTTTTTCTTTTTTTTTTTAAAACTCTTCTTTATGTATTTTCTTCATTAGTTGTGACATGAATGTGAATGAGACAGAAGTTATTTCCTCCGTGTTACTTACAACTAAATCTAGATGTATCGGCCAAAGGACTTTAAACAGAACTTTTACCTTTGACCCACCTATTTTGTGAGCATCAAGTTGCAGCTCAAAACAGGGCTGGGGCCTCGAACTCTTGAACTACTGTGAGCTACAAAAGATGCCAGATTTGATTGATCCTATAAAAATGATTTATTGTACATATGCATGTGTGCATATGATTCATAAATATTTTCAGCAAATTGAAAACATATTTTAAACGTATGGAAATTAACAGAAATAAAAATGAACAATAGATAGCAACGGGAAGAAAATACTTGATTTGTAAGTTCATGGAAGTAAAAAAAAATTTGCTTAAACAAATCCATCCTATGTAAATAAGAAGTTAAAAGGAAAAGTCGGCTCCAATGTACTCTACATTTGCACTTCTGTAGTCAGAGCATTTTGTTTTCTGTTTTGTCTTGGAATTGGTTCCCTTATATAACACATGTCAGAATAGCTGGAAAAATGTGATTAACAGTTACCAGCTGAAATTCTTGTCCCGCAAGGACAACTCCCTGCTGGCTCCTTATTTTCTTCTCATATTTTAGGTACTGGGAGCTAGTGGTTGGAGCACAGGCAGGCAGGCAGTGTGGCTCTACAGGAGAGAGAATTCCAGGGTTGGGCCTTCTCACTTTGCAGCTATCATTAATTTCCTCCATCTTCTTGCCAAAGCCCCTTTAAGACTCACTGTGGTCTCACACAGGGTGTGGCCAACAGGAATTTTGCCACTATCCGGATTCCTGTAGGAGCCCAATCTTGCCAACGTATAATTTAGGTGCTTAAGGAAGAGGGAAAGGTGAACCAAAACTAACGCCTCGGCCTTGATTTCCTCATCCACCAAAGAAGCACAGCCTTGTACACATTCAAGAGCTTACCTTCTAGGGGAGGTTTTGAACAAATATACAGCCAAATTCTAATTTTAGTTCCACCAGATGTGCTGTTTTGGACATCTAGCAACCTCTCAATTTTCCAGTAAATGCTCTACAATGAAGCTCATAAATGTAGTTAGAAAGTTCCTTTGATAGAAGACCCTATTAGGAAGGAATACATTCAAAATGGATAGCATAGCTTTTGCCACATGGGTACTCAGAAAAAAATTTTTTTAAATTTTTTTGGTTTTTCTGAGTTGAGCTCCTTAGATGACTGGAAAATAAGACTAATGGGCATTTGCTAAAACAGTTATAGGAATAAGAGAAATAATTCTAAAAATCTTTAGTCTTTAGGGTGCTAAGTAAATCTTACGATAGCGACATGCCCTCTTCCCTATGTCTCAGGTACTGTCCTTTCTTGCTCATACCAGATTCCCTTTCACTACCTTCAATCAAGCAACTGATCAATATTTATAGAACATTTACGGTATAACTGGAACCATAAAAGGCACCAGGGAGGATCCAGAAGATGTGGAATGCATGGTCTTTGCCCTCAAGTAGTTTATAATTTATTTAGGAAAAACTAAAATTCAAAACAGCAACAAATGACATATACCATTTAAGTGTTATATCAGTACCTTAGAGATGTAGTCATAATCTGAGGCAAGGGAGGTTAGTGAAGATCGGAGTGCTTAAGAAAAGCTTTATGAATCTCATCTTTCTCCTGGGGAGGAAAGTGGGGAAGGAGGAAGGTCAAGTGTGTAGAATCTCGGAGCTCGGAGCCTAGAGAACAACAATACCATTTCTCACTAAGCAGACAAAGTTCAAAGAGACAACACGTGTAGATTTATCAAAATGGGGTGCCAAGATAGTCTAGAACTGTGTTGCCCAGTACGGTAGCCACTAGACACATGTAGCTATTTAAATATAAATTAAAATCAAGTAAAATTAACATTTCGTTTCTTCAATCTCACTAGCCACATTCAAATGCTCAATGGCTATATGTGGCTAGTAGTACCATATTGGAGAGAACAAATATCAAACGTTCTCATCATTACAGAAAGTTCTCTTGGACAATGCAGGTCTAGAACCATCAAAGTGTGAAGGAAGCTTGAAAGGATTCCCCCAGCCACTGGCATATTGCTGCAGCTGCTTTCTTTATGCTTTCTGTGGACACAAGGTTTCCAAAATCCAAAAGAGGTTTAATTATTTTAAACAAATAGACGTTGAGCAGCTATTAATACAAGGCTGGGGAATGTGATAGACATAAAAGTGAATCAAGCAGATTCCAGTCCTCAAAGAGCTGAATACCTGGGGGAAAAAAGATGTGAGCACAAACAGCTGTCACAGAAAAATTAAAGTGATAAGTATCCTTAGGGGAATAAAATTAAAAATGTAGGAGTTCAAAGAAGGGGCAGATTACTTCTATTTGAAGATTTCAACAAGGCTTCTGAAATAAGGCATTATTTGAGCAGAACCTTGAAAAGGCAGTGGGTGTGGTAGAAAATAATCCCTGGGAACCAAGAGGCCAGAGATGATCTTTAGGTTCAGCTATGCCCTAACTATGTGGCCTTGGGTAAGTCAGGCTCCAGGCCTTGGTTTCTTTATCGGTTGAGTAAGGGTAGCAAAGGAGAAACCAAATTTCCAGATGGCGTGTCCAATGCAAGCAAAGGCACAGGGACAGATGGTTGTATGTACAAGAAATCTAATAGTCTAATTAATGCTGAGGTGCTGTCACTATACGCCTATCTTAAAACTTGTTCCTGGGCATTATGTAACTCTAACACAACTCAAAAATGTTTGTTTGCAAGAATAAAAAGCCACCATCACAAAAACAAAAGCTAGATTTTGGTAATGCCTCCCCCACTCTACCTTATTGACATACAACATCGTGTACATTTGTAAGGTGTCCAATATGGTGATTTGATACACTTATATATTGCAAAATGATTGCCATTACAGCATTAGCTAACACCTCCATCACATCGCATAATTACCACTTCATTTTTGTGGTGAGAACATTTAAGATCTACTCTCTTAGCAACTTTCTGGTATATTATACATTATTATTATCCAGAATCACCATCTGTACATTAGATCCCCAGAACTCATTCATCTTATAACTGAAAGTTTGTCCCTTTTGACAAACATTTCCCCATTTCCCCCACTCCCTAGCCCCTGGTAAACACCGTTCTATTCTCTGCTTCCGTGAGTTCAGCTGTTTTAGATTCCACACATAAGTGAGATACAGTGTTTGTCTTTCTCTGTCTAACTTATTTCACTTAGCATAATGCCCTCAAGGTCCATCCATGTTGTTGCAAATGGCAGGATTTCCTTCTTTCTCCTGGCTGGACAACATTCCATTGGAATAATATATATATATATACATATATATATATATCTCACATCTTCTTTATCCATTCAACTGTTCATGGACACTTAGGTTGTTTCCATATCTTGCCTATTCTGAATAATGATGCAATAAGCATGGGAGTTCAGATATCTCTTCAAGATCCTGTTTTCATTTCCTGTGTATATATATCCAGAAGTGGGATTGCTGGATCATATGGTAGTTCTATTTGTAATTTTTGAAGAACCTCCATACTGTTTTCTGTAGTGACTATATAAATTTATATTCCCACCGACAGTGTTCCCTTTTCTCCACAGCCTCGCCAATATGTGGGTCTCTTGTTGTTTTGATGATAGCCATTTTAATAGATGTAAGACAATATCTCGTGGTTTTGATTTGCATCGACAACTGTGATGTTGAATACCTTTTCATGTACCTGTTGGCCACTTATATGTCTTCTTTGGGGAAATGTCTATTTGGTATCTCTGCCCATTTTTTAATGTGACTGTTTGACACTTTTGCTATTGAGTTGTATGAGTTCTTTACATATATCGGTATTAACCACTTATCAAATATATGATTTGCAACAATCTTCTCCCATTCCATAGGTTGCCTTTTCATTATTTTGCTTGTTTCTTTTGCTTTGTAGAAGTTTTTTATTTTTATTTTTAATTTTTTAAAATTAATTTATTTTTTTTGCGGTACGCGGGCCTCTCACTGTTGTGGCCTCTCCCGTTGCGGAGCACAGGCTCCGGACATGCAGGCTCAGCGGCCATGGCTCACGGGCCTAGCCTCTCTGCGGCATGTGGGATCTTCCCGGACCGGGGCACGAACTCGTGTCCCCTGCATCAGCAGGCGGACTCTCAACCACTGCGCCACGAGGGAAGCCCTGCAGAAGCTTTTTAGTTTGATGTAGTCCCACTTATTAATTTTTGCTTTTGTTGCTTGTGCTTTTGGTGTCATATTCAAAAAATCATTTCCAAGACCAATGTGAAGGAGATTTTCCCCTATGTTTCCTTATCAGAATTTTACAGTTTTGGGTCTCGTGTTTAAGTCTTTAATCCATTTTGAGTTAATTTTTGTGAGTGGTTTAAGATAGGGGTCCAATTTCATTCTTTTCCATGTGGTTATCCCGTTTCCCAATGTCATTTATGGAAGACACCATTCTTTCCCCTCTGAGTATTCTTGGCTCCTTTTTCAAATATTAGTTGACCATATGTGAAGGATTTATTTCTGGGATCTCAATTCTGTTCCATTGGTCTATGTATCTATTTTTATGCCAGTACCATACTGTTTTGATTACTAGAGCTTTGTAGTATAGTTTGAAATTAAGACATGTGATGCCTCCAGCCTTGTTCTTTCCCAGGATTGCTTTGCCTATTCAGAGTTTCTTGTGGTTTCATTTGGTTATGTCTTAATAGTTCACATTAAATATGAGAAGTAAAGCCAAACAAATGGAAGCAATAGTATTTGTATTTAAATTTGGTTTTTAAGTGGAGCTAGAGGATGACTCCATTAAATTGGTCCCCTCTGGGAAAAGGTTTTATTCATGGAAAATATGAGTGAGAGCCACACTTTGGGAAGCAAGAAATAAAATTACAGGACATTTCTGAGGGGGAAGAAAAGTAAGTCAGAGTCTGAAGCTGAGAAATCACTACTGAACAGGCTGTTAAAGGATAAAGCTGACATGAAAAGAGCAAAGCCAAGAACATGGTAGTTAAAATAAAATGTGGGTCATATGTGGAATGTGGAGTCCCTTGTTAAGAAGCAGACAGAAAATAGTGCATAAGTGAAATACCAGCTCAGCAGGTTTATAGATCTCTATCTCTAGAGTGATTATGAATATATAGAGAGAAGTATTTTCATTTTGCAGCTGTACCAAAGCATCTGTCAGTAGTTCCATTATCATTTTCTTGTGCATTTATTTTTATATCCACACAGAAAGATTAGAGTAGGTAAAAATATATGCTCTGTGTGTACAAATATACTGAAATATTTATTTAGTGGTTAAAATTAAAAGTTCCTGGAAATTGTTTTTCTAACCCCACAGCTCCCTACTGGCTAAGGGCACATTTCTCAGTCCCTTACTCTTCACCTAAAAACCTGAAAATAAGATCCAATATAAGCCCAGGGAAGAGACATAGCTATTATAAATAGAGATATTATGTAATCATCTACCCATCCAAGTTTTAAAAATAGATTGAAATGCTACTCTCTCCAAGATTTATAGAATTTGCTTTAAAAATAAATGTGTGGACTTCCCTGGTGGTCCAGTGGTTAAGAATCCATCTTGCAATGCAGGGGACACCAGTTTGATCCCTGGTCAGGGAACTAAGATCCCACATGCCGCGGGGCAACTAAGCCCGCACGCCGCAACTACTGAGCCCATGCGCCACAACTAATGAGTCTGTGCACTACAACTAGAGAGAAGCCCACGCACTACAACGAAGAGCCCAACTGCAGTGAAGAGCCCACATGCCGCAACGAAAGATCCCGTGTGCCGCAGCTAAGACCCGATGCAGCCAAAAAATAGATAAATAAATATTTTTAAAAATTTTTTTAATTAATTAAATGTGAATTTTGTATGTATATGGCTGAAATCCATGCTTATATTTGTTCAAGAGCCCTTAAATCCAGACTGATGTCACTTTTTCTATTGCTATAGATGACTGTCATTACTGTATGAAATTAACCAGATAAGGTTAATTGTTAGGTACCATAATTAAGAGAATGGGATTAGCTTTTGTTTGACAAATTCAATTGCATGTTCTTTTTTCCTTTTGCTTTATTTTCTTTTTCTAAAACATGAACTCCAGAAGGTAGAGTTAACGTTTAGTCAGGATCAATTTTAAGTGAAAGACTGCTATAAGAACTCACATGTCAAATGGGTCCTTCAACTTCTGCAATGAATTACTAACATATATTTTAAAGAAAATTACCCATGTCTTCTAAGATTTCAAATTGGTTGGCCTAAAGTTATTCATATTATTCTGTGTTTTATAGTGCAGTGATTTGTGATTTTGTGATTCTGTTCTGCATGCATGGTTGTACCCTCTTTATGATTCCTAGTATTGCTTATTTGTGCCTTGTTTTCCTTGATCAGTCTCGTTAAAGACTGTGTATCCCTACTAGATTTTTTTTCTAAGAACTAACTTTTTGTTGTATTTATTTACTCTGTTATGACTTTGCTTTCTATTCAGCCTTTCTGCTCTTATTTTTATTCATGTTTTCTGTTATGGATCAAATTGTGTCCCCCTTCCTCCAAAAGATGTTGAAGTCCTAACCCCTGGTACCTCACCATGTGACCTTATTTAGAAGTAGGGCCATTGCACATGGAATTAGTTAAATTGTCACAAGGTCATACTGCAGTAGAATGGGTCCCTAATTCAACATGACTGGTGTCCTTATAAGAGGAGGAGAATTTGGCCACAGACACAGGTGCAAAGGGAAGACGATGTGAAGATGCACAGAAGGAATGCCATGTGAAGATAGGATTAGAGTGACGCATCTATAAGCCAAAGAACACCTGAGGTGCCAAAAGCTAGGAGAGAGGCCTGGATGATTCCTCCCCTTCAGAGGGAGCACGGCCCTGCCTACATCTTGATTTCAGACTTCTGGCCTCCAGAACTGTGAGCCAATAAATTTCTGTTGTTTTAATCCACCCAGTCTGTGGTACTTTGCTATGGCAGCCCTAGGAAACTAATATACCTTCCTTCTCTACTCTAAGTTTATTACTCTATCGTTTTTCCAGTTTCTATTTTGAATGCTTACCTTGTTTATTTTCAATCTTTTTCTTAATTAAAAAAAAAGGATATACCTTTATCTCTAGATTTTTGTAATTTTCATTGTGATTTCCTTTTTTTTTTTTTTTTTTTTTTTTTTTGCGGTACACGGGTCTCTCACTGCTGTGGCCTCTCCCATTGCAGAGCACAGGCTCTGGACGCACAGGCTCAGCAGCCATGGCTCACGGGCCCAGCCATTCCACGGCACACGGGATCCTCCCAGACCAGGGCACGAACCCACGTCCCCTGCATCAGCAGGCGGACTCTCAACCACTGCACCACCAGGGAAGCCCATGATTTCCTTTTTAACCTTGAGTTATTTGGTTGTAAATTTTTAAGTTTTGAAGTATGCAGAAATTTAAATATTTTTAGTGTTGATTTCCAATTTACTTGAATTATAGTCAGACTATGTTTGCTATTGATTGTTTTTTAATTTGCTGAGACTCATTTTTAACCTAGTAGGTGATACATTTCTTTTGTAAAAGTTCCTTAGATACTGAAAAAGAATATACTGTATATATTTTTTATTTGCTTGGTTCAGAGTATTACATGCATTAGATTTACGTATTAGCTCAAACTTTTAAATTTGGTGTTCAAATATTCTGAGGAGTTGCTAATTTTAAAAGTTCTGTTTGGTCTATCAAAGGTGTGTTAAAATTCTTTACCATGATACTGGACTGGTAAATTTCTCTATAATATGGGCAGTTTTTCTTTATGTATTTTGAGGTACCTACAGGTTTGTGACTGTTACATATCCCATATATCATGTTATCATGTAGTGTACCTCTTTATCCTTATTAATTTTGTGTTTTTAAATTCTATTGCATCTGGTATTAAGATTTCTATACCAACTTTCTTTTTGTTAATATTTTTTTACTTCAAATCATTTTCTATTCTTATTTTTTTTTTATTTTTCCAAATGGTTCTGTTTTAGATATGTCTGTTGTGTGTAGTACATAACTGATTTTGGTATTCTATGCATTCTGATAATATCTTTGTTTTAAAACAATTTTTAACACATTTATGTTTGCTGAGGTTAACGATAATATTTGAACTTATTTTTAACTCTCTTTTCGTTGTATTTTTACCATCTTTTGCTGTTCTTTCCCCACTTTTCCTGCCTTCTCTTGCATAGAAAATATTTTCTGCATTCCCTTTTTCCTCTTCTGCTGGCTTAGGAGCAAGACATGGTATTTTATTTATTCTAGTAGGCATCCTCAAACTAACATACATACTGAACTATTCCATTTTCTGAGAACATCTAAAGTTATTGAGTATTTTTATCCTTTTCCCTGACATGAAACTGATCTTAGCATATATTAACTTCCCCTTGAGTCATTCTCATCCTCTTTTCCCATTCTTTACCCCCTCTGGTTTTTTCACTTTTGTTCAGAGTTTTGTCTAGAGTTCATCCTTTAAATAAAGGCAAAAAATGGTGAGTTTTGTAAGAAAATTAAATTAAATTTACTAATCTAATTTATCAATTTCTCTGTTTATCATTATCAATCTCTGTTCTCTTTTGTTTTTGCTGAAATGCATTCTTTTCTTAATATTTATTATTTATTTGGCTGCATCGGGTCTTAGTTGCCCGCACAAGGGATCTTCGTGCCATGTGGGGGATCTTAGCCGCAGCACGTCAACTTAGTTGCGGCACGCCAACTTCTTAATTGCGGCATGTGGAATCTGCTTCCCTGACCAGGGATCGAACCCGGGTCCCCTTCACTGGGAGCACGGAGTCTTAGCCATTGGACCACCAGGGAAGTCCCTGCTGAAACACATTCTTGCTACTTATTTTCATGAGGGTCTCTCAGTGAAAATATTTAAATCACTGTCTTTTTGAAAATGTCTTTGACCCTCACTGTTAAATAATAGTTTAAAGAGATATAAGCTTTTTATATTCTCAGCTATTTTCCCTCAGGACTATAAAGATATTATTTCATTGTCTTCTGGCATCGGTTTCTACACATGAAAAGTCAGCTATCAATCAAATTCTCATTTCTATTAAGGTGATATGTCTTTTCTCTCTAACAGCTTTTAAGTTCTATATTTATCTTTGATGTTACACAGCTTCACTAAGACGTGTGGATTTATGTTTATCCTGCTTGGCACTTTATATGGCTCGTCAATCTGAGATCACAGATCTTTCTTTAACTGTGGAAAATTCTTAGCTATTACCTCTTCAGATAGTGGTTCCTCACCATTCCTTTCATCCTCATTTTCTAGAACTCCTTGTAGACGTTATGTTGAAGCCAATCAATTGGTCCCCTCTGTCTCTTAACTGCTCTCTCACATTTTTTTTGTCTCTTGTCTTTCTGTCCTGTTTCCTGGGTGAAATCCTCAGCATCATCTTCAATTCATTCATATTCTCTTTAACTATTTCCAGCCTAGAGCTTATCTCATCTGTTGAATTTTTATTTTGATGATGCTATTTTTCACTTCCAAGATTTCTAGTTGTTCTTTTTAGTATCCATCTATTCTGATTTCATTTATGCTGGTATTTTCCTCACAATGTCTTGCTCTTTTTTTTTTTTTAAGAGTTATTTCTTCACATATCTCTTTGAGCATTCTAAACATATTTAAATCTTTTCTCAGCTGGTTCCATGACATTTGTTTCAACAGTAATAAATTCATGTACTTTTGTTTTGTTGGCTATCTTTCTTAGCATTGGGTTTTGATTGAAGAGCTCATTTTGAGACGAGGCTCGCATTCCCTCTGTCTCTCTTTCTCTTCTTCCCTCAACCCCCAGTGTGCTTTCTCCTTCCTGTCTAGTGGTTTTGTGATTGCCCTCATTCTGCATTTGGCTCTGTGGACCCCAGTTCAGACCCAGATCTACTAACAGAGCTTCAGAGATCCAGCCCACGGTGACTGAGGACAGCACAGATCCAGGCACCAAACCAGGCAATGGACTGCTCCCTTTCCTGGTCACAAGGTTATATCTGTGTCCTCTCTTGCCTCTAAGTCCACAGTTTGCTAAAAGCTGTAGCCCCAGGCAGGAATAACATCTTTTTCAACCTCCTCTCATGAATAGGAGGAGGCTGCCTCTGCCTCTGGCTTCAAGCGGTGAACCTGGCTTCAGTCTCCCATCTCGGCATGGAACTTTTTTATTTTAATTTACCCCGGAGGAGCCAAACTCCAGCTAACATTGCCTGGTTCCAGACCTAGAGCCCAGTAGGTTTGTGGCTTCTGCTCAGCATGAGCTTTGTATTTCTGTCCCAATTCTGGGCCGCAGAAGTGTTTATTTAGTTTTTAAACTTGATAAATTTCATTTATCATTGCTATGTGTTTGGAGTAAAGACGTGTCAAAGAACAAACTTTCAGAGCTACTTGGACTAGGTTTGCGTGCTGACTTCTTCAGTGAACTAAAGACTCTGTAACGCATTCAGTTCAATCTTTAGTTCCCTCTTAGATGAGGACAGTATTTAGCCTGTGGCGACATGTCATAACTAAAACAATGTCAAAAGCATGGTTCTTTAAATGCTTTTATCTTAACACCTGATTATCTAACGGTTAACTTGGTTATCTA
The DNA here is from genome assembly GCF_003031525.2 of Neophocaena asiaeorientalis asiaeorientalis. Lineage (NCBI taxonomy): Eukaryota > Metazoa > Chordata > Mammalia > Artiodactyla > Phocoenidae > Neophocaena > Neophocaena asiaeorientalis. The sequence continues at coordinate 1,069,136 of NW_020171818.1, forward strand.
ATGATCTAACTCAGTTGTCATGATACTGAAAATACCACACTTTCCAACTTCCAGTTAATTTTCTTATCTACATTTTCATAGAATAACAAGCAATTTTTTTTAATGAAAAAGAAAGATGGAGGAAATGTCATCTCTTCACCCCTGAATTCTGGAATCTTCTAATGATTATTTTTACCAAGTAAATAAACCCAGGAGTAAATGAAATGTGGTTTACTGCTATGTGCTTCCTGGAATTTCTTGCAGCCAACTCAGGATAATAGCATCTCAGAGTTGGAAGAAATTCTTCATATGACCACACCGAATTTTTTTTCCTGTTAGTCTGCGTCATATTTGTGAAGGTTAGTGACTAAAAGGCTGAGACTTTAGAAAGTCCTGTGGCAAAGGTAAAAGCCCACTTCAAAGGAAGTTCGGACATTCAGCTTGTTTCTTTGAAGAGAATTCATTTCCATGAAAAATGTTCTGAAAACTTTCTGGTGGGACCAGAGAGAGCAGAGAAGCCTGTTTTCCCCTTCATTTTACTATAAATGGCGTCGCATTGCCAGTATCATGCTGGTACATGTTTAACAACTAGCTTTCCAGGAAAAAAAAAAATGTACTGTTTGTCAACTTCCATGTTGTCAATACTCTCCCCGTGGCTGATTTCAAACTATCAGTGTGTCATCGCTAAACACAGAATTAGAAGGAGATGCCCATAATAGGTTTTCTGCGTGGATAGGACTCAGCTTCTGCACAGTCCTGTGATAATGCCAAATCCAGTAGATACTTTCCAGACCTCAACTTGACCTCTCAGCAGCCTTCAGCATAGTTGCTTGTACCATTATTGAAACACTCTCTCCTCGGCTTTTCTGGCGGCCGTGCTGTCCCCTCCTCTCTCCTAAGCTTGGGCTAATGTAAGTCTCACTGCCAGCTCTTCCTATGCCTATATTATTAGAGACACTCAGCACTCCTATTGGAGCTTGTTGCTCATTTCTCTCTACATTTTCCCCCTGGGGGATCTCATCCAGTCCCATACCTTTAAAAATCACCAAAATGCTGTTAACTCCCATATTTTTATCTCCAGCTCAGACCTTTTTTCTGAGCTCCAGGCTTGATATCCAACTGCCTACTCAGATATCTCGGAGGCGACTCCAACTCAACTTATCCCAAAACTGAATTATTGACCCTCCTCTTCCCATGTCCCTTGTCTAAATAAATGAAACTACCAGCTGTTCATCTGCTAAAACCACAAACCTAGGAGTCATCTCTGCAAGCTCCCTCCCCTTTGCTCATAACAGCCAACCCATTACCAAATACTACTGAAACCACTTTCGAAATATTTCTCAAATCTGTCTGTATCTCTCCATCGCCAAGCTCTCACCATCGCAAATGGACTACTGCAGCTGAACTCCTAAGCACTGTCCCATCTTCTTCTCTTGCCCTTTCCTCCTGTGCTCCCCAGAATGGGCAGAGAGATCACTTAAAATGCCTTAAAGCCTGTACTGGTTTTCCACAGGATTTAATAGAAAATGAAACAACCTTACATGGCCTACAGGGCCTACATGATCAGATTTCATTTTAATTCTCCAACCTTATCTCCTACCCCTCTCCTCCTCCACTACCACACTTTGGTCCCACAAGTTGTTGGGTTTTTTTTAATAAATTTTTATTTATTTATTTAATTTTGGCTGTGTTGGGTCTTCGTTGCTGCGTGCGGGCTTTCTCTAGTTGTGGCGAGTGGGGGCTACTCTTTGCTGTGGTGCATGGACTTCTCATTGCAGTGGCTTCTCTTGTCGCGGAGCACAGGCTCTAGGCGCGCAGGCTTCAGTATTTGCAGCACGCAGGCTCAGCAGCTGTGGCTCACCAGCTCTAGAATGCAGGCTCAGTAGTTGTGGCTTGCGGGCTTAGTTGCTCTGCAGCATGTGGGATCTTCCCAGACCAGGGGTCAAAGCAGTGTTGCCTGCATTGGCAGGAGGATTCTTAACCACTGTAACACCAGGGAAGTCCCCCCACAAGTTGTTTAAGATTCTTAACATACATAATTCTGAGTATTGAGCTGTTTGCCTATTTCATGTCTATCTTTCCCCATTAGACTGTAAGCTCCATGAATGTAAGGACCATGTCTATTATGCTCATTGTATACCCAAGGCCTAGCCCATAGAAAGTACTCAATGCATATTTGTTGAAAGAAGTAATAAATGAATGAATGAAAACAAGATCATATTTTCAGATAAACCTTTTAAGGTTAAACCTTTTGGACATGTACAAAGGGGTGACTGGAGTGGCTATTGCCATTGAAGCTTTCCTAATTTTTCTTGTTTTTGGCTGCACCATGCGGCACGCAGAATGTGGAATCTTAGTTCCCTGACCAGGGATTGAACCCATGCCCCCTGCAGTGGAAGCACAGAGTCCTATCCACTGGACTGCCAGGGAATTCCCACCATTGAAGCTTTTAGAATTCTGTGGCTGAAAAAAATGGACAATTCCTTTGGTGACAGTACTTCTATAACAATATAAAGTTGGAATAATTTATCCTGGAAAGAAAACATAGAAAACGAACCAAGGAAATGAATGAACTTCCCTGAGTATGATTAAAATGCAAAACAAATGATCAAGTAATCCACCACTAAGTAGATTTATTTTTATGAAGACAAGTGCTGAAGAAGGGAGTCTAGCGTAGAGGTTAGACCACATGTTCTGGAATTAGACTTGATTTCTGCCATTTAACTTGCTGTAGGAACTTGATCAAATTACTCAGCCTCTCATTTTCTTCATCTGTAAAACAGGGACACTAATATCCCATACATCTTAGGGTATCTGTCAGGTGATGCATTGAAAACACATTCCACCACCGAATTTTACTCTACCCTTAATTTACTTAATTTCTCTGAGCTACAGTATTTTCATTTGTAAAACAATGTGTTTGTACTTAACTTCTTTTAAGACCTATCTGGTACAAAGGTTTTATTTTATTCTGCGTAGTTTTAATGCTCTCAAAGCCGTCCCTACTCTCATTTGATGTGGGGATTAAGGGCCCTGCTCTATGAGGACCCTGTATGGTACACCTAGGCAGGAACAGGCTGTGTTCAGACACCATTCTGCCTGTTTGGTCTTTCCACATCCAGTACACCAAGTTCTAGAATCAACTTTTTAAAAAAATGTTTTAAAAGTACTTATGATTTTTTTTTCTTCTTTTCAAATGTAATACATGCTAGCAATTATACTTCTTTAGGGCAGGGGTTGTACCCATCTCTATTTTCTCTTTTATTTTTTTATTTTTCAGTGGGCTTTATTTTTTAGAGCAGTTTTAGGTTCATAGCAAAATCGAACAGAAGGTGCAGAGATTTCCCATAAACCCCCTGTGCCCACACACCCTCCATTATCAACATCCCCTGCCAGAGTGGAACATTTGTTACAATTGATGAACCTAAACTGACACATCATAATCACCCAAAGTCCATAGATTACATTAGGGTTTACTCTTGGTGTTGTACATTCTTTGGGTTTTGACAAATGTATAAATGTATAATGACATGCACCCACCAGTTATAAAATCACACAGAATAAATAGTTCACTGCACTAAAAATCCTCTATGTTCTGCCTATTCATCCTTCCTTCCCTCAACCCCTGGCCACCACTGATCTTTTTCCTGTCTCCAAAGTTTTGTCGTTTCCAGAACTGTCATATAATTGAAATCATACAGGATTTCTTTTCAGTGCTGAATAGTATTCCATTGTCTGGATGTACCACTGTTTATGTATCCATTCACCTACTGAAGGACATCTTGGTTGTAACCAAGTTTTAGCAATTATGAATAAAGCTGCTATAAACATCTGTGTGCAGGTTTTTGTGTGCATGTAAGTTATCAACACCAAGGAATGCAATTGCTGGGTTTTTTAGTAAGAATAAGTTTAGTTTTGTAAGAAATTGTCAAACAGTCTTCCAAAGTGGCCATACCACTCCATATTCTTACCAGCAATGAATGAGAGTTCCTGTGGCTCCACATCCTCACCAGCATTTGGTGTTATCAGTGTTCCTGACTTGGACATTCAGTAGACGTGTAGTGGTATGTCATCAATGTTTTAAATTTGTATTTCCCATTTGTTTTAAATTTAAAACATCGATGTTTTAAATTTGATGCTTCACATCAAATTTGCATTTGTTGTGGAGCATTTTTTCATGTGCTTATCTGACATCTGCATATCTTCTTTGGTAAAGTGCCTGTTAAGGTCATTGGCCCATTTTTTAATCCAGTTGTTCATGTTCTTATTGTTGAGTTTTAATTTAAAAATTTTTTTCTTTTTATCCAAGTGATGCTTGCACATAATTTTGAAAAAAAAATCAAGTAATCTATAAGTATTAAAATCAGCATTTTCTTGAATCCACCCTCGTTTCCTATGCCTTAGTGGCAACCCTTTCAACTGATTCTTCTGGCAATTATTTCCATATTTCTAAAAACTAGGCTTATATTGCAACTTTTTGATTTTTCAGTTCCAACATTATCTGTTAACTTCCCACATTGGAAAGTGAGGATTTAGTGCTCTCTCAACATCACAGTCCTCCCCCTGTATCCACTCTCTCCTCAACTCCCATTCTACAATACAGTTGAAACCTACTTTTATTTTGATATTCAGTGTTTATACTATTTTGACTATACGTAATGATTAACAGCTAAGCAATGTGGTATACTATGTTGACTTTTTCTTTCCCAAACATTTTATTTTCCATAGTCTGTTTGTTTTTCAAATGTGTTTACTTTTTAGTATACTTATGACTGAGTCATCTCCAAATTCTTCCCCAGTTGTGCAAATATCTTCTCAATAGAGTTACTCACATTAAGTACTCCATTAATTTCATCTTTTTGAAGAAGTCTTTCCTGAAAACTTCTGATCCCCTTCAATCTGGATTGGTTACTCTCTAAACTGTCCTCTTGGGATCTCCCTTTACCATCTTCCTGAGAATTCCCTGAACTCCCTCCAGGTTGGATCTTCTGTTTCACAGATCCCATGTCTTCCTCTTTTTGGTTTACTCCCCTTTTTAGTGAAGAACAATTTGGGAGTGCTTACATGTCTGAAAATATTTTTAACCTACCTTCACACTTGCCTGAAACTTTGTCTACGTATAAAAGTCTAGATTTTAGATTATTTTCTTTCGGAATTTTGAAGACATTGTTCCCTTGTATTCTGGCTTCCAGTGAGACTGTTGAGAAGTGGGATGCTATTCTGATTCCTGATTCTTTATATAGTATCTGGTTTTTTTCCTCTTATAGAATATTTTCCTTGTCTTCCATCTTCTGAAATTTCATGTTGACAGGCTTTGGTGTGAGGATATTTTCATTCAATGAGTTAGATATTCAGTGGGCCTTTCCTCTTTGAAATTCATACCCTTATGTTCTGGGAAACTTGCCTGAATCTTTCTTTCTTCTTTACTTTTAAATAGTATACTGTTCTTATTTCATGTGTTTAATATCTTCCCTTATCACTCTGAGCATATTAATTATAGCTTTTTTTTGGAAATACTCTTTTCCTCTCATCCTCTCTGTTTCATCCAAGTTGCTTTTCCTGTTTGTTTTCTATCTTTCGTATTTTAAAGCTTTCCTCAAATGTCTGGTGACCTCTAGATGTCCACTTATATTTAAGAAAAGCATGCTAAGAAACAGATTGAAATCTTCATACACATGAGTGGGGCTTATTAGCTACAAGTGTCACTGTAGAGTGATCTGGCTAGAGTCTTCATTAGAGGACGCCCCCTGCCCCATCCATGTCAGTATCATTAGATCTTTTCTCAAGGGCTGGACAGATTCTTCAGAGAAGACTTCCAATTTTCTACTTAGATGGAAGGCCTAAGCCTGGCTGCCAGTAGCCCAGGAGTTGATTAAGGGAAGAGGTAATACATGTACCAACATTCAGTGAGTAAAATTTCACCTAATAGCTCTAGTTTTAATATGGTAGCCCCATCCTGAACTATGTCTGGTGTTCTCTGGCCCAGAAAACATATTCCTGGGTGAGAGAGATAATATGGACATCTAATTGTTTTTTGTTTTTTTTAAAAAAACAGCTTTATTGAAATATAATTCACACACCATATGATTTCACCCATTTAAAGCGCACAATTCAATGATTTTTAGTATATTCACTGAGTTGCCACTAGCTCTAGGCAAACAATCTACTTTCTATTTCTATAGATTCGCCTATTGTCGGCATTTCATATAAATGGAGTCATACAGTATGTGGTCCTTTGTATCTGGCTTCTTTCACACTTAGCATAATGTTTCACAATTCACCCATGTTGTGTACTGAATCAGAACTTCATTTCTTTCTTTGATGAATAATATTCCATTGTATGGATATATCACATTTTATATATCCATGCATTGATCTAATTGCTTTTTTAAATAGTCTTTTATCCAATCCGCTGATTGTAGCCCACCTTCAACCTCACTTCAAGAAGAATCTCCAAAAAAAAAAGAGAACCTCCAGTCACCACTTCAGTGGTGGGGTTCTTCAGTGTAAACCGGGTTGCTTTTCAGCTTCCCAAACACTGCTATAAAATTTGGCATTCTCAGATTTCCCAAGTAGCTATCACTTGACCGGGTGCTTTCCAGTACCCCAAATTCCATCTTTGTTTTCTCTTGTCCTATTCTCTCTTTCATTATGGCTTATGCCCACCCATCCCAATTCCTTTATTTATACTTTAGAACAGTTTAGAAGGGAATGAAGGCTAATGTATACATTTAATCTGTCATCTTCAACTAAAATGCTTAATATCAATCTTTATTAATACAAGAAGAGATGGTTTTAATCTGATTTTATGAAATCAGCAGAAAGCATAAAATGCACCAACATTACAAAACAACTGTAAACGGGTAACTCAGACAAATGTATGCATGCAATAAGCTAATATAGGATGTGGCTCTGGTTTTCATTTTAGACAGGTATGGCCAAGGGAAATATCTATGCTCTGGTCCTTCCTGATCCTTCCATTGTCCCTGGTTCTTGCTCATCTATAGATTCTTTTCTGTGTCCCACACTGTCCCACATCCCATGCCCTCCTCTACCAATAAATCTTCCTGGCATCAGGAAGCATTTTACATGATTACAGAGCAGTCTCTGTCTCTCAGTCCGCCGTTGCTCCTTTACATAGATTCTTCAACATGTTCTCAGGTTCTAGCTATGCACATTCTGGTTCTACATAATACCAAAACATAAAGATATCTGCTTCCTTCCAAGATCCAGTGAAAATGACTTCGGCATGTGCCCTTTTCCTGGCATGTGCTTTTTCAGTTGCAACAGCTGCTATGTAATATGGTAGGTTACACAGACTACCTATGTCTCTTCTATGAGATGACTACTATGTCTCATTCATATAACATATGTCACATAGTTAAGAAAAAGACACAAGAAATAACAGGATCAATGATTATTGTATAGTGGTGCTTCCTGAAAACATAGTTTCCCACAATACATTAATCATCGATTCTGTTATTTCCTGTGTCTTTTTTTTTGGCTGTGCCGCGCGGCATAGGGGATCTCAGTCCCCTGACCAGAGATCAAATCCGCAACCCCTGCAGTGGAAGCATGGAGTCTTAACCACTGGACTGCCAAGGAAGCCCCTCCTGTGTCTTATTCTTAAGTATGTGACATATGATATATGACATGAGACATAGTCCCTATAATATATTTTATATTTGTTGTTTGTTAAGCAAATCTTTTCATAGATGAGATTAGGTTGAATATTGGCCTTGTTCTATCCAAATTATAACGTGTTGTAAATTAGAATAATCCATGGTAAAACAATGTTAAGTTATAACTTTGCCCAAGCAGGTGATAATTATTGTATTAAAGTATTTCATATCTAGTCACTCTACAGAGTGCTGACTACCAGTTTGAAGCCTCACTTTACATCTGTGGATCAGCATGCATCAGTGGGCCTCAATGTCTTAGAAAAACTCAGCCCAGTGGACCAGGTTTACAGATCTGAGAGGACAAGGAAATTCTAAGTTCTAATTCAGAATCTCCTTCCAACTTGCTGTGTGGCTTCCACGAATCATTTCACACTCATTCGGTCATTTCTTTATTTCAGCAAGCAAATAGAGTCTACTAGCGTCTCAAGGGCATTGCATGAAAGGGGAAAGTGGTGGTCAGAAAGAGAATGAACTGAAAATATCAAGAGCACGTCAATAGTTCTAACCTGTAGCAAGAAAAGAAACAAGGCAGCACCGGAAAACAGCACGAATATAGCCAAAACCAAAGGCTTGTTGTTGTTATAAAGAAAGGGAATGATGTCTGATTTTAACATTCACACATTCCAAACCACAGTCATCCAAGATTTTCTCCCGCAGCCAAGCCTGCTGGTGGGAGCCAGGTCTAGAGGAAAGTTTGCAGAAAGCAGATTTTGGCAAAGGTTGTCGCTAAACCTGCAGAGAACACAGTTCGGTTTTTTGTTGTTTTTTTTTTTTAAAGAACATTTTCATTCCTTTTTGCCACGGAGTTTCACGGACTATGTTTATTTTTCCTTTTCAGGTTATAGTATATGGACTTTTCATCATCAGATATGAGAAACAGGCACATTTCTTTCCTTTCTTTCTTCCTTTCCTCACAAAATTCTTTCAACTCATGGGTGCAGCCAAAGTCTAAGATTGTATTTTAGAGAATCGATTTTCTTATATTATCATTCAATTACTTCAGAGAAAGAATGCGTTACTAAAGTCCACTTTCTGAGTGCTTTGAGGAGAGGCTAACACATGCCCAACGGGAGGCACGATTAATGATTTTGATTACAGTCCCTGGACAAGTGGCTTAGGTGGCCCAGAGTCCTGCACCCAGAGAGGACAGCACGGGCCCTGGGTCTGTTTTGGATGGTTTTGGAAACCAAAAACAACCACTGCAAGTGCACTGGTTTTAGAGGAATATCCAAGAAAATTGCCTTCCTTCTCACAACGTGTCATTACAGAAAAACAGAAGCCCGTACATTCCAATCTGATTTTCATTTAACTCTGCAAGCCTGTAAATTTTGCCGTGAGGTAAGGGGCTGATTCAGAGCTTCAGAATCCATTTGGTGCCACAGACACTATTTTTAAATGGATATTCCTTTGAGTTTCTCAATGTTATTCTGCTAGGGTCATGGAATAGATGGGGCTTTGCCTGATGAGAACTCCCAGTCCTGGTAAACAAGAACGGGGATGCCTGGTGGCCAAAGTAGCTGCCTTGTATTTTAAAGGTTAGGAGTTCAAACCTTGTGGGTTTGCACTTGCCTTGAAGTGTGCACGTATCTTGGTTGAAGAAGCAATAACATTACACGCCATAACATTACATGATGGAATCTGACCTACCCCCAGCTGAGTTCTGGCTACAATTAAACAAATACTTCCTATGGAATGCTTTACCTGGTAGATCCTGAACAAAGGGTCCACATTCCAGGAGGCATAGGAAAGCTGTATTTTCAAGCTTCCTGCCCCCTACGGTGTATAGATACTTGAATTCCACCATATAGACTACAGTTCATATTTGACACATTCTTTAAATTTTGATATACCTATAGCCCCAGGCCTCCTTTCCACTCTTCATTTTCTTTTCTCCTGATTTTCCAGGAAGATGATAATTTACAGATTTAAAGGCATGCTCCTTGCACCACTGACCCATTGGAAATAGACCCCATTGGAAGAAAAGAGATCCTGCACTAGGCGTCATAATTTAAGTGGTCCATTAGCTTCATAATAGCTTGTTTTTCTATAGTATTTTAGTGTTTATAAAGCACTTTACATATATGATCTTTTCTTATTCTCATAGCCATTGGTTAAATGGTACTCCAGCTCAGACCTTTGTAACTCTAAATGTTTTCATCACTATAGTAGAATTGCCTCTAATAGCAAAAAATTGCTATAGAATCACATTTATGCCCTACTTTATTGAGCTATGCTTGGTGATACCACTGCCGTCATGGAAAGAAAACAAACACTGAAGTTCCCTGTAGACGCTGAACACAAAATACCAACAGTTGAATTGATTTAATTAAATTATCTGCTACCCCATTCGCTCCTATACAACCACAATAAAGAGAAATAACTAACGCTTTATGCTCTCTTGCTTCAAGAATGCTTGAAATTAGAAATATCCCAGCATTGTGACCTGAAGTTGCCTCAACAGGAAGTTCTGTTTTTTATATTAAGCCTCCAGTCATTTTCTTTCCAGTTGCTCTTATTACCAAGGGGGGTTTGGACAAATAATTCCCAGGAAAGCTATCAACATATTTGTGCGACGAGGAGAGTAAGATACCTGCTCCCTACCTAGCTGGCAAAAGTGTTGGGAAAAACAACCATCTGATGTCTACTGTGTGCTTTGAACGCCTAGAAAGAAAGTTTACACACAAGACTGTAATTATATGGAGTCAACCGTGATATCACCGTCTATATTTTACATGTGTGGTTGTTGCCTAAGACACTGATGAATATGATTTGGCACTCATGTTTGATGTCTTAAGGACATGATGATATTACAATAAATTAGCAAAAGAGTCTAAGTCGGGAAGGTTAGGCATCCTCTTCTTTTAAAAATTCCTGAATGACCAGATTTATTTTTGGCTAGCTTCTCCACCTGGTCCTGCAATTAGGACCACCTCCAAGGTGCACAAAGCACTCCTTCCACGTCTTTACCAGTCATGTGATTCCCCCTCTAGAAAGGGTCAGGATACTGTGGCAAGGGGTGACTTGGAGAGGAGAGAAAATGTGTCCAATCCTACCGAGGGGCTACGAAAAGGTGAGAGCCCAATTGGAGGATTTCTGTGGTCATGCTTCTAGAAAGCCTATGCCCATCAGGCCTATGCCCACAGAGCAATATCTTTCCCAGGCCTAGAAAGACCATACTAGGTGACCTTCCCCCAAGCACCATTTGAATTTGTTTAAAAGAATAATTCTAAAATCTAGAGTCACAGTGTGTAACCATATCGACTATCTTCGAGTGTGCCAGGCACTGCATGAGGTGCTGGAGACACAGTTAAAACACTATTCCTCAGAGAAATGGCTGTCCGGTGGGGAGACAGACAAACACTCAGATAGGACCAACACCCAGCACAGTGCCTGACACACAGTAGGACTTGCAGCAGACTTGCTGAACGAATGAGCTGTACGTGCTGCATGGTGTTGAGGACGTTAACAAAGGAAGCACGAGGTGCAGTGAGAACACATATGAGGGCGCCTGACCACAAGCAGCAGGAGAAGGAAAGAGACTGCAAGAAAGACCTTGTGTGATGGCTGTGCGTGGGAAGGTGGGAGTGCACGTGGTTTACAGAGGCAAGAACATTAGCTGTCAGGCTTTTCATTTTATCCTAGTTTACTTTCTTTCTTTCTTTCTTTCTTTTTTGCGGTACGCGGGCCTCTCACTGTTGTGGCCTCTCCCGTTGCGGAGCACAAGCTCCGGACACACAGGCTCAGCGGCCACGGCTCACGGGCCCAGCCGCTCCGCGGCATGTGGGATCCTCCCAGACCAGGGCACGAACTCGCGTCCCCTGCATCGGCAGGCGGACTCTCAACCACTGCGTCACCAGGGAAGCCCCCTAGTTTACTTTTTAACAATATGCTGTTCACAGCCCACTAAGGTCTCAATGCTCAGTGTGAAAAATGCTACATTTTAAAAAGAATTTTCTCTTCTACATAACTGTTGGCCTTGAAGTCAAGGACCAGGAAAAGAATTGGAATGTTTGCTTGGGAGCTTTTACATTTCTGCTGGGGAGCACAATCCATTTCCAACCCGTCTCCATAGTATTCAATCTACAGGGTCATACCAACCATCTGTATTAGTTTCTTACTGCTGCTGTAACAAATTACCACCAACTTGGTGGCTCAAAACAACAGAAATCTATTCTCTCGCAGTTCTGAAGACCGGAAGTCTTAATCAGTCTCGCTGGGCTGAAATCAAGGTGTTGACAGGGCAGTGCTCTCTCCTGAAGCTCTAGGGGAGAATCCATTCCTTGCCTCTTCTTCCAGGTTCTGGTGGCTGCTGGCATTCATTGACTCGTGGCAGCATCACTCCAATCTCTGCTTCCCTGGTCACGTTGCCTTCTTTTCTGACTGCTGTCAAATCTTCCTCTGCCTCCCTTTAATGAGGATGCTCACGATTGCATTTAGGACCCACTTGGATAATCAATCTCCCTATGTCAAGATCTGTAAAGTCCATTTTTGCCATATAAGGCAATATTCACAGGTTACAGGGATTGGGACAAGGCTACCCTTTTTCTTGAGGTCGGGGAGGGGGACATTATTCAGCCTACCACACCATCACTGTCTGAATCCCTGGGTCTCCAATACAAACCAGTTAAATTTATCTCAGTTGAGGTTCTCTTTACTTTCCTTTAAAAAAGTCAGAATAACCACTCTCTGCTTTCTTTGGAGGAGAAGAAAAATGGACAAAAAGATGGGAGATAATTTTTGTGGAGCTCCTACTATGTGTTAAGTAATTTACATGTACTCTTTACAACAAGATTGTGGGTAGCTATTGTCACCACTTTACAGATGAGAAAAGTGAGACTCAGAGATGCCAAGTAACTTGTCTAAGTAGAGACAGAATTTGAACATGGATGTGTCTGATTTCAAAGCCCATGTCCTTTCCACTATATCAACATTCCTCAAATTTCATTATTACTCTGAATCTCATAAAGGAAAAAAACTCTCACAGACCTTGGTTGGAGAAACAACGGAATTAAGGAACTAAAGTTATATTCTATGAAAACATAAATTAAAAAAAATCTCAAGCTCTCCCCAAATCCTGGCGACCTCCAAGTGAGAAATACTTTAAGAAACCATGGTTCCCCCCACTTGAGAACTCCATTTTCAAGGATCTTAATATTAAGATCCAGGACGGCTGCATTTTAACCTCGTTGTTCTGCTGATTAGAAAAGGCTTTAATGAAACAAAGCATTTGCTGCTAATAAGATTTTAACGCTAGTGATCTGTTAATACTATAGATGTAAGTTAATTATTTCCACCACAGAGACGCCTGATGAATTTCAGCCACATCAAAGTAAGTGGCTGTGGCAGTTTTTGAGTTTAATCTAAATGAAACCTTACCTGGATGTCCTACACAAGCTTGGAGGTTTAAAGATGTCACCCTCATTCTGGCACATGCTGACCAGCTATAATAATATGGAAGCATATCCATATCAGTTCCAAAACAAAGGGTTTTTTCTCATTTTTTAATCACTGATTTCTAGTTCCACTCCTAAGACTCCAAACTCTGAAATGGTCAATCCCACCAGTTTTCTTCTACACAGTCCAGTTCGGGGTCTGTGTCCGGCATCTAAGAATTTCACAGCAGGGGCTTCCTTGGTGGTGCAGTGGTTGAGAATCTGCCTGCCAATGCAGGGGACACGGGTTCGAGCCCCGGTCTGGGAAGATCCCACATGCCGCGGAGCAACTAGGCCCGTGAGCCACAAGTACTGAGCCTGCGCGTCTGGAGCCTGTGCTCCGCAACAAGAGAGGCCGCGATAGTGAGAGGCCCGCGCACCGTGATGAAAAGTGGCCCCCGCTTGCCCCAACTAGAGAAAGCCCTCGTAGAGAAACGAAGACCCAACACAGCCAAAAATAAATAAAATAAATTAATTAATTAAAAAAAAAATTTCACAGCAGTCAGAGCAGCAGCAGTTCTGTCCCTGGACCTCATCTCTTGGTCTCTAGACTCAACCCCAACATTTGGATATTTGCAAACAGAAATAAGGAAGGAAGTCAATAAAAGACCTGTGTTTACACTTTCCACTCCTTTCCTGTTCCCTGTACATAACAGGGCCTTTCTCTGAGGTAATGTCAATCTATTTAATCAGCTTCCCTGTACTCTAAGTTCTTCAGAGAAAAAAATTCCTTCTAATGCCTTTTATTCCTTCATTTTTCTTGGTCAGTGGTATACATGCATGTGGCTGACAGACAGAGTAAGCAACAAACTCTAGCCCCCACAGTCACATGGGCATTTTACATTTGCCTCCCGGTCCCTCTGAAAAATGGTCATTCTTGTTTTATTATTTAGTGTGATTTTTCCTAAGAGAGGTCAGTTATTCTGAGGGGCAGATTTTCTACCAACTAATCAAGAAATCTAGTGGAAGCTTTCCCATCTTAGGAACCCAGGCTGAAAGGAAAGTGTGCATTCTGCAGTTGGGGGAGGGTAAGTTCTCTTCTGAACGTGACTGGCCTCGATTTGCCTCTGCCTCTCCAACATCCTAGCAGCCGTCTGACAGAATACCTAAATGTTATTCCTATTTGTCATTCTGGCTACCAGGCCTTTAATATCCTTCCCATTTGGGGAGAACCCCAAAGTAGAGGAAAGACAGGACTCCACTCCCTACTTTAGAAGCCAAAGAGGGCAGAGAGTTTCTATCTTCACCCCAGCAGTGAGGAAACTAGAACATCACCTGGGCTCTGCAGATCGAAGGCCCCATCTGGGACAGGCAGCCTGTGGGGAAGCAGAAGCCTTTGGCAGTGACAGTAGTGTGGCAATGAATGCTAGTGGCAGAGCCCAGCAGCACTGTGACAAGTAAGTGTCCAGTAGTGATAACCTTAGTGGCAGCATTTTAAGCACATTATCCCTGTGGCAAGGCCTCGGCTGTACCTTGCTTCCCTTGACTTTTATTCATTTTCATTGCCTGATTCTCCAGCTTTCCCACTGATTCTGTGAGCCACACAATATTCTTTCAATAAATTCATCTTTCGCTCAAGTCAACTAGAAGAGATTTTCATTGGTTGCAACCACGAATTCTGACTGGTATGCCAATCTTTCCTACGTGGACATGTGATCCAACAACAACTGAGTATGGCGGGCTTGACTGGGCCATTTCCTTCTCTCAGGCTGACCTTCCAATCATGTGTGAATTGCTTTGCTTCCTCTTAAGTCAGAAGTAGCTGTTTGTATTCCAAGGACAGGTACAGAGAACCTTAGAAGACAAGTGCCATAGAGCCCAAAGCAAACTAGGAGAAACGACTAGAAGAGGGAGGATCATCTGATGTCTTCTCTGAGGGAGGTGGATATGGTCACTTAAGAACAAATGACAAAGGTGAAGTCAAGGTGGCGGCATGGCAAGACACGGAGTTCACATCTCCCCGCAGCTAGGGTGCCTGCTGGATACTGGTGGGAGACCTCAACGCCCAAGGAAATGGGAGGAACACTGAAGCGAACCAGGAATATTCATTGGAGTGAGGTCTCCCGGAGGTCCTCATCTTGGCACCAAGACCCAGCTCTACCCAACAGCCTTCAAAGTCCAGTGTTGGAAGCCTCAGGCCAAACAAGCAGTAAGACAGGAATACAATCCCACCCATTAAAAAAAAAAAAAAAAAGAAGGCAAAAAAATATCTCACAGATGAAGGACCAAGGTAAAAACCTACAAGACCAAATAAATGAAGAGGAAATAGGCAATCTACTTGAAAAAGAATTCAGAGTAATGATAGTAAAGATGATCCAGAATCTTGGAAATAGAATGGAGGCACGGATTGAGAAAATACAAGAAATGTTTAACAAAGACCTAGAAGAACTAAAGAACAAACAGAGATGAACAATACATAACTGAAATGAAAAAGACAGTAGAAGGAATCAATAAGAGAATAACTGAGGCAGAAAAATGAATAAGTGAGCTGGAAGACAGAATGCTGGAAATATCTGTTGAGGAGCAGAATAAAGAAAAAAGAATTGCAGACAATGTCAGAGCCCTCTGGGACAACACTAAACGCACCAACATTCAAATTATAAGGGTCCCAAAAGAAGAAGAGAAAAAGAAAGTGTCTGAGAAAATATGTGAAGAGATTATAATGGAAAACTTCCTTAAGATGGGAAAGGAAATAGTCTCCCAAGTCCAGGAAGCACAGAGAGTCCCATCCAGGATAAACCCTAGGAGAAACACACCAAGACACATATTAATCAAACTAACAAAACTTAAATTCAAAGAAAAAATATTGAAAGCAGCAATGGAAAAGCAAAAAATAATACAAAGGAATCCCCATAAGGTTATCACCTGATTTTTCAGCAGAAACTCTGCAGGCCAGAAGAGAGTGGCAGAATATACTTAAAGTGATGAAAGAGAAAAACCTACAGCCAAGATTACACTACCCAGCAAGGATCTCATTCAGATTCAATGGAGAAATCAAAAGCTTTTCAGACAAGCAAAAGCTAAGAGAATTCAGCACCACCAAAACAACTTTACAACAAATGCTACAGAAACTTCTCTAGGCAGGAAACACAAGAGAAGAAAAAGACCCACAAAAACAAACCTAAAACAATTAAGAAAATGGTAATAGGAACATACATATTGATAATAACCTTGAATGTAAATGGATTAAATGCCCCAACCAGAAGACACAGATCGGCTGAATGGATAAAAAAACAAGACGTTATGGAGATTCCATATATATGTTGTCTACAAGAGACCACTTCAGACCTAGGGACACTTACAGACTGAAAGTGAAGGGATGGAAAAAGATATTCCATGCAAATGGAAATCAAAAAAAAGCTGGAGTAGCAATACTTGTATCAGGTAAAATAGACTTTAAAATAAAGAATGTTACAAGAGATAAGGAAGGACACTACGTAATGATCAAGGGATCAATCTGAGAAGAAGATATAACAATTATAAATGTTTATGCACCCAACATAGGAGCACCTCAATACAAAAGGCAAATACTAACAACCATGAAAGGAGAAATCGACAGTAACACAATAGTAGTAGGGGACTTTAACACCTCACTTACAGCAATGGACAGATCATCCAAACAGAAAATAAATAAGGAAACACAAGCTTTAAATGACACAATAGACCAGATAGATTTTATTGATATTTATACAACATTCCACCCGAAAGTGACAGAAGACACTTTCTTCTCAAGTGCACATGGAACATTCTCCAGGACAGATCACATCTCGGGTCACAAATCAAGCCTCGGAAAATTTAAGAAAATTGAAATCGTATCAAGCATCTTTTCTGACCACAGTGCTATAAGATTGGAAATCAATTACAGGAAAAAAACTATAAAAACCACAAATACATGGAGGCTAAACAGTGCACTACTAAATAACCAAGAGATCACTGAAGAAATCAAAGAAGAAATTAAAAAATACCTAGAGACAAATGACAATGAAAACACAACTCAAAACCTATGGGACACAGAAAAAGCAGCTCTAAGAGGGAAGTTTATAGCAATTCAATCTCACCGCAAGAAACAAGAAAAGTCTCAAATAAACAATCTAACCCTACACCTAAAGCAACTAGAGAAAGAAGAACAAATAAAACCCCAAGTTAGTAGAAGGAAAAAAATCATAAAGATCAGAGCAGAAATAAATGAAATAGAAATGAAGAAAACAGTAGCAAAGATCAATAAAACTAAAAGCTGGTTCTTTGAGAAGATAAACAAAATTGATAAACCCTTAGCCAGACTCATCAAGAAAAAAAGGGGAGGATGCAAATCAATAAAATTAGAAATGAAAAAGGAGAAATCACAACTGACACCACAGAAATACAAAGGATTAAAAGAGACTACTACAAACAACTCTATGCCAATAAAATGGACAGCCATGAAGAAATGGGCAAATCCTTAGAAGGGTACAATTTTCCAAGACTGAAACAGGAAGAATTAGAAAATATAAACAGACCTATCACAAGTAATGAAATTGAAACTAATTAAAAATCTTCCAACAAACAAAAGCACAGGAGCAGATGGCTTCATAGGTAAATTCTATCAAACATTTAGAGAAGAGCTAACACTGATCCTTCTCAAACTCTTCCAAAAGATTGCAGAGGGTGGGATACTCCCAAATTAGTTCTATGAAGCCACCATCACACTGATACCAAAATCAGAAAAAGATAGCACAAAAAAAGAAAATTATAGACCAATATCACTGATGAACACAGATACAAAAATCCTGAGCAAAAAACTAGCAAACAGAATCCAGCAACACATGAAAAGGATCATACACCATGATCAAGTAGGATTTATCCCAGGAATGCAAGGATTCTTCAATATATGCAAATCAATGTGATACACCATATTAACAAATTAAGGAATAAAAACCATATGATCATCTCAATAGGTGCAGAAAAGCTTTTGACAAAATTCAACACCAATTTATGATAAAAACTCTCCAGAAAATGGGCATAGAGGGAACCTACCTCAACATAATAAGGGTCACGTATGACAAACCCACAGCAAACATCCTACTCAATGGTGAAAAATTAAAAGCATTTCCACTAAGATCAGGAATAAGACAAGGATGTCCACTGTCACCACTCTTATTCAACATAGTTTTGGAAGTCCTAGCCACAGCAATCAGAGAAGAAAAAGAAATAAAAGGAATACAAATTGGAAAAGAAGAAGTAAAGCTGTCACTGTTTGCAGATGACATGATACTCTACATAGAAAACCCTAAAGATGCCACCAGAAAACTACTAGAACTAATCAATGAATTTGGTAAGGTTGCAGGATACATAATTAATGCACGGAAACCTCTTGCATTCCTATACACTAACAATGAAAAATCAGAAAGAGAAATTAAGGAAACAATCCCATTTACCGTCGTAACAAAAAGAATAAAATACCTAGGAATAAACCTACCTAAGGAGGCAAAAGAATTGTACTCAGAAAACTATAAAACACTGATGAAAGAAATCAAAGATGACATAAACAGATCGAAAACTATACCATGTTCTTGGATTGGAAGAATCAATATTATGAAAATGACTATACTACCCAAAGCAATCTACAGATTCAATGCAATCCCTATCAAACTACCAATGGCATTCTTCACAGAATTAGAACAAAAAATTTTACAATTCCTATGGAAACACAAATACCCCGAATAGAGCAATATTGAGAAAGAAAAATGGAGCCAGAGGAATCAGGCTCCCCAACTTCAAACTATACTACAAAGCCACAGTAATCAAGACAATATGGTACTTGCACAAAAACAAAAATATAGATCAATGGAACAGGATAGAAAGCCCAGAGATAAACCCACTCACATATGGTCACCTAATTTATGACAAAGGAGGCAAGAACATACAATGGAGAAAAGACAGCCTCTTCAGTAAGTGGTGCTGGGGAAAATACGCAGCACAGAAGACCCAATGCAGCCAAAAATAGATAGATAAATAAATAAATAAAGAGATACACGTACCCTAATGTTCATTGCAGCACTATTTACAATAGCCAGGACATGGAAGCAACCTAAGTGTCCATCAACAGATGAATGGATAAAGAAGATGTGGCACATATATACAATGGAATATTACTCAGCCATAAAAAGAAATGAAATTGAGTTATTTGTAGTAAGGTGGATGGACCTAGAGTCTGTCATACAGAGTGTAGTAAGTCAGAAAGAGAAAAACAAATACCATATACTAACGCATATATATGGAATCCAAAAAAAAATGGTACTGATGGACCTAGTGGCAGGGCAGAAATAAAGACGCAGACATAGAGAATGGACTTGAGGACACGGGCAGGGGAGGGGGAAGGTGGGGCGAAGTGAGAGAAGAATCGACATACGTACACTACCAAATGTAAAATAGATAGCTAGTGGGAAGCAGCTGCATAGCACAGGGAGATCAGCTCAGTGCTTTATGATGACCTAGAGGGGTGGGATAGGGAGGGTGGGAAGGAGGCTCAAGAGGGAGGGGATATGGGGATGTATGTAGGCATATGGCTGATTCACTTTGTTGTACGACAGAAACTAACACAGCATTGTGAAGCAATTATACTCCAATAAAGATGCATTTTTAAAAAATGACAAAAAAAGAACTTTGTATATTGATTCTTTTTAAGAAATGAAATTTATTTTGTTTTTCACCCCAAATATAGAAATAATTCGTGTTCATTGTGGGAGAATGTGAAAGAAGGAAAAAAATTACCTGTCATTCTACCAGCCACCAATAGCCACAATTGAAGCCACACTTGAAGTTTTGGTGTGTCTTTCTAATATTTTTTCTATGAAAATGTTTTCATCGTTATGATCATCCTAGTCTATCGCTTACTAAAATTCAGAAAAGAGCAGAAATATTTCCATTACACACTGATAGATAGATAGATAGATACACATATCTCCAGCTGCTCTCGGTAGGATAGCGAACTCTGTCTTTTGGCTGAAAGAAGCATTTCTCAAAATGTGTTCCATAGAACACTTATGCCTCCACTTGTTAACAGCTGTAGAAATAATATAAAAAGAAATGTTCTCAATCAGATAAGTTTGGGAAATGCTGAGTTAAAGTTGAACAGGCTTCTTTATTGCATGAATTTTCAGAGCTTGTAACATATTAGGGTGCAGTGTGATTCTTAAAGAGAGCAGCACTTCCCAAACATATTTGACCATAAAACTACCCTCTGAAAACACATTTCTCAGGACCAGGGTTCTAAAGATTACTGACCCAGAAAGCTTAGATCTTCATGTCGTTTTACCATCCTCCCACTTCATTATTGAAGAATCAGTTCAGTCAGGGAAATGGAGAATGTACTTCAGATATATAAGAGCAAACTTTGGAAAAGAAGTAACAGAATGGGACCTTGGAAGTAAAATTTCTTTGCCTATTTATTTACCTGTAAGAACTTGTTCTAGGGAATGAGGTTTATAGGCAAACATCAAATTCATACCTGAGAGAACTGAGAACAGAGCAACACTGAATTCTAAAGAAGCAATTTTATCATGGGAAATGTTGCTGCATGAATGAGTTTATCCACATTTAAGTAGAAAATCCAGTTAACGTACTAGAACACTGCATTGCCAGGCTAAGGAGATTAATTTCATGTTGCTCAATATCATTTTAGCACCTCCCCCCGAAAAAGGACAGTTCCATTTCACAAATTTTTTTTTTTCAATGATGCAAACAAGGACAAATGAGAAAACAGAAGAACACAAGAATATATTTAAGACAAGGACAATGTCCTCACCAGAACAAAGCACGCTTGACAAAAGAAACT
Source organism: Neophocaena asiaeorientalis asiaeorientalis (assembly GCF_003031525.2). Taxonomy (NCBI): domain Eukaryota; kingdom Metazoa; phylum Chordata; class Mammalia; order Artiodactyla; family Phocoenidae; genus Neophocaena; species Neophocaena asiaeorientalis. Next base: position 1,090,042 of record NW_020171818.1, read on the forward strand.
TCGGTGAGAAATCCTGTTCTTATCCCATCACTTCCCCAACTAACCTAATGTCTGGACAGACTCCAAGTGGAGAATCTGCCACTTGGAGTCTGTGGATTCAGCCACAGGTTAAGTATCAAAACATGGCTTCTTCCATTAAAACAACAAGTTTGCATGTCCATTTGACATTTGCAGGAGTTGAGGCAAACAGGAAGTAAAAAAGAATCCTGAAAGGGGTGTTGTCTCGTAACATACACCTTATTTTACCACCTTGGGGTCGGCTCTGTGTACTTGCTTTGTGCCAAAACCCAGCCACAAGACTCCCTCAATATTCCTGAGCCTGGTGTCTATCATTTTTGGAATAAACTAAATGTTTAGGAAAGTCTGGGAATTACCAGAGTTCAAAAGTACCTTTTTTCTGTGAAGGAGCCTAAAGATATTCTAGGACAACTTCCTGATTTGGGCCTGAGACTTTCATCCTGCTTCTGTTTGGTGAGCTGCTCGTCAGACCCCCGTCACCGAGCTGGACAGCACGAGCTCCAGGTGACCCTTGAGAGGGAAATGGAATCTGAGAACGTCAAAGCTGGAAGGGACCTTAATGATCCTCTCCTCTAACCCAACCCCCTCTATTTACAGATCCAAAAACATGAAGTCTGAAACCCACCCAGAATCCTGAGAGTGAATGCGCTTTCCTCCCTTCGTCTATTTTTGTGCAATTTTCCCATGGCAGCTGGCCAGAGCATCTACATCAGTAATGTCTAGAGGATTTATGAGGCCAAGCGATCCTTTGGGTTTCTACGCAGACCTAAACAGGAAACCCACACAAGGAAATGCCCTTTCTGTTTGCAGGCCGAATTCCCAGGATGCTTTCACCAGAGTGCCCCGGCTGGAACAAAACAAAGGCCTGGCACAACAAATGCCCTGAGATCCGGAGGTGGAAGTGCCCTCCCCACCTCTCTCCACCCCCTCCCCAGTCTTGTGCTGATTTAATGAGAACAAGTCTTGCTTCTCTCAGACCTCGACTTGAGGTTTCTCCGTTGGTCTAGATGCTGAATAGGGGTCAGGCTGGAGACTGCCACCCCTTGGCTCTCAGACAGAGTTCAAAGCTTTGTGCCTCTTTTTCAATTACCTGGGGAAACTAGGCAGCCCACTCACACCTCTCCTATTCCTTCTGCATGTTGCATTTTGCTTCCAGAGGGTGCCTTAGGGCTGAAAAAATTTGTGCATTTCCTAGCCGAGGTTTCTGAGTCCTTGTGAGCCACCATTGTGCACTGTGACAGCCTCTCAACCGGACACGGCTCTGCTCCCCTTTGCTGCAGCCTCAATAACCAGTGTCCTGCCAACCTCCTCTGCTCGTGTAATTAGTCCATCTGCCCTGTGTCCGGCCCGGCATGGCATGTCTAAACCTTTTCAGCTCTCCACGCAAGATTTAAAACTTCAGAAACAGACGGTTGCTCAGGGCTGGACAGGAGGGAAGCCTGCATTCCCAGCTCAGGGAACAGAATGGCGTGCTGCTGACCCCTCTCCCCCTCCTCAAGGTGTCCCCTTGGGTTGACACTGCAAATAGACTCTGTCCTCCTTGGTTGCCCCCAGCCCCGCCTTCCCTCGGGAAAGAAGACTTAGGCATCTAGTGAGCCAACAGTATTATCAGGGCCTGTCTTTCAGGAATTACCAGATGCTGGGAAGAGGATAATGTGTCATTTCCTTTAACAAATAGCCTGGGCATCCGTGCATTTCCTGTCGAGCCAGCTGTTTAGGAGAATGTGATGTGGTGAGAGTGAAGGACAAACCACACTGTCTTTCACTCTCAGGTACTGAGGGGCCTCTCCAAAGCCTTTGGTTCCAATCCTCCATTAAGAAAATAGTTCTGTCCTCTGTAGGTGTGGGTGACACCACGAGGAGACAGCACAGGTTCAAAGCAAGGCTTTGGAAACAGGAGGAGTGCTCTAAGGGAAAACGACAAGGAGCCAGTGAATGGTGGGAGAAGGCTTGGAGTAATCAAATTGTCTACCCTTTCCCCCATATCATCTGGCTCAGTAGTGAACCAACACAGGCCACAGTCTTTGAGAATTTGCCCCCCCTCAGCCATCGCTACTAATCTGAAACTCTGGGGACAAAGCCCAGCGCTCTCTTTTGAGCCTTCCAGGTGATTTTGACGTGCCCTCAAGTTTGAGAACCTCTGACCCAGATAGATGCATGCTAAGGGTTCTCAGAAGGCAAAAGAAGAAGAGATGGTATGAGATGGTTATCTGAGAAAATGCTTTAAAGACCTTGCAGCAGTGGGAGAAGAGGATGGGGCCTCTGGATGAGGCTATCTTGGAAAGAGAAAAATTCTAGAAATAAAAATGAAAGACAGTAAACAAAATAAAGATACAGCCATATCTCTTTTTTCAGACTGCACTAGTTTGTACTCCTTCCAGAGTATGGTTTAAAGAACATAAGAGTATATTCACAGAGTATTTTTCAGTTCAAATAAAATGTGCAGTGTGGGCCCAATTATGTAAAATGTGTGGGCATATCAACTGATATATGGAAAAAATATTGGAAAATTGTGCATCAAAATGTGATCATTCCTGGGTGATGGATTATGGATCATTTTTATTTCATTCATTACACTTTTCTGGGTTTTCTCCCAATTTTTTCCAGGATAAATAGGTAGTTTTATAACCAAAAGAATTTTAATAAAGTGACAAGCTTGTTGGGTCAAAATGGTCATTTAAACAAATTTCTGTAGTGCTCTCCAGAGGCCAGCTCTTCAAGAATTTATGTCACATAGATAATTAGCACCACCTGTTACACTTGTGCTAAAACAGGGCATGAAGAACGCTGGATTCAGAATGTATAAACAGATTATTAAACTCATCAGCTCCAAAACAAACCAGCACAGCAGCACCCTGGCCTCACTGGGGCCCAGCCCAGCGCCCTGGCTGCCTCCCCTGCCTGCTGGGTGCCTCCGAGGGAGATCTGGGTGCTGGGTGTTCTCTGCAGCCTGCAGGGACTGGCTGTCCTTCTGGATGGCTTTGTTCAGAAGCCCCAGCGGCCTCTCGGTTTTTACACCCCTTTTTCCTAACAGGGATAGGCCGGTGGCAAAAACAAAACAAAACAAAACCACTGAAAGGCCCTTAAAAGCCTAGAAAGGAAGAAAGGACAATGGAACGTGATGTAAGGGCAATTAAACAGCCAGTGACTCAGCGCTTCTGCGCCATCAACACCAGCTGCAGTCCGCGGTGGCAGCCGCAGTGGCAGCTCACAGAACAAGCACACACACGCACACACACACACACACACACACACGCAGTGTAAACATCTCACAGCCTGGAGAGCAAAAATTCTGGCTCCTAGACTGTGCTGCTGACAAGACACAGAATCAACGATTTCTGGAGCTGCATACTTGGCAGAATGTATAAGGATGTTGCATGTTAATTCAGCTTTCCACTAACATCTTTTCCTAAGGACCTGGACATGTATCCCTGGGGTGAAATTCTCCAAACCGGAGCTAGTATCCACCTGTAAGCACAGCTATATCTCACAGCTATTAAGTCCCTGAAACACCACAGGATGAAGTTTGGTTAACATGGTGGTAGATTTTAGTATTGGCTTCTCAAGAAGACCCGGGGGGAGAGGTACAGGGGTGGGGGATGAAATTCCCACCCTTTGTGAGTCATGGAAGGGGCTGGGAGACCACAAATGGGAGTAGGACTCTGCCCCATGGAATTTTTTTTTTTTTTTTTTGTGGTACACAGGCCTCTCACTGTTGTGGCCCCTCCCGCTGCGGAGCACAGGCTCCGGACACGCAGGCTCAGCGGCCATGGCTCACGGGCCCAGCCGCTCCGTGGCACGTGGAATCTTCCCCGACCGGGTCACAAACCCGTGTCCCCTGCATTGGCAGGCGGACTCTCAACCACTGCTCCACCAGGGAAGCCCCTGGGCCTGATTTTTGTTTCAGTCTCAGGTAGGCACCGTGATGCCCTCCTCCTTCTTCCAACTGCTCCTCACACACAGATTCTCTTTCCATCTGACGATCCTCTCACCCCCTCACCTTCTCAGGCCAACTCGTAGATCAAATTTAGAATGTCTCCTGGCCTGCTCTCTCCATCGTGAGGCCCATGTTGGTTGGTTCCTACTGTCTGCGGTAGGGCAGTTCTTTCTTTTTTAAAAAAAAATCTCTTATTTTTTTAATCTCTTTATTTGTGTGTGTTTCTTGGGCTGTTCTTTCTTAAACGAAGCCCTGTTTTCTCTCTCTCTATTTATTCCCACAACCAAGGCTGCTGTAGCCTCCCCAGGAGTTCCCCAAAGTAGGTCTCAGACTGGTTTTCCTCTTGTAATTTGATATGAAGGAGGCAATGAGCCCCAGCTCCACCCCTCTTACAGAGGGCAGTCCAATCATAACTTTCCTCACAAATTCCCCTCTCTCCATTTTCTTGATCCTTCTATATTCCTTCACGGATGGGGTTTTTTAAGGGTTGTAAAAAGCTGTGTTGAGATATTTCTTTTGAAAACCTGCATATGGTCTGTCACAACACACATGCCTCCAATGAATATACTGTTCAACCAACCACCTGTGTGGGGCACAGACGAGTTTTCATCTATAAACTGGGGATAATAATATCTGCCCTCCTTACCTCACAGAAGTAGTGTCAGGATTTGGACAGGATCAGACAGGAAGTTCTGGTAATGCATGCCGTCAGCGGTGTGCAAGAGTCTGCTCATATCCGCTCTGAAAGCACCTTTGGAAACCCAACCATCGTGTTCTGTGATATCCTAAGAGTAGCTCAAAATCGGCCATGGCGAGAGTATTTACACCATGGAAATGAGCGGATGCTACACGTTAGAGCTTTCTCCCCTCTCCCCATCTTAAGGTAGCTTTTAAACATTTACCAGCACGCCACTGCATGCAATTATAAATGCAATAAATCTTACCATTATATATTTTTTATATCTGAAGCCCTCACATGACATGGCTGGAAGATACAGCTCCCAGTTGCAGCCATAAGAAGAGGGCAAGAGAGTGAAGCCTTCACTTCATGTAGGAATATCCCTGGGAGTGGCCAGCAAGGATGTGCCGAAGGGAAGGACAATAGCGCTCTCAGGGCCTGAGGAAGCACCTGTTTTCTAGGAAAAGTAATTTACTAACAGATGGGAGAGAGAGGCGGGTCTGTGTTCCTCAGAGTGGACAGGCAGTCTGGGGCAGCTGGAGAGTGGCCCACCGGGCAGGGCTGCCCCATTTTCAGGCCTGGAGGAGTCTCAGCTCTTCCAGGCCTTTCCCAGGGCCCAGGAGCAGGGAAGGTGCACTCCAGCCCCACAAACAGTGTGGCCGCCATGGCCCCCGAGCTGTGCTTAACCTTCTGGTCTTTGAAGGCAGCAGAATTGAGGACAGCGGAGGCCACTCACACGAGGAGGAAACAGAGGGGCTTCAGCAGCCGTTGGGGATGGTGGAAGCCTTTTTGGGAGCTGGCGAGGCCAGGAGGACCTTGGCTGTCTGCCCCCAGCAGGGATGCAGTCATGTGGCTTGACATCTTTCCCTATGGTGTGAGGATGAGCCAGACTTGGAGGAGGGGGCCAGGGTTGGTGATCATCCAGGCTCAGGGTGTGGAGGGCCAGCTCCTGGCTGTGACAATTACGATGATCCCTGGAGAGGGTAAGCGATCAGAGGAAAGCCTGAAACTCAACAGTGAAACAGCCTGTGGTAATGACCCAGTGAATGAGTCACTGTCAGTGCCAGGTTCCTAAAGGAGCATTAAGGTGCTGGGGGTGAGGAATCAGAACCCCACACAGGTGAACTGCCTCTGAGAATCTACGACCCCTGAAGCCCATTTGAAAATCTCTCTACCACCTTGATTCCGAAGCTAAGAAAACCTTTACAAAGCAAATCCACTCTGTTTTCTCTATTTCTCCGGGTTTGTTTTCTTCTTGGACTCATTACCTTCACTGAAACTAGGTCTAATTGGATTTTTTTCTTTCTCTACCGGCCATGGATAGCCCCATTAACATTCTAATACCATTAGAGAGTCTTTCAATTATGTTAGAAATTAAGTCTAACTCGCCATTCTTAAAAATGTTTAAATTTCCATGCAAGTCCCCTTGACCTGGTTTTCTTTTGTCTTCTTGGGCACAGAATCCCTGCTACTGACACCTTATGACTCACTGCGGAAGATCGGAAGACACCAGTGTCAGAGGGCAGTGGACTCTGGAAACCGAGGAGGGACGGAACGTGAGAAGAGCCGTTTCTTTCTGCCACAGGTCACAAGTTACGGGGGAGAAAAGTTGCCAAACACTAGCCTTGCTCCTTTTGAAAATATCAACTTAGGATCATATAGACATGAGGAAGTGGAAATTACATTCTAATATAAAGAAATGCGTTTGATTCGATGGTGGATAAATGACAGCTCTATCAGAGAGTAATGATAAGTTATATACTTTAATATCCACATTTAGAAAAGCAGTGAAGCCAAAAGCCGTGCTAAGGGGTCTCAGAACAACACCTCCAACCCCGTCAGAGCATTCTTAGGCTTCAATGATAATTGTCTCTGATCTGAAGGTAACAGGGCTTCCTGCAACCAAAAGTAAGTTCTGCTACCAGTCTGACTTTCCATGGATTCTTACGTAGGACAGAGGTCCCAGGCCCAAATCTACCCTGTTGCGCTGACAAGGACCTGATAGCTCTACTACACCCAGCCAGACCGAGCGTGTTTAAACAGGTGAAGAGACTGTCCCTCTGCCCCCAAATTATTATGCCTATTACTATACTACCATCTAATGGTGAGGTGCATTAAAACATAAACGTAACCTAGTCCAAGGACCACTGGCAAATAGTTATCATGTATCTCTCTGTCTCTCCAGATAAGTCACCAAATGACATAGTTCATAAAACATGGCTCCAGATCTAAGATTCCTGCTAAGGAGAAGGTAATGAAATCTCTAATTTGCCTACCTGAGAAGAGATTGTGTCAACATCAGGGAGAACGGCAAGATTTCTAAAACACTCCCAAAGTGTGCAAGCTAAGAGAGAACTATAATTTTAGGATAGATGTCGGTTAAACTTTCCTATATATGAAAATTGAGTAATAACAGAAGGATTTGTACAATACAGTATGTGCATAATGAATTACTGTCTTACACAGAGGAGGATAAAAAATTAAACCACAGTCGTATGCAGAGACTATCCACTGCTCTAAAAATAAAGCCCCACGGCAAAAATCAAGTTTTAATTGTTATAAAGAAAACAGTAATATATTATCAACCCTTTGCCCTCTGCTCTTGCTGGTCAAGATTTTAGATTTTTTAAATCTATTTGGGGATTTTCCTTCAGTGCTAAATGTTGAAAGTGGAGATTATTTGGGGAAATTTACTGAACCATGAAAACAAAGACTGCCCCTCTCCCCCTCCCCCCTCTCCCCCGCCCTTTCTCCAAACACACAGGACATACATATCAGGGATTTTTCCACTTCCTGAGCAGTTCCATTAGTACCACCAATAACTCAACTCGAGATCACATCAGAAGACAGACAGCACCTCAAGAACTCCTGGGATGCAGCTAGCTGGTCCACAGTGCATCAAGGCTGGTTGCAGAAACCCCAGAGCAGCGTCCTCCATGGGTGGCCTAGACAGATAACAACCAGATACCCGGCCAGCTTGTGAGGGTTGAAATGCCATGGGAACAGCAAGCAGGAGGGGTAGGTAGAATTAGGATACCCTGGAACACGGCTTCAAACACCCGTTATGCCATGGAATTTTGAGAAACATCATTAATAAATTTACAGCAACCTAAAAATGCAAACTGCAAGTTGACTTCCATTCCGGGAAGTGGGCAGGGGTCAGCATAAGACCAGAGAAAAATCCTTCCTGGTTGAGATCCACATTGATGTGCGCCTTCCCAAACGGCATCCCTCCCCAACGTTCTACAGAACAGTAGAAATGGTGTGTTACTGTTATAAACACACCCAGAAGCACTGAGCTGTGCAAAACCATCACATCTCTTCCTCTCCTGACCTTGATTTCACCCCAGCACAGAGATAAAACCACCAGTCTAAATCAATGGTTCTCTAAGTGTTGTCCCCAAAAAGCAGCATTGCCCCAGAACTGCTTAGAAATGCAAATTCTTGGGCTCCACACCAATGCTACTGAACCAGAAACCCTGGGAATAGGGTCCAGAAGTCTGTGTTTTAACAAGTTCACTTGTGGAACTTGTAGATTCTGACGCCCACGTAAGCTGGAGAGCCACGATTATAAATGAAGACACAGCAGGAACCCACAGGGATGCAGTCTGTTGGTTAACTGACGGCAAACGAGGGTGCGACCAAGTTAGCTAAAACCTGCAGCTCTGGAATCAGCAGTTTCATCCTGCACCCTCAGCTCCCTCCAGTGTCAAGCACCATGTCATCTTGGTCCAGACTCCCCTGCCCTCAGCAGCCTTAGTGGGTGTGCCCACCTCCTCTCCCTGGAAACCGGAACAAAGCACAGGACAGGGTTAGTAATCCACGGTAGAGTCAAGCAGAGAAGTCCCCTGGGACACTACATCTCCTTATTTTGTTTTTTAATCTTTGGGATCAGTGGTTCACTTCCAGGTCCCGCAAGAATGGTTGGCAAGCCATGGTTGTTAGGTGGGAGAAACACCGGCCTGTAACACTGAGATCTCGTTGTGCTCAAAGGAAACGGTGTGGCCTTGCTGGCAGCTCAGGAACTGAGATAGCAACCGAGCCACCGACAGAACCTTGGGTGTGAGGGCACAAAGCAGTTGATTTCAGGGGTTTTCTTTTTCTCTGATAAATGTAAACGTTACATAAAAGTCTAAATAATACTTTAACTAAAACCCATACTGTTTTGTGTCACATGAGAAGGCAGTGTTTTAAAGTTGTAAAATGACTGCCTGTGGCCATGAGCTGGGAGAGGGTGTGGGTACAGAGGACAGAGTTAGAACAGGAAGAAAGGGGCGAAGTATTTCTGAAATACTTTTTAACAAAGAACATCCCCGTTCTTTTATCAGAAAACATTTTGACTATGAGGCTTCCACATAGCTACTAATAATAACTTGTAAATTTGCCTAGCTGGAGGCTGGAGAGTTGGAATTTACAAATAATGAAGAGCAGAATAAGAGCTGAAGAGGAAGCCAGCTCTTTTCCTTGGGAATAAACAAAACATGGTTTGGACAACCACCGCCTGAAGAGAGCAGGAAAGAAATCAGGCTGGTCCAAGAGAAATCAGGCTATAGATCATCAAAGCGTAAGGCTTTCCCGTCTCTGCTTCTACAGCTGGAGCCAAACCGGGAAGCCCTAGAAGAGAGAATCATCACCAAGGGCATTTCCCTCCCGGGCTGACCTTGGAGTGCTGCTTGGTGTCCCCTGTCAAAGCCAGTAGGCAGTGAGAACGAGTGCTGAAGTAAGGTTCATGAGCCTCTAGTGCTTGTTCCAGGCTGGGGACGGAATGGATGTATCTAGACTGTAGAGTTCGTCTCCAAAGAGGACAAAGCCACATGGTGCTGAGCTGGCCCAGGAGCAGGCAGGAGGGCCTGTCATCTTTGCTCTGATCCTGCCAGTTTCACAGCCGCCAGAGCAGCCCCCATGGCACATTTAGAACCTCCAAAATGAAATCACCTGTGGCACTGAGGACCTGCTTTTGTTTTTATTTATTTATTTATTTATTTATTTAAGGCTGTGTTGGTTGGGTCTTCGTTGCTGCGCGCGAACTTCTCATTGCGGTGGCTTCCCTTGTTGTGGAGCATGGGCTCTAGGCACGAGGCCTCAGTAGTTGTGGCTCGCGGGCTCTAGAGCACAATCTCAGTAGTTGTGGTACATGGGCTTAGTTGCTCCACGGCGTGTGGGATCTTCCCGGACCAGGGCTTGGACACATGTCCTCTGCATTGGCAGGCGGATTCTTAACCACTGCGCCACCAGGGAAGTCCCTGCTTTTGTTCTTTGATAACCTCATTCCGTCAGTAAAGGGAAAAGATATATTAAAATACTCATCCTCTTCCCTTAACCCCGCCTGTGAATCTCATCCTTGCTTGGACAAACCCATTTCTCTTACAGGCAGGACAACGATGGAGGGGGGCAGGGGAGTTCTTTTGGCTGTACAAGAGGGCCAGAGGAGGAGAAACTTAGGCTAGAAACCCACTGGGTACCTCCTTTTTGTGTACCTATTAGAGAATTTAATAATGTTAAGCATGCAGCTCAGCTGGGCAGCCTCAGCTAACCTTCCTGCACCCCCTGTCCAGGTGCCCAGCTGGATG
>NW_020171818.1:1100425-1192791 GCF_003031525.2 Neophocaena asiaeorientalis asiaeorientalis
CCGCTGCCCTCTTCCGACTTCCACACACACGCCGGCTGTGCTTCGTCCCGAGCCTTCAGAACCTCTATCAGAGAAGCGTGTCGGCTGCTGCCAGAGCAAACTGCCAAGGAAGCCTGCAGAAGCATTCAGTCTTATTAAAAGCCAATAACATGAAATGAATTTTTCACCTGGTTTCCTATGGAAAAAATAATACTGGGGAGAAAAAAAAAAGAGTGTACCCTGTGTGTGTGTGTGTGTGTGTGTGTGTGCGCGTGCGTGTGTGCGTGTGTGCGCGCGCGCTCTCCTCGCTCTCATCTCAGAAATTTATTCTTTCAGCCAATAAACATTTTTGATACTTACTATGTGCAAAGCTCTGTGCTAGATTCTGTTAACAGGAATGAGACACAGTCCCTGGCTTCCAGGAGCTCACAATCTAGAGGAGAAAATCATACATAAATAAAAAACTAGGAAATCATATTATAAGTTCTGTAATAAAGGCTCATGGATCTGCTCAACAAAGATTTACTGTGCATGATGTGCCAGCCTCAAGTATGAACAAATAATTTTGAGAGCACAGAGGCCAAATATAACTACCATTCCTCTTTCAAACAGGAAAGATACGCTAAAAGAGCTCCCCATGCCTATGCTCTTAAAGGATAGAGTCCAGATCTTTTCATATACCCATCACACCTGGTGTGTGGCAAACAAAAATGCCTTCTACGCATGAATTTCCTATCCTGTTATTCACCAGGCAATTTCAACCTAGTCTTTCTTTGCCATTCATTCATCAATTCTGTAAACATTTATGGAGCACCTACAATGTGCTGGGAACAGGGGCTACAAAAACAAGAAGATCTCTGGTTGTTCACAGCTCAGTGCGGGAAACTAGCAAATAACCACCAGACAATACGACAAGTACTCCTTCCTGAGCATAGGATCCCTGTGGAGTGTGCACTGAGGAGGGGACTCTCACCCAGCCTGGGGCAGGAGGGAAGGGTCTGGGAAGGCTTTCTGGAGTGAAGCCTAAGTTGAGTCTCGAAGGCTGATGCATGGGAGTAAAACCAAGTTGTGTGTGTCAGAGGGACGGCGTTTCAGACAGAGAGGATAACTTAAGAAAGACAGAGAGGGGAAATGCAGTAGGGGTTCATGGGAGTCTTCAAGCAGTCCAATATCCTGGGCTGTGCACGTCTGAAACCTTGATCTTGTCAGAGATGCTTGGCGTCCAGTCAGCTTCCTTCAGCTAAACAAATTCTTGAGAAGACGTAGCACGTAGAATGACAATTTCTCAAGTCAGAGTGACTCTGCCTAGTGGGCCAGATGTTCGTGTGGGCCCTGGAATCCGGATATGTGCAGAAGGATACTGAGTGAGCATGAAATTGGAGCAAGTTGCAAAGCCAATGATCCTGTCATCAACTTCTGACAGCCCCGTATCTGTCTCTACTACCAGCTCCTCTCCCCCTCCTTTTGCAGCCAAGCTTCCAGGATGCAGCCCTTTTCTCTACTTCCTCAGCCTACATACTCCCCACCGCATCATAATCTGGATTCTACCCCTTCTCCCCTGAAGCTGCCTTCACCTAGGTCACAAACGCTCTCTTTGTTGCTAAATACAGGGCTCCTTTTAGTCCTTCTCGTTCTTGGCGTCTCTACAGCTTCTGCCCCTGAGACCTGCTCTCTTCCTACCGCATGTATCCTCTTATTTTCCCTCCGATGCTTCTAGCTGCTATTTCTCAGGCCCCTTGGTGTCTTCCTTTTTCTCCGCCAATCCTGCAACTGATCGTTTCCCTCTCTATCCTACTCTAGGTGAGATCACAGCTTCAGTTGCCATCTATACAGTCTAAAGATTCCCAAATTGCTGTCTGTGGCTCAAATGGCTTTTTAAAAAATTGTGGTAAAATACAAATAACATAAACATACCATCATAACCTTTTTTTTTTGTTTTTGCGGTATGCGGGCCTCTCACTGCTGTGGCCTCTCCCGTTGCGGAGCACAGGCTCCGGATGTGCAGGCTCAGCGGCCATGGCTCACGGGCCCAGCTGCTCCGCGGCATGTGGGATCTTCCCGGATCGGGGCTCGAACCCGTGTTCCCTGCATCGGCAGGCAGACTCTCAACCACTGCGCCACCAGGGAAGCCCTGTGATTCTTTTTTATCATAACCATTTTTAAGCGTACGACTCAGTGGCGTTAAGTACTTTCACATTGTTGTACAACCATCACCATTGCCCATCTCCAGAACTCTTTGTCATCTTGCAAAACTCAAACAAGGCAGTCATTAAACAATAACTTCCCATTCCCCACTCCCCCAACTCCTGACGGCCACCATTCTACTTTCTGTCTCTATGAGTTTGACTACTCTAGGTACCCAAGTAAGTGTAATCATACAGTATCTGTCCTTTTGTGACTGCCTTATTTCACCTTGCAAAACGTGCTCAAGGTCTATCCATGATATACCATGTGTCTGAATTTCCTCCCTTTTTAAAGCCGAATAATATTCCATTGTATGTATATACCACAATGTGTTCATCCATTCATCCATCAATGAACACCTGAGTTGCTTCTACCTCTTGGCTATTGTGAATAATGCTGCTGTGAACATGGGTGTACAAAAATCTCTTTGAGACCCTGCTTTCAATTCTTTGGGATATATATATCCAGAAGTGGAATCACTGGATCGTATGATAGTTCTATCTTTAATTTTTTGAGGGACTGCTTTACTGTTTTCCACAGTAGCTGCACCATTTTACATTTCCACCAACAGTGCATAAGGGTCCCAATTTCTCTACATCCTCACAAACACTTGTTATTTTCTGGTGTTTTGATATCAGCCATCTTAACGGGTGTGAGATTCAAAGGACTTTTAGCAACTCTAGACTTATACAGCCAGCTGCCTACTGGACATCTCAGTCTGAATATCCTAGAGAACCCTGAACTCAATTTGCCCCCAAACAAATCTTTTCCCCCAAACCTGATGCCCCGTGGTGTTCCCTACCTTGGCAAACCCCACCACCATCCCTCCAAGTGCCAAAGCTGGAGACCTGGATGGCTTTCTTGTCAGTTTCAGCAATTCTAGCTCCCTGGTACCTCCTGAATCTTCCCACTTCTCCCCACCTGGACCCAATACTACCATCTCAGTTCATCTCACATCTGAATGCCCACGAAGAGTCCCTGCCTCCTGTCCCTGTTCCCTCTGATTTATTCTGCTCACTCCAGCCAGTTATCTCTTTAAACTGCAGATTTGAGCCCATCTTCTTCTGTTTCAAATCCTCCAGGGCTCCACAATGTCTTCAGGATAAAGCCCAAAGTCCTTAGAATGACAAATTCTGTAGTGTGGCCCTTTATGATCTGGTCATATGATGTTCTGATTCAAGCCTAATTTCTTGTCACTTCCTGGCTTTGTCTTCTGAGCTCATTTTGAATGACTAGCCATTGCCCAAATGTGTTACAGTCACAATGCCTCTCACCAGGAATTCTTGATCTGGAACATCCTTCCCCTCTCCAGCTTCCTCTCTTGCCTGACTCTGTTGAAATGTTACATTCTCTGGGAACCTCCCACCCTCACTGGGCTGGGTGCTCTTTCCATGTTTCCCATAGCACTCACCACACCGCCCTCTCTCCTACACTGTGAGCACTTTTAGGTTCTAGACTCTGATTTATTTATCTTTGGATCTCCAGGATCTAGCACAGAGCTTCGGACATACTAAGTGCCTGTCTGAGTGGTCAAGGGAGGCTTCCTGGAGGAGATGACAACTAACCTGAGTCCTAATTAATGGCTAAGAATTGACCAGATGAAAACAGGTCAAGGAATATCTCAGGCAGTGGAGGCAACAAGCAAAGATGCAAGTATGTGGTATAGAATGAGGCACCAGAGAACAGCAGGCTATTCAAGGTGGCTGGAGCACATGCCATATGAATGACCAGAGACAAGCCTGGGGCACTTTTACCAGTAGACTCAGAAGAGAATCTATCAGGCAATCCCGGGCATGGTACCACGGTATGGAACTATTATATAAGGTGAGTTAGGGGCGACTCATGAGCACCAATATTCAAAATTAAAGAGCAGGGCTTCCCTGGTGGCGCAGTGGTTGAGAGTCTGCCTGCCAGTGCAGGGCACATGGGTTCGTGCCCCGGTCCGGGAGGATCCCATATGCCGCGGAGCGGCTGGGCCCGTGAGCCATGGCCACTGAGCCTGCGTGTCTGGAGCCTGTGCTCCACAGCGGGAGGGGACACAGCAGTGAGAGGCCCGCATACTGCAAAAAAAAAAAAAGAGCAAATGACAGATGACAGATAAACGTGTTGTCCTCCCAGAGTATGTATGTTTGAATTAAGTGGTGGTTGGGCCATTTGCCAAGTAGCTCCTCATCCCATATTTGTTAAACTCAACCACTAAAGCATTAAGATAAAAAATATTGATAATAATAATAAAATCTATAATATACACTAAAATACAATAATATTAATAAAGCTATGAAAGGAAATATGACACTTCAGGAAATGAGTCAGAGGATGAAGGAGATATGCATGAGGTCAGGAGAGACTAAGCTTCCTGAAATTGGGAACCACTAGTTCTTTCTACTCTCTAAAGATCACGAAGTCAGAAGGGTAAGGTGGGACTTCCCTGGTGGCGCAGTGGTTAAGAATCTGCCTGCCCATTCAGGGGACACAATGTCGAGCCCTGGTCCGGGAAGATCTCACATGCCGCAGAGCAACTAAGCCTGTGCGCCACAACTACTGAGCCTGTGCTCTAGAGACTGCCAGCCACAACTACTGAGCCCGTGGGCCACAACTACTGAAGCCCACACACCTAGAGCCCATGCTCCGCAACAAGAGAAGCCACCGCAATGAGAAGCCCATGCACCACAGCGAAGAGTAGCCCCCGCTCGCCAGAACTAGAGAAAGCCCGCGCGCAGCAACGAAGACCCAACGCAGTCAAAAATAAATAAATAAACTGAGAGTCAAAATCAGCAGTAGGGTTACATTCACAAGTCTTTAAAAAAAAAAAAAAAAAAGAAGGGTAAGGAGTAGAAGCAGAAAGTGTGGGGACAGAAGAGAAGGGGTTGAAAGGGGTCAGCTGGTGAGCATCTGGCAGAGGGGAGTGCTAATGGGGTGGGGATGCCGGCAACTTACCCTGCAGAGTAAAAGCCTTCATTCACACGTTGTTCTGTCCATGCCTAAGAACCCGAGCAGTGGGAGACGAAGTCCTGAATGTGCTGCCCCATGTGGCTGCAGACCTTTACCCTTTACCGTACAGGAACCAGCCCGGGCCCATGGCGAGACGGCTTTGGATGCCAACTTGTGTTCCTCCTGGCAATGTGCCCCCCTAAACTGACCTTCAGCTTACTGTGTCCCTCACTGGGTCTTTGTTCTTTATACTTTTCACACCCTTCCTCCCCTGCCACTCAACCTCTGTCTTTCTCATTCCTAACCCAGAGGGTTATGCTCACTTGATCAATCAGTCCTTTTACGTCATTGGGGTAATTTGAACCTGTTCCCACTGGCCTTTCAGAACTGCTCTTCCGCTCTGGCTGCGCGTTCTAGCCTCCCTTCCTGGATCAAACCCACCTGACTCTGGGTGAGACGGTCCCTGCCTGGGCTTTTCCCGCCTCCCCCGGACATAACTGAGAAGGGCTTGCTTAGGCTTGCTTAGGGGTTTGATGCCCAGCCTGGAGCAACAGGAAGGAGAAGAAAGGTCCCCTTGGCCCTATCAGCCTGGCCCGAGTGCTCTGTGATAGGCGGGGATGCTGACAAGAGAAGCCTGTGCAAAACCACCGCAGCTGAAAATAAAGAGGCTCTGGCCACAGAATCACTGAGCAAATTCAGGCCTCGGTCTACATGAAAAGCTCCCCGGCTAAGTCACACCCTCCACTGAGGCAGCTCAGAAAGGCTGGGGAAAGCTCTCTTTTCTGGGAATTGGGAATGTGGGAAACACTCCCAAAAGGAGTCAAAATCCGCGGGCTGCAGGAAACGACGGTCAGGCCACGGAAACAGTGACCGGCTAGTTTTCGTGTGCTGCCACCTTCCGGGAGACTTAGAAACTGCAGAACCGCCGGCCGAGGAAGAGAGACGCTGACTCATTCTCTAGGTATTTTTTGTGCATCCAGATGTGGGAGGCATAAGACGGGGTCCCCGACTTTGATAAGGATACAGTTTAAGTAATTTGTTGTAAATGCAGTCGAGAGAAGTGTGCAAGCCAGAATGCTGGGAACCCTCTCCACCTCCAATCCATGATCAAGTCCTCGTGATTCCACGGCCAAGATGCTCCTTAGATCCATCCACTTCTCTCCACTTCTGCTTCCTTCTCTCCTGAGTCAAACCAGGACTTTCCTTTTGCCTAGCTTCCTGCCTAAATATTCTCCTTCTCTCCATCAATGCACTTCCCTCAAACCATAGCAGCCTGCTCTAACCATTTAAGCAGGTTGCTTAAATGGAGAAAGACCAAGCTCCCTACTGCAAACCAGGGCCCCGCGTGGCCTGGCAGCTGGCTCATCTGGTGCCCGTTCCTCCTGACTCTCTCACATCCGCACACAGATCTTCCTTCAATTCTCCAGACCAGACAAGCTCGCTCTTGCCTTCTTGTGCTTCTCCGTCCCTTCTGCCGAGCACCGTCTTCCTCATGAACCCCCTCTATCTACCTACTTCCATTCACCCTTCAGATGGCAGCTCAGACATCACTTCTTCAGATAACAGGTCCCTCTGCGATCTAATCTAAACTTTGTGTGCTTCCTCCTCACGGCAAGCATCACAGTTTAATTCCTATGTGCCCATTCAGTTGACTAGTGTCTCCTTCCCCACAAGCCTAAAACTCAACACTGGGTCACCAGCGCCTAGCATGGTACCTGGCATGTAGTAAATGCTGAATAAATATTTGTGGAATGAATTTGAATGGGCCTGTGGACTTCTTACATTGAAGAAGGGAACAGTTCGGTTTGCTCAGTGAATACAGACATATACTCCCCACCACAGGAGTAGAGCAGGGCCGGGATTTCCCCTGCCACCCAGTAAGATGCTGTAACCACAGTGACACCTCCCTCTGAGCCTTTCTGGAAGGCTCAGCATTGCTCTGTCCTGGATGGATGGTCCTTAAGGTGGATCACTGGTGGCCGGGTGGGAAGGCTAACGACAGAGGGTGGCTGTGAATGGAGCAGAGAGCAGAGAAAGGGAGTAGCAAGAGACCGTTAAAGTCAGAAGGCCACTGGACTGATAACCTCTAAGGTGTGTGAAGTCCCCACGCACTTTCTCCAGGTGTCAGAGAGAATGGTGCTGTATATACACTATGAGGAGAGTCATCGTCGCCCACTTGGGTGTCATTACCTGGGGCTCAGGCTGGTTGAATTCATTCATTCGGTAACCTTTACTGCCCTCGGCCCGCAGAGGGCACCCTGGAGGCACTTCTGCGCAGCCTGTCCTGCACTCAGGTCCGAGGAGCCCGATGTGAAAGTCGCTGAGGCGGAAGCCATCTGATTATGAAGCAGGCTGGGTGGAGGAGGGGGGGAGAGTTTCCCCCGTGTGGTTTCCGCAGTGGTGAGGTGGGTTGATTAGTCACGTGGCTGGTAGAACGTACAGCAACAGAGGTACGTATAGCAGCCATTTGGTTTTTTAATTGCCCAGCGTTCACTTCCCCGTTATTGGAAATATCACCCCAGTTTTTGTGTGTGGAGTTAAGCCTCTCTCCTGTGTGCACTCTTGGTGGGAAAGTAAATCAAGGGACTTTCCCGCACAGCCGAAGGGTGGGCACGTGATGCGGTCCAGGCTGTTCAGACTCTCTCCTGAAACTGTAACTTTTTTGGGCGGGGGGTGTGGGGTGGGGGGGCTGCCCTGCACGGCTTGCGGGATCCCAGTTCCCCAACCAGGGATCGAACCCGGGCCCTCGGCAGTGAGAGCTCGGAGTCCTAACCACTGGACCGCCAGGGAATTCCCATGAGACTGTGACTCTTGAACAGAGCCAGGCATCAGCAGCAATGAACACTTGGAGCACACCTGTCGCCTGGGTAACTCTCAGGTAAAGCAGCTGACCAGTTTCTGTTGGTTCCTGTCCCATTTCAAGACTGGGTGTCCAGCCTCCTGTCTACTCTGTGAGCTACCCGAGAGTGTTTCAACAAGCATCTCCTTTTGTCTGACTTGCTGAAGCAGGTTTTTGTTCCTTACCACCAAGGAACTGTGACACATTATCATCTGATTCATAACTTCCATTTGGCCGACTACAGACGGTGCGCAACAGTGCAAAGGCTTGGATAGGAGCTGCCAAAAGAGGAGGTGTCTGGGAGTGCCTGAAATGTTGGCCGTCAGAGTCCTTGGAGGATAAACAGGTTGACACTAGTCGATGAGGATAGGCGATGAGGATAAGTACACTATCTTGCTGACAGTATCTCTTACCGTTAGGCATGAGCCAGCCAAGGGTATATAAACACAGAAGGTTGGAGGTGAAGCCCAGAGATCACATATTCCAGGGACATTTGGGACTGGGGAATGTGCAGTGATCCTCAGATGACCCCAGGCACAAATGCCAGAAGTGGTGCCACAAGGCGGGATGTCATCAAGCGGAAAACTGAGACAAACGTCCCTTTCTGAAAAGGATATCCGCCCCCTACTCCTGCCAGATTTGGAGAAAGAGAGGCACGGAGTGGCTCCGTCCTCTGCTGGAGAAGTCATTCACTCTCAGGAGTGAGAGGCTGGGCTGGCTCAGGATAAACTGGGACTGTGGCAGAGGTGGTGGGTACTTGGCAGTGTTGGGGACAGACTTCTGAGGTGGAGTGAAAGTCTGAGTCCTCCAGGAGATGGCTCCTGCTTTATAGGGAGCTGGGGCCACGGGTGATGACACTAAGCTCTTGACATGCTCGTCATGAGCAGCTGGATGGGGAAGGGCTTAGGAGTCACACCCCCTCTTCAGAGGGTATGTGTGGGCAGTGTCTGTCTCCACCCAGGTGGCCCTGGGTAGTGTTGGAAGCCTGCTCTGTCAGACCAAGACAAAGTCTTTGCTCCACAAATCTCCTCATGTTCTGAGTCCACAAATGCTCTGATCCAAAGGCAGAACCCTACCCTTCCCTTGCCCCCTACCTGCCCTCAGAGCTCCAGCAGGCTGTGAAACTCCCCGCCCCCCACCACCACCACTGTGGCCATGGCCTGGTGACAGGAGTCAGGGACCAGGCCGCTGGCGTCAGGCCCATCCTCTCCGTAGTCATGAGGATGGGGGAGTTGGGGGCTGTGCAGCACGGCCCTGAGAAGGTGTGCTTCAGGGATCTTGGTTGTAAGCAGCAGAAACCAATTCTAGCAGGTTAGAGTGGCAAATACACTGAAAAGATACTGGATAGATCAGAGAGGCGCTAGGACTGGAAGGTCAGACCCGGAGCGGACAGGAACAGAAAGCCCCAGTCCACTGCTGCTTGCACCGCTGACACCGCCCACACTGGACAGCGGACACTACGGCCACCATCCTGACACTTGTGACACTGGGGGTGATCGTGCCTGTAATCTTGTCACAACTAGGAAGGATCCCTTCTTTGTTTCATTAACTCTCAAGTCTGACTCTAGGGCAGTGCTTCAGATAGCTGAGTCTAAAAAAACAAAATATAAGAGACAGAAAGAAAAGATTTCCAGTAGAACTCCCCTCTACCTCCACTTACTCCTTCACTTTTGTTTTGTCATCTGAATTCTTCCATACACATTTTATAAAGAAGAAATCTGAACTGCCGCTCTAGTGGTTGCGGTGATGCCTGCCCTGGTCCCATCCCAGCCGCTGAGTGCTGGCAGCTAACATGTCACAGCTGCTCCTTTTTCCTCAGCTTCTCAGGAGAAATGCCCTTGGCTGGCAAGAGCTGCCTGTTGGGAAGATACAAACCCTTTTCCCCAAGAGGAGGGGGCAGCTCCAGCCACTGACTGACTGATATGGGGGTACAAAAGCTGCCCCCATGCCTCAGGGCAGGTTATGTTCCAGAGTCCCCCTCTGTTAGCCTTTGCCTGAGACCACGGCCTTCAGCTGAGTTAGAACTTAACCTGCTTGAAGCTTGCCCTCCCCTTACCTATTTTGCCTTTTTCTCCCTTACAGGTTTTTCCTGAAAACAACCCCTCAATAAATCGTGAGCCTGTCTCAGACTCTGCTTCCCCAGCCCTGCTTTCATCCTCATCTCTCTCCCCTCTCACTCCAAGCCCTAGAGTCTAAGGTGTCTTGGCTTCTGCTTCCTGGGCAGACAAGTGATAGTGATGAAGGGCAGGCAGGAGAGAGAAGCTGGGCCCCCCCGCAGGAGAGACAGGTATTAACCCAGTAATCACACATGTAGATTGTAGGGTAGCGATCAAGACAAACCTTGTGAAGGAAAGTCTGTGTGAGAGGATCCAACCCAGTCCGGAGGTGGGGAAGTCTTCCCTGAGGAAGTGAAGTGGAGTAAAAGTGTAAAGTGGGCCGAGCAGAGCCTTCTCACACGAAGGCCCTACGGCAGAAGGGGATCTGGGATGAAAACAGGGCCACTGAGATTGGAGCAGAGAAACCAGAGTCTGGTGGCACTGCGGCTGCGGGGACGGAGAGGGCCAGAGGGGATGACTTGGCTTTTTAGGGAATCTGGTCTTCATCCTAAAACAAAAGAAGCATTGGAGGGTATTCCGCTCATGGGAGAGGGGTAAAGAGACACGATCCGTCTATGGTGGAAAGATTTCTCTGCCTGCAGAGAGGGTAAGAAAAGGGGTTTTATTTTAAGAGCAATGGGAGGTCACTGGTTGGTTTTAAGTGGGAGTTGGTATGATGAGATTTCTCCTCTGAGAACATCTCTCTGTGTAGAAAGCAGAGTAGAGAAGGGCAGGGGCTTCTGCCCCTGAATCAAGAAGACCAGTGAAGAAGCTCTAGCAGTGGCTCAAATGAAACTTGGTGGCGGGTGGAAGTAGAGTGTCGGAGATGGAAAGAAGTGGCAGATGGGAGATGTAGAACTGACAGGACTCACCTGTCAATCAGATGTGGAATGTGCGGGAATGTGAGGATGAAGAACACACCTGGCTTTGGGGAAGAATTGGATGCTAATGCCACTTACAGAGATAAGAAGGCCTGAGGAGTGAATTAAGCGAGGGGAACCAAGAGTTCCATTTCAGATCACGTTACATTTTAATATGCCCATTAGGTAACCAAGTGGAGATATCAAGCACGTAGTTTGATATGAGTTGGATTTCAGAGCTAAGGAGAAATGGTTGGGCCCTAGAACTGGATGAGATTATTAGGAAGAAGAGATCCTGGGACCCAGAGCTGATGACAATATCTAATCCAGGCAGAGTAGTAAGCACTTGCTTTGTGGAATATTTTTATTATAAAACTACGTGTGTTATATAGGTTTTCTGAGCTGCAGATAACAAATGTTCACGTGGATAAACTCAGATATTCAGGATTTATTGCCATCATGCCCAAGAAAATAAAGATGGGAACTTTAGCCCACAGCCTGACTTCATAATAACTCAGGGGCAACCAAAGAGCCATATTATTTTAATATAGTTTTGAGGAAATTTCAGTAGGTCTATGCTCCATGGAATCCAATGACCCTAACTAAACTATGATTATGTTTTATAACACTACTTGCTTTAGGCCATAGAGCACAATG
Source organism: Neophocaena asiaeorientalis asiaeorientalis (assembly GCF_003031525.2). NCBI lineage: Eukaryota > Metazoa > Chordata > Mammalia > Artiodactyla > Phocoenidae > Neophocaena > Neophocaena asiaeorientalis. The sequence goes on from NW_020171818.1 coordinate 1,111,972, forward strand.
CTAGTGCATGGGTCTCTGTGAAAGGGCAAAGGCGTATATCAATTTGAAAGTCTGGTTTAAATGAAAGAATGATTTTAGATTAAGTAGGGAAATGAATTGACTATGTATTTTTCAGACTATCCCTCATAGATACTATTCTTGCAACCAAACTTTTGATATGTAGTCTTGGAGGTTATACTCCCAAATTGTATCTGAAGAGCCTGGTAGATAGTAGTTGTTCAATAAATATTGTCTGAATGAATGAGAGTCATTTTATGTTGCTGATTAAGAGCATACTTTAATTATGGACCTCCCTGGTGGTCCAGTGGTTAGGACTCTGAGCCTCCAGTGCAGGGTGCATGGGTTCGATCCCTGGGCAGGGAAGTTCTGCGTGCCACATGGCACAGCTGAAAAAAAAAAAAAAGAACATACTTTAATTAGAGATAGGTCACTTGACTGAATAAAAGCCTAATGTACAAAGAAGGGCCAAAGGACTGTTCATAGGTAGAACACATTTTATTTTAGAAAACAATTTTGGTTTCTTTTTTGGATTATAACATATATATTTATTGACAACTGCTTGATGTGTTGAAGAGGTCACAAGAAACTGAGTACAATATATTTTCCCCACTAGTTGGAGGAGAGATTTGGTTTCCTTCTGGTCTCCTTCCACCATTCAGGAACTAAGCTCAACAAGTATTTATTAAGCATTTACTATGTGACAGGCATCGTGTTATATACTAGGTATAAGGACTTATAAATCACTTCAGAAAACAGTTCTGAGTCGATTCCAGCACAGGACAAATGGGTGACTAAAGTCCAAATCTCTATGCCATGAAACATAGTCATGATAACTTTTGCTTAGAGGTTTTTTTCCAGAAGTATTAACAAATGCCCAAAACAACCATTATGAAGTCTCAATAAAGTAGTCGTAGAATGTCTAACTCCAAGAAATCAATTAGCTATATATATCTAGGGGAATTTCTAGTCTCTATTCTGTTTCATTGATCTGTATATCTTATCATATACCAATACCACACTGTCTTAATGAATTTAACTTTATAGTAAATATTACAATCATGGAATATAAGTCTTCCAACTTATGTCTTTTTCAACTTTTGGTTAATTCTAAGACTTTGCCTTTCCTCATAAATTTTATTATCAGCCTGTCTGTTGGGATTTTAACTAGGATTCCATTGACTCTGTAATTTAGACAAATTGACATATTAATGTTGAGTCTTCTAATCCAAGAACAAATGATATCTTTTTGTTTATTTAGGTCTCCTTTAACTTCCCTCAGCAGTGTTTTGCCTTAGAGGTCATTCCATATTTTGTTAAGTTTATATAGCCATGTGCTGGTGAGCCAAATCTTGGGGCAAGGTGGGAAGTCATAAAGTCCTAATTTGTTGTTTGCCAATTTCTGTGGTGTAAATACTCACACCATGACCAGCTTCAAGCTCTCAATGTGATGTCACCCGATGTAGAGTTCAAAAGAGATGACACAATCACCTGTCGTGTAAGCCAGTTCCAACACACATGGGATTTATTCATAAATATTTCATGGTTTTGTTGCTATTTTAAATTCCTGACATTGTAAACGTTGTTGAGCAATGGGATTTTTCTTGTCTTCCTTTAAAGAGAGTTAAAGTCTGTTTTGTTGGGCAGTTGAGTTACTTGCAAATCAGGCTGACCTTTTTGAATTATTAGAGCCTCATTTTGAGGTCTATACTATGGGCCAGTTTAGCTCTTCTACTAAGACACGACACTTCTGAGGTCCTTACTCTGTACCCCAAGGGTTCAACAAGTGCTCTCCACTCTGCACAGTAAGAACTCAGGTCTCCCAGCCCTGTGTCAGCTTTGGGAATTGTTTAGCTTATAGATTCCCATCAGTTGCTCTTTGTTAGGCCTTGGGGGTTTCATCCAACATGGGCTCAGGTTAACATTCACACAAAGTCTCAAGGGAATCCTCATGCAGATTTCTGAAGCACTTTCTTTTTTTTTTTAATTTTTAATTTTTATTTTATATTGGACTGTAATTGATTTATAATGTTGTGTTAGTTTCAGGTGTACAGCAAAGTGATTCAGTTATACATATACATATGTCTGTTCTTTTTCAAATTCTTTTCTCATTTAGGTTATTACAGAATATGGAGCAGAGTTCCCTGTGCTATGCAGTAGGTAGTAGTGTGTATATGTCAATCCCAAATTCCCAATTTATCCCTCCCCCCTACCCCGCCCCCTCACCTTTCCCCTTTGGTCACCATAAGTTTGTTTTCTTTGTGAGTCTGTTTCTGTTTTATAAATAAGTTCATTTGTATCATATTTTTTTAGATCCCGCATATCAGTGACGTCATATGTTGTTTGTGAAGCACTTCCTTTATATAGTGTCTTCCTCTTTAATCCTCTGCCTTGCAAATTCCCTTGGCACCCGCCCCCTCCTCCACCCCATATACACAACGCCAGTTTTGTCTTTTTAATTCAGCAGGATCTCATGGGTTTTAACTGGGTTCCCAACCCCTGCAGAGCAGTTTAAAAATTGCCTTCGGGCAGAAAGCTGGAGCCATCGTAGGGCTCACCTTATTTGTTTCTCTTATCTCTGGGGGCACATTCTTCGCTGCCTCTTGTCCCAATATCTGAATCCAGTTGTTTCATAGGTTTTGTCCAGTTTTCTAGTTGTTCATGCCAGAAGGGCAAGTTCCATTTCAATGACTCCTTCACTGCCAGAACAGAACTTATTGGTTTGTTTTTTAGTCTGAGTCAATACATGCTTAATCGAAAACATTCATGTTAAAAGGGCTGCTTTATGCATTGAGGGCTATGAGAGCAATAGGAACAGAGTTAGAAATGTGCATATTCTAGGTGAGGGGAGAGAACTGAGAAGGCTTTCAGGAGAAGACACTCAAGGTGAATCTTAAAGTATCTCAGACTTTTCAAACCCAAACCAGAACCGCTGATATTCCCCCCAAACCTGCTCCTCCAAGTAGCCCTCAGTTCATGCCAACCCCATCCTTAGAGCTGCTCAGACTAAAACCTTTGATGACATCCCTGTCACCGTTCTTTTTCCCATATCCCACATCCAATCCATCGGCAAATTCCATCAGACCTACCTTTAAGCTACATCCAGAATTCAACCATGCCTCACGGCCTCCACTGCCCCCACCCTGGGCCAAGCCACTAGTGGTTCTTGCTTGGATTTCTACAGCAATCTCCTAACAGGTCTCCTGCTTCCACTCTTGTCTGCCTACAGCCTGTTCTCAACTCAGCAACCAGAGGGATCCTTCTAATATGTAACTTCCCTGTTCAGACCCTCCAATAAACTCCTCATCTCACTTAGAATAAAACTTTGCGATGGTTTACAAGGTCTCCCCTTATCTTTCCCACTTTGACCTTCACTCGTCTCCCCCTTGCTCACTCTCCCCAGACCACACTGGTCTCCTTCCAGTTCCTTCCATGTTTGAGGGCTGCCCCTGCCTCAGGATCTTTGCCCTCGCTCTTCACTTTTCCCTTAATACTTTTCCTCCGAATACTCACCTGGCTGGCTCCTTCACTTCCTTAATTCTTTGCTCAAATGTCCCTTCTCAGTGAAGCCTTCGCTGACCATTCCATTGGAAATTGCAATAACCTCCACACCTTCTCCGGCACCCCGCCCACATCCTTCTTCGCTGCTTCATTTTTCTCCGTAGCACTTACCCCTCCTAGTCTGTTATATAATTTACTTATTTATTTCACTCCTTGCCTGTCCCCTCCCACCACTACAATCACCACCACTAGAGAACAAATTCTGTAGGTCAGGAAGTTTTGTCTGTATTATTCACTGATGCTCAGCGCCTAAATTAGTATCTGGCGCGTAGTAAGCCTCAGTAAACAGTTCATGAATAGATGAATGCCGAAGCAGTGGGAGCGGAGGTAACTAGTGAAGGATAACCATTTCGGGCTGAAGGAATGGCATGGAGAAGCACCGAATGGGGAAAGAGCGTGATATGATCAGGAAACTGAAATTAGATGGTTATAGCCGGAATGAAGGGCCTGTGGGGAGGCAGGGGATGGTCTGCCATGCTAAGGTGTTTGAACTTCAGCCTGAAGCAATGGGGTATCACTGAAATGTTTTAAGCTCGGTGGAGAGGGCTGTGAAACCTGATCATGTTAGTAATTTAGAAAGATCACTCTGCCAGAAGACATTGGTTTAGAGGTGCTGAGGCCAAGCACAAGGAGACCAGTTGTTTCTAATTTCAGCAGCTCTGATGATGAATGATGAGGACGTGAATTAAGTCAGTAGCCAGAGGCATTAACACAGAGAGGGGGTGGATTTGAAGGGGAGTTAAGTGAAATCTTCAGGATTTGGTAAAATGAGTTGGTTGTGTGTTGCGAGACAGAGCAAGTGTTCAGGATGACAGCCAGGTTTCTAGCTTTTGGGTAACTTGAGGGTTGATGGTGCCGTTCACTGAACACAGATGTAAAGCAATCATCCAGACCCAGCAGTCATCTTCCTGTTATTGGGCAACCAGGGCCCAGTGATGATGGGTGTAAAGCCCAAGCCATTCATCTGCATTCACCATATGTGGACACACAGCTGGTGGCAGGAAGTCTGACCTGTGCACCATTAGTCAGCAAGCAGCCTCCCTTCCATTATGGAAGACCAAGCCTGTAATATAAATATTGCTTTCATTTGTTAGACACGGCTTTGTGGCTTCTTGCCCCACCTTGACTGCCCTGTGAAGCAACTGGAGAAGGAAACTGGGTGTGGGTTTCCCTAAAGAGAAGTTTAGATTCGTTTAAGATTATAAAGGTACAGGCAGCAAGGATTGTCACTACCAAAATCTGCCATGACCACGAGTATTTATGCAAAATACAGTGCTAGACACTAAACTAAGCTCATGTGCCATTGAGGTGCTACTTTATTCTTTGCCTTCCTGAGAAGATCTTTTTCTTTAATTGAGTGGTGAGGGGAGTGGTGAAGAAGACACTTGGCTGACCAGGCTGGTCATCCTTGGAGTCAATGTTCACTGTAGTCAGATCACCTTCACCACCAAGTCCAAGCTGTCTGAACTTCCCTGCTAGGCTGGGGCTGGGTGGAGAAGTGTGGCAGGCTGCAGGATAAGGAGTCCAGGGAGAGCACCCAGGAAAAGAGTCTGAAGCATCTTTCAGCTTTCAGAGGGATCAGGCTGATGGGTGAATGTTGAGTGTGAAACAAAGGGGCTATAAGCAGAGTCAGCAAGAGAGAAGAAGTCAGCTTAGTAGGGTAGAAGGGAGGCATCCTGGAAAGATTCCCTGAGGGTCCAGAAAAGAGAAGCAGAACCTGCCTGTGAGTTTGGAGAAAGCTGTTGAAGCAACTCACTTGAGCGCAAGCAGCTTATACAGCAATGGCACCACGTTTTGTGTGACGGAAGTGATAGAGAATGGAATAAAGGGGTTTAGGACTTAATGGCACGCACTAGACGAAGGTAGAATATTTGCATTCATTCATTTAGAAAGCTGTTATCCACTACCTACATGCACATAAAACAAGATAGCCACATGAATGGAATAGACAGATTATAGGCTGGTGCAGTTGGAGGAGGATTTTAACACATCTATAACTTCTAATGAAGTGTTATTCCTAATTAGAAGAACGACACGTATATAATTTCTTTTTTGATGATACTGCTAAAGATGGCAATTCTGAGTTAAGTATATACTTTGTAAGAGTTTTTGTTTGTTTGTTTTTGTTTTTTGTGGTACACAGGCCTCTCACTGTTGTGGCCTCTCCCGTTGTGGAGCACAGGCTCCAGAAGCACAGGCTCAGCGGCCATGGCTCACGGGCCCAGCCGCTCCGCGGCATGTGGGATCTTCCCGGACCGGGGCACGAACCCGTGTCCCCTGCATCGGCAGGCGGACTCTCAACCACTGCACCACCAGGGAAGCCCACTTTGTAAGAATTTTATCCCATGGTTTTGAAATAGATAATTTTTCTTGGTTATTAAATTTACCCTCCTATGAGTTTTCTTTTTTCTTTTTTTTCCTGTGAGTTTTAATAAGTGACTCAAGTCAGGAGACTCACCATCACGATGAACATTTTAAAAATGATAAATGAAATAAAAACATTTGAGTTCAAAAGATGGTCATGGATCCTTTGCTTTTGCAGCTACTTGTACTGTTCTTTGGAGAACTGTACAAGTTCTTGAACTATTGAGAACTGACCTGCGTTAGTGGACAGAAATGAAGAAAATAATTTGTCCTGCATGGCCAAGCAGATCTTGTATAGCCTGATCACTCAGAATGGAAAGAAATTGTTCTCTGGGGCTTTTACATATATGTAAAACACGGGTAATATTGTATGCTACTGCACCAGCTTGTTTTTACTTTTCCATATATGACAAATAGCCTTGTAGAAAGCAGCAGGCCACCATAAAAAATCTATCTAGTTAGGCAGGTAGATATAAATATGGAGATATATATCTTTTACAAAACAGCAACCCTAACATCTTGCTTGAGTACAGTAAAATGCATCTGGGTCACTAAGAAATTTTAGGGTGCCCCTGTTGTTCACCCTCTAAATATATATAAACAATTATAGATTCTTCATGAGAGTTTAACTTGTGTTCTGATGGAAGACAGACTAAGACTATTAAAAACTGGGCTTTTTAATGCAGTTTGGTTCTTTTCAAAGAGCACATTTGTGAAACAAATAATCTGATACGTGATGCATTGTAGGCAAAAGGGACAATCTCAGAAGTCCAAGTTCTAAAGATGCTATTTGGAGCTTCTCTGCAGTAACGTTCATTTTCAACATTTAAGTGCTTCTTTCTGAAGAGAGACTATCTCTAACTGATGGCTGGGGAGATTAACGGTAACTTACAATGCATTTCAATTCTTCTCCCCCAGTGACACTCAATTTTCTAAATCAATAACAAACACACTTTCCACGTCAGAGGATTTCACTTTTACTATGACTGCAAAAAGTTACCCCAAAACATGGTGCCTTGAAGCACAATAATTGTGCGTTATATAATGTATTATTTCTCACTCTTTCTGTGGTCAGAAATTCAGACCAGGTATAGAATGGTTTCTGACCCACAATATCTGAGGCATCAACTGGAAAACTCCAAGGCTGCGGGCCGGAATCGTCTGAAGGATCATCCACTCGTACTGTATGACAGCGACTGATGCTTGCTCACGGCTGGGGGCTGGCTGCGGCTGTCAGCCAGGGTATCTTCACTGGACCCCTCCCTCTATGTGGGCTGGATTTCCTCACACGTGATGGCTGAGTGCTAAAGGCAAGTATCCCAAGAGACGAGGAGAAAGAGATGGAGATTGTATCTTTCGTGTGGCCTGGGCTTCAAAGTCACATATTTAGTGGCATTCTGCCACACTCCAGTGCTTGAGGCAGTCACAGGTCCCTGTTCAGGTTCATAAGGAGGGAACAGAGATCCCATCTCTCTTTGGGAGAAGTGTCAGGCTCATTGTAAGGCAAGCATGTAGGATGAGATAAATGTATAGGTAGAGCCGTCTTTGGAAGATACAGTCTGCCCCACTGTGCTTCTAGAAACGTATAGGAGATTCATCTCCTAGTTGCTACATGACTTAAATTTTAATATATTTTATGATAAATATAATATCTGCTCATATGGAAAACTTAGAAAAATATGAAAAGAAAATAGTCCAGTACAGTCCTAATACCCAAATAAGCCATAATTAGAGAGGATTAAAGTTTTTGTGTTGTCACATATACCATTTCCCCCTGTGGTTTCTTTTTTTTTTCTTTTCTTAATATTTATTTACTTGGCTGCGCGGGGTCTTCGTAGCAGCACGTGAGATGTTCAGTTGCAGCATGCGAACCCTTAGCTGGGGCATGTGGGATCTAGTTCCCTGACCAGGGATCGAACCAGGGTCCCCTGCATTGGGAGCTCAGAGCCTTAGCCACTGGGCCATCAGGGAAGTCCCTCCCCCACCACCTCCACACTGAGGTTTCTTTCATTGCCTTTCCCTCCCAACTTTTTATGAAGATTTTGAAAGAGTAGTTCCAAGAACATCCATTTGCTCTCCACATAAGTTTAGTAAATATTAACATTTTGCAATGTTTGCTTTATCTTTTTTTTCTTGCTGAACCAATAGAAAGTTAATTTCAGATATCACGATACTGCCTCAATATATTGCTATTGCAATATGTATCTCCTGAGAATAAGGACATTATCCTAAACAATCACAACACCATTATCATCTAAGAAAAGTAATAGTCTCATAATGCTATCTAATATCTATTCTATATTAAAAATTCTCCATTTACTTCATGACCATCTTTCATAGCTTTTTTTTTTTTTTTTTTTGCGGTACGCGGGCCTCTCACTGTTGTGGCCTCTCCCGTTGCGGAGCGCAGGCTCAGCGGCCATGGCTCACAGGCCCAGCCGCTCCGCGGCATGTGGGATCTTCCCGGACCGGGGCACGGACCCATGTCCTCTGCATCAGCAGGTGGACTCTCAACCACTGCGCCACCAGGGAAGCCCTATAGCTTTTTTAAAAAACAAATCAGGATCCGCTCAAAGTTAACATTTGGCCCCTGGGTGACTTTGGCGAGTTTCCTGACCTGGCTCCTGTGCCTCAGTACCCACGTCTGTCAGATATGCACTTAGCGATAAGATCCCTGTCCACCCACGGAGTTGTTGTGAGTATCACATTCATTCATTTCAACTGATACTTATTGGACACGTACTGTGTGCTGGACAGCAGTGCCCTCATGGAGCTCACACTCTAGACAGATGATAGAATAGGCTTTGAAAATTAACAGTGCTATATAAATATAGGGGATTATCCTTTTAAAGGACTGGAGCAAATCTTGAAAAAAAATCTCCTTTATACAAAATAAAATGGATTTGGATTAAAATTAAATGATTCCTGTTCTGTATAGGTGATTGGCAAGCTCAATGAAGAGATGAGTAGCACTGAGCAGAATGACAGCTTTGGAGTTTAGGGTGTAAACAGTTTCTTCTGCTTCTAATGAAATAAAATTATGTATATGCATTTCATCACATAATATTTGCTAATTTTGACTTTCTCAGTTATTATTTTTCTAAACGCTTAATAAGCAAAAAAAACCCATATTAGAACACAGAGATGGTGAGACTCACAGAGGTTAGAGCTGGAAGGGTCTTTAGAGGTCATCTAACCCAGATTCCACATTTTTACAGATGATCTCATCAGTGATCATTTTAGAGGAATTTGCATGAAGTTTAAGGCTCTAGACACACATAGTTTCCATATGTAGAAGCCCAATTTTGAAATCCTGCACGTTAGATAAGACAGTCCGAATCTTGTATTATCCTAATCTTTGTTCCTCATCTCCCAGTTACATGGATTTTCTTGTTAGTCCTGTGAGAGCTGAAGTAGTAATGGTGTGACAGTGTAACAACCGTGGTGCAGTGGTGCTTGCCAGTCTGGAGATCTATCTTATGCCGCTAGAAAGGTAATGGATCTTCTTCAGCAATATGGGTTAAGCAAAGGTGAAAGAGATCATTTTGGAGCCTTTCCCTGGAACAGCTGACAAGCATTGCCTGTTCCTGTCCTTGGCTCTAAGCTGCTGGGCAATGTGGTTGGCGAGTAGATGCCAACACTTGGGGATTTTGTTCTCCTGGATCAACAGTTCTTAGCGCTGTTGGCTCTCAGGGAAATTCAGGACAAGCTCCTTTTGTTACTATCGGGTTGGCTTGACTGGAGAGGGGTTCTGGCCAGCTGAGGACAAATTGAAGTCATTTGTTCATTCATGTACCAGTGCTCCTGTATTCAGGAACAGTTGTTCTATGGATGGCAAAAGTGGAGGACTTCAGGATTTATGATAAAACTGAATGGTCAGGGACTTCCCTGGTGGTGCAGTGGTTAGGACTGCACACTCCCAATGCACAGGGCCCGGGTTCAATCCCTGGTCAGGGAACTAGACCCCACATGCATGCTGCAACTAAGAGTTCGCACGCCACAACTAAGGAGCCATCAAGCCGCAACTAAGGAGCCTGCCTGCTGCAAGTAAGACCCAGTGCAACCAAACAAATAAACAAATAAATATTAAAAAAAAAAAACTGAATGGCTGTCCTTTTGGGATTCCTTAGGGACTTAGCCGTGTCCCATGTGTTACACTTACCCTGAGTTTTAGGTTTCTTTGTTTTTTATTACTGAGAATATTCTATAGGTTTTCTTAAAATAAACAGTCAGCATCTAGATCCAAATTTACAATCTTTGATGATCTTCCAGAACTTAATGAATAAAACAATAGCTAGCAATGCCCCATTAACGCATTTAAATATACTGGAGTCTGCCAACGTCCTCTTATGCCTCTCTCCAAAGGAGGCTTGAGGTTTGAGCATATGATGATAAGGAAACATTTAGTACAGTAGAGCAAACCCAGTATTTAACCAAGATTCCAGGAATGTGATAAAAGCTGGCTATACAGAACCTTGGAGAATGGTGGTGGGGATGTCCGCCTTCCAAAGTATGGCCAAGGCATGGTCCAATCCTTTTCCCAGGTCTTCTTCGGCATGGCTGAGAAAGGCAATCATTTCCAGAAAGAAGTTGCTGAATACCGTTGGGGGTGGATGGGGAGGTGAATTAAACATAAAGAATAAAAGAAACATAACATCACTTATTCAATCATTCATTCAATGACTATTCACTGAGTATCTAGTATATGCTGGAGACAAGCAGTGAACAAACTTTAGAGAATGCTTGTAGCTTTTAATACCCTTTGCCTTATCAAAAAAGGCAAAAACAACTTGCAAAATACAGGGGACGGAAAAGGAAATCTGAAAAATATCACCTGTGGTCTTTGTTCTCACGGAGTTTCCATTTTAGTGCTGAAGGTGGTACTTGGGAAGCTAGAGAGTAAGTAAACAAATGAGGATGAAATATGTTAGCTGGTGCTATGAAGAAAAGGTGCACTTTAGGTGGTATGGTCAGGGAAATCCCCTATGATGAGGCCCATGGACCTCACTCTGTCCTTTCTAGTCTCAAATGGCTAACCTAAATTTGCAAGCACTTGGTTTACCAGGCCCCAAAGTCACCACATGGAGGATCCTTCATATAGAAACCAGTTTTGTAGACAACTTGGGTCTTTGTAGTCAAGGAGCAGTGCTTCCCTGTGGTTGACCTGAGGCTTGCCTCTCAGTGCCAGCTTCTGGTCTAGGAGCCTGTATTCGTTTCCTAGGGCTACTGTAACAAATTATCACAAACTGGGTAATTATCACAACTCTGGAGGATAGGAGTTCAAAATCAAGATGTCAGCAGGCCCTACTTCTTCCAAAGCCTCAAGTGGAAGATCCTTCCTTTTCCAGCTTCTGGTAGCCTCAGGTGTTCCTTGGCTTGTGGCAGTATCACTCCAATCTCTGTTTCCATCTTCATATGGGCATCTTGTCTCTGTGTTTCTTCTCTTCTTATAAAGACACCAGTCATACTGGATTAAAGAACCCACCCTACTCCAGAATGAAAATATAACTAATTATATCTGCAATGACCCTATTTCCAAATAAGGTCACATTCTGAGGTACTGGGGTTAAGATTTCAGCATACCTTTTAGGGAGGACACAATTCAACAAATAACAAAGACCAAGAGTCCAGCCAATTTGGGAATTCTCTGGTGGTCCAGTGGTTAGGACTCCGTGCTCTCACTGCCCAGGGCCAGAGTTCGATCCCTGGTTGGGGAACTAAGATCCCACATGCTGTGTGGAGCAGCTAAAAAAAAAGAGTCCAGCCAATTGTTCCCAAAACAAATGACTAGGCCATGGGTGACTGATATGAAGACTGAATGGGCACCAACGCTGAGGATATCTTAGTACCTTTATATGATGAAAACTGTATGACAATACTTTGCATACAGTACAAATTGCACACATTTTGTGACAGGAGGATGACTAGGTCAGCCTCTTGGTTTATTACTAACTATATGTTTATTGGTAGTAAACAAGGAGAATGTGGATTTGAAGAAACTAGGGTTATCTATTTAATCTTCTTAAAGTGATCGTAAGAATAACTAATACTTCTTGAGTATTACTACTTGCTAGGTGCCAAGTTCTGTCCTAAAGTGTTTTTTTTTTGTTTTGTTTTTTTTTTTTTTTGCGGTACGCGGGCCTCTCACTGTTGTGGCCTCTCTCATCGCGGAGCACAGGCTCCGGACGCGCAGGCTCAGCGGCCATGGCTCACGGGCCCACGGACCCTACCGCTCCGCGGCATGTGGGATCCTCCCGGACCGGGGCACGAACCCGCGTCCCCTGCATCGGCAGGCAGACTCCCAACCACTGCGCCACCAGGGAAGCACCTAAAGTGTTTTATGCATGTTAAATCATTTAATTTTCACAATAACCCTAGAAGTTAAAACTATTGTCTTTTTGTATTTTTGTCTTTTGTATTTGCAAGTGAGGAAACCGAGGCATGGCACGGTTAAGTAACTTGCCCAAAGCTACTCAACTGGGATGTGACAGAGCCCTATGAGCAACAAAATGTTGGTAACCTTTGCAAATCCCTGTAACTTGGATCTGTTTCTGGATTGGAAACATTATTTTAAAAGGATTATGCATAATCACAAAGGGTAGCAAATCTGAATCTCTTCAGTGATTATTTTTAAACCATTCAAGAGTCCATCTTAGTTATATTCACACCTCAATTTTGTCTTTCTCCTAAAAGATCACAAATAGTAAAATTAAGCAAAAGCAAGAGGTGACTGGATAAGGGAGGTGAGACATTACTCTCCTCTTAATGCAAAGAGCCTTTCACGTTGAGTTATGTCAACAGCTTATTCATTCATTTGACTTCCAATAACTGAAACCTAGCCACTTAAAAAATGAAACACAGGGCTTCCCTGGTGGCGCAGTGGTTGAGAGTCCGCCTGCCGATGCAGGGGACACAGGTTCATGCCCCGGACTGGGAAGATCCCACATGCCGTGGAGCGGCTGGGCCCGTGAGCCATGGCCGCTGAGCCTGCGCGTCCGGAGCCTGTGCTCCACAACGGGAGAGGCCACAAGTCAGAGGCCCGCGTACCACAAAATAAATAAATAAACCACAAATGCCACCTCTTCTTATGGCGTGAGATAAAGAAATACTACTTAAGCAACAAATTCTGAAGCTGAGCTGCTTAGATTCCCTATACATTTAACTGTTAGAAAATGTACCTTTTATACATTTATATTAACAGACCCACAACTGTTGGTATATAATTGAAAGTTATATTATATAATAGAGTAGTAATTTGATTTTTTCCATTTGTATGCAATATGATATAGACATCAGAAGTTCCACTGACCACATACTCAATAGCAAGAAAGCATAGGGGAGGTGAGAGACCTTTGAGGAGCTGAGAAGGATCCGTTACTTTGGGGAACATGTAAAAATAAGAGCATTCAGTTCAGTCAGGAAGGGAAGCCCATGGTTCAAGGGAGAGCTCTTTAGGAGACATTAGTCTCACTACTTCTAACATGACTGGATTGAGCCAGAGTTCAACTTTTCCTGCTTTTCTCAAATTAATTTAAAGAAAATATGGTATTTTTATTTTCATTTTTATCAGCAGGGTTTTTCTAGGTCATTACTCCCATCTTTAATTATTTTAGAGCTCTGGAGTTGCTGTTAACTTTAGAAAACTTTTGCATATGGTTGCTCTTTCCCTATATATTATGGCAGTATTCTTGAAAGTGTCCTTTAAGCTGGTGAAAATGAAGGAAGAAAACTAATATTTGTTGAATACCTACTATGTGTTTGGCATTGTTCTCGGTGTTACATAGCATATGTAATTTAGTTCTCATGACAACCCTATGAAGTAGGCACCACTATTATCCCAATTTACAGATGAGAAAATAGGTGCTTAGAGAGGTAAGACTTGGAGTCTTCAGAGTACTGAGGTGAATGGCAGGATATAAAACCCTCACCTTCTTGCTTCTCTTTCCTCTGTGAGCCTATTGCTGGTTTATACTTGCTGGAAAAGTTTGCTATTAGTGCCAAATTGTGCAAAAATAAGAACAACAAAATAACAAAACAAACCACTATTTATTGTACACCTAGCATTCCAGGCACTTTACATGCATCACCATTAATTTTGTTCCTATAATAATAGCCCTATGAAGTTGGTATTATTTTTCAATTTTATTGCTAAGTAGCCTGGGCCAGAATGTAAATCAATGCACAGCTTCCTTCATTGAGAAAGTTTTCCTTTGAAAGAAAAAGTCAGTGTGCTTAGTGACATAAATGATTCCGTATTCTGGCACTAGTTCCTCATCTCCTTGAAGATTTGTCCAGACAGTCTAAAGATCACACTTGGGGTAGCAATGGCTTAGACAGATCAAGTAAATCACTCACGGTCTCATAGGTAATGGGTGGTAGGGACAGGATTCCAACCCAGGTCGACTGCTTTCCCAATACCACACTGTCTTCCCAGTGTTCAAGGAATGAGGTACTGGCCTCTGCCAACAACTCTGCAGAATGTACTCTCTTCCTTGTGCTTTCTCTCTCCCATTCCTTGCCACAATTCCACAGTATATATGTTATATGAGGAAAACAATAGCTATTGTAAATGTTCCGTTAGAATTATAGAAGAGTGAAATTGGTACATAGTAATTCGTGGAGGTGAGAACAAGGTATTGCCCAAGAAATTAGAATAAGGGAAATAATAAACAAACAATCCGATTAGAAATTGGGCAGAAGACCTGAGTAAACATTTTTCTAAAGAAGACATACAGATGGCCAACAGGCACATGAAAAGATGCTCAGCATCATTAATTATTAGAGAAATGCAAATCAAAATCACAATGAGATATTACCTCACATCTACCAGAATGGGTGTCATCAAAATGTCTACAAATAACAAATGCTAGAGAGGGTGTGGAGAAAAGGGAACCCTTGTTCACTGTTGGTGGGGATGTAAATTGGTGCAGCCACTGTGGAAAACAGTATGGAGGTTCCTCAAAAAACTAAAAATAGGGCCTTCCCTGGTGGTCTAGTGGCTAAGACTCCACGTTCCCAACGCAGGGCGCCCAGGTTCGATCCCTAGTCAGGGAACTAGATCCCACATGCATACCGCAGCTAAGAGCTCGCATGCCGCAACTAAAGAGCCTGCATGCCGCAAATAAAAAAAGATCCTGCATGCCTCAACGAAGATCCTGCACGCAGCAACGAAGATCCCGTGTGCAGCAACTAAGACCTAGTGCAGCCAAATAAATTAATATTAAAAAAAAAAACTAAACTAAAAATAGAACTACCATATGATCCAGCAATTCCACTGCTGGGTATATATCTGAAGAAAACAAAAAACATTAATTTGAAAAGATACATGCACCCCAATGTTCATAGTAGCATTATTTACAATAGCAAAGATAGGGAAGCAACCCAGATGTCCATCAATGGATAAAGAGGATGTGTTATATATATACAATGGAATACTACTCAACCATAAAGAAGAATGAAATTCTGCCATTTGCAACAACATGGATGGACCTAGAAAGTATTATGCTTATGAAATAAGTCAGAGAAAGACAAATACTGTATGTTTTCACACACATATCACTTATATTTGGACTATAGAAAATTAAAACAAATGAATGTATATAACAAAACAAAAAGAGACTCACAGATATGGAAAATTAGTGGATACCAGTGGGAAGAGGGAAGGAGGGGAAGGGCAAGACAGGGGTGTGGGATTAAGAGATACACACTGCTATGTATAAAATAGATAAGCAACAAGGATATATTGTACAGCACAAGGAAATATAGCCATTACTTTGTAATAACTTTAAAGAGAGTATAATCTATAAAAATACTGAATCACTATTCTGTATGCCTGAAACTAATATTGTGAGTCAACTATATTTCAATCAGAAAGATAAACAGAAAATAAGATTGCCCTCTGAAAATCAAACAGATGGAATCCACAGGTATCATGGATAGACTTGACCAACAGTGAGAATGAATTAAGAGATTGTATGAATAAATGTTTGGTTGAGAGGTGTGGAAACGCCCAATATACTACTCATAGTGACCTAGAAACAATCTCAGGGAGACCAGCCTGATTGTTTCATCAGCAAAATCCCGATCTGTTGTACGGGGCTTTGTCTGGATTGACTTTGTACTCAGACTGGCGATGGTGAGCCTAGTGTGGGAAAGGAAGTCAGGGACACGGAGTTGGGCGTGTTTATCCAACACGGACTCTCCTCTGTTGTGAGGCAATTATGAGTCATCAGGCTTCCCAGGCCTGGATGAGATCTGACTCAAAACAATGCTCCCTTCTAAACTTTGATTTTGTGTTCACCAAGTAATATTTTGATTATTCTGTTTCCCAGGTACCTCACTGTCAGAAAAGAGGGTTCTCTGGATATGAGTTACAGGGACCTTAGTTAAAGCAAGAAAGTATCCACTATAGTACTGTAATGTATTGTAAATGAATACATTAGAATTTGGGTTTATATATGAACTTATGAATGTGATTCCTACAAGTCATTCTCCTTGAGACAGAGGAGCTCTCTAGGAGTCCTGGCATGGCCACGTTTCTGTACCTCCAAGGCCAAGACTAGAACCAGGCTCATGGTGCTGTCACCCTGAGAGGGTGTGCAGGGGCTGCCAGCCAGGTGCCATCTCTCTCATCCCCCTTCTTTTCAACTTCAAAAACAAGCACAGTGGTTGGCTGTATAAATGCCAGGAAATACACAAAGGTCCAAGAGGTAAGAAAACTTTTCAGAAGGCTAAAAGTGAGTAAGGAATCAGATGGCATAAGAGCTGAGAAAATGATAGGAACTACATTTTTTTAAAAAAAGAACCACATAATTCAGAAAAGTGACACAAGGAGAGAACAAGCTTTGGAAGCGAATGAAAGTATTGATAAAAACCATGTTGTAGGGAGACCAGAGGAGAATTTCACAGCGTACATGAGGAACTCTATCATGTCGAGATAGGTGGATCCAGAAAAAAATCAGGAAGCGATCAGGGTGTCCATGTGAAAAAAACCTAGGCTGGGGAGTGGGGATCAGGAGAGTCAAAAGACAGTGACATGAGGACGATGGCCCAACTGTCAACAGGTAGAAGGGCTTAGCATTTTCCATTTTCATTGCTCACTCTTTTGGGAAAGACAATCAACTGCAAAAAAAAAAAAAAAAAAAAAAAAAAAAGGTTAAAAACCAAAAAAGGCTTAAACACCAACATTTATAGAATTATTGCAAGCTTTAGATTTCCGTCACCTTTTTGTGGTCTAAAACATCTCAGGGCACTAAAGATTTGAAATGGCAATAGACAGGAGGACTTCTCTAATTGAAACAAGTCTTCAATCAGAAACTGTCAAGCTCCTCGGCACAAACCATACCCAAGGAGTTCCTCAGGGAGAGCAGTGAACCGCTTTGAAGAGGGTCCAGCAGAGGATCTACCTCTGCTTGGATACAGTGTCTGGATTGCCGGTTAGGAGGTAGATCAATATGAGCTGTAAATTACAGCCCATTTCTCACAGAATCTACTTTTAATTGATATTAAAGGGAGATTCCCATGTTTGTTTTTATTAACAGATACCTCTTTATCTTTTTTTTTGTCTTCTTTTCCTAACTCCACCAATAGAAGAAAAAATGTATTCACTCATTTATTCAAAAAAAAAAAAAAAGTGAATACCTACTAGGTGCTAGGTACCTTGCTGAGTGTGGAAAAAAGATGACAAAGACATTGTCCCTGCCCTAACAAAGCTCACAGTGTAGTGAGAAAGATAACTTATAGAGTAATCAGAATACGGGGTAGTAGGTACTGCAATGGATCCTTGAACACTTTCTTATTTCAAGGCAGCAAGCTTCTCAACTGTGTGCAGATAGCAACATCATTCATTAGCTTCCTTTGTCTGGAGTACCCTTTCTATTAACTTGCTGCCAACACATCAGATAATAGCAGCAATTTGGTGTAAGATTTTTTTTTCTGGTTCATTAAGCTGGAAATGTTGTTTCTCTTTCATATCTCAACTGTGTTTTGTTTCCTGTCTAGTTACCCATGTTGATGTTTTAACATGGGCAGGAGAATAGATTTTATTTACATTGCTTGCAGTTGTGTCATAAAGGATAATTTATTTTCTTCTAGTTGAAAAAAATGAGACACAGGGACTTTGATCAGAGACAAATGAGAGACAACCTGGGGTTGCCTATCTAGGTTTGCCAAAACTACACACAACTTTGAGCAAAAATCTTATTGAAACAAGCTGGATTTGGTAACTTCTAAGGGTCCTCTGACTCTGATAATCTATGAAATTATTATTTGATAATATATGAAATTATATATTAGGCAAATTAACATTAAAAAAATCAAGGACCAGCAAATTGAAAAAATCTTAATACAATGATGGAATGTAGCCTGATATTTTTGTAAAACAACTCATCCAAAAAGACAGAGAAATCTGCTCTATACCGTCACACGTTGTTCTTATTGATACAGCTTAAATAAGTCATCTGATGTCCAACAAAGTGTTGGCAATAGCAAATATTTGGTAGAAGTTAAAAGTTTACTACAGGGCTTCCCTGGTGGCGCAGTGGTTGAGAGTCCACCTGCCGATACAGGGGACACGGGTTCGTGCCCCGGTCCGGGAAGATCCCACATGCCGCGGAGCGGCTGAGCCCGTGAGCCTTGGCCGCTGAGCCTGCGCTTCCGGAGCCTGTGCTCTGCAACAGGAGAGGCCACAACAGTGAGAGGCCCGCATGCCGCAAAAAAAAGAAAAAAAGTTTACTACATATTTTTACACATAATCCTCACAACAGATGAGGAAACTGAGACTTGGATAGTTTAAGATCTTTGTCCATGGATGCACAGATAGCAAAGGGTTACATCAGAGATCAGGATTCACATTTACATCTTCTCCCTCTGAATTTAGTGCTTTTTATGTTTCAACAAGCTGCTTCCCAAAGTGCTTCATATATTCAAAGAAATTCTCAGGAGACTGCTGCTTTAAACCACATGCTGGAGGGGTTGATCCCAGTGCATTCATGTTGAGGCTTGTCCAGAATGGGATGCGGCTCACTCAGGCTGATACTGGCCTGTGAGCCCCTGATGGTCTGGGGAGAGTTGAGGGCTGACACAAAGTTGGGAGCTACTGTCTCAGATCCCCTTTTCTCTAGGAGGTTGACATTACGCAGGTTTGAAACGTGCTAGGAAAACTAGCAAAGGAAAGAAATGATTTTAATTAAATAAAAATTTAAAAAGCACTTGGGGTTTAAGTACTCCAACTGTCATGGAATGGTTTATTGAGATTTCATCTACATTACAAATGGTTTCCAAATCAGCTGGAATTATTCTCAGATATGCCAAAGTTGGTTTTTACACATCACTTTGTCCTTTTATGTTTCTGCAGCACAACTCCATCTAAGTCTTATAGTATTAGTACGACTGCGTTTTACTCTTTGAAATCTTTATGACCTTCAAATTGAAAGATTCTTGATCTTCTTTTCTAATCTCTGAACACTGTAACTCAATAAGACAATAATTCTTACACAATGGTTCTGTTGTGTCCCTCCCTACCCTCCGTCCCCCTTTCTGGTTTCCACTGTCTACCCTGCTGACAAGGTAGCTCCTCAGCCTTATTTAGTAAAGGTTTACCAAGTGCCTATTTTTCCAAAAGCTGCTCCCCATTGATGAGAAAACATATGTTTGTCTGAGGTAGGATTAAAAGATTACATAACTGTTGCTGTGTCAATCGCCCAAAGAATGTAAGAACCTTCTTATGATACAAAAATATAAGTGCTAGGGGAACGTGGGTGACAAGGGTGTGTCTTGTCATTCACACTTTAAACCAAAGCGCTGTATTATAGTTAATATCTGAAATTTGCCAACTGTACTAAACTTTCATGTCTATAATCTGTGACAAAGGTAATGAAGGGTAGTTATCTAACTTTAAATTTAGACCCTTTAAAATAAGAGAATGCAGAATCAGAAGAACAAAAGAAATCCGAGAGATTATAGAGCTGTTGTTCAAAAACGCTCCAAACGTAAAAGTGACAAGCCTTCTTTAAAAGTGCCTTTCGTCCAACTGGTGGGAAATAAGTCTGTGATCCAATGAATTCTAGTGAATAAATGGCCTGACCTAAACCAGAATGTGAAACTAAAATATTCCTATGACAAACTAGTATACTGAACTGAGGGTTCATTATAATTATCAATAAGATACTTAAGAAAGAGTTGTAACTCTCTTCGATTTTAAAGAATTTTTATAAAAATATTTCCAACAAAAAGTAATTTGTCATTTAATTATGCTGTCCTGATTGCATTACTGAGGGACACAAATATTGGTCTTGCCAAGCTTTGTATCCCCAGTGCCCTAAGTAATGACTAGCCCATCAAAAGCATTCAATAGATATTTGATGGTTGAACAAATGAATGAATGACAGGGAACTGAAACAAAATAAAACTATTCTGAAAAATACAGTTTGGAATCTTAAGGATGTAATTTCGGTTTCATTGAAGTTCTGTATTGTTTTCTTCACTAAACAAGAATTATATGGTCTGCTAATAAATAATTCACTTCTAAACCCTAAAGGTCTTTGACATTCAAACTTATTCTCAAGAGAAGAATGCTCTAGGGCAGGGGTTCCCAAACCCTGGGCCGGTCCGAGGACTGTTAGGAACCGGGCCACACAGCAGGAGGTGGGGGGGGTGCGAGCAAGCGAAGCTTCATCTGCCGCTCCCCATCGCTCCCCATCGCTCGCATTACCGCCTGAACCATCCCCCCCTTCCCCCCGTGGAAAAATTTCTTCCACGAAACCAGTCCCTGGTGCCAAAAAAGGTTGGGGACCGCTGCTCCAGGGCATGCTGAACTTTATTCTGGGCATTCCACTGCTGGCTGTCCACTTAGGGCATCCTAGTTGACATCTTGTTTCAATTTTCAGACTTTTCATGGTGAAAAATTGATACCGTGTCACCCATGCTTTTCTTCAATCAAATCTAACAAGTCTACCTGAAATTTATTAAAATGCCATTCAGAGGATCCAAGAAGGAGTAAAGATAGAAAAGGCAAAAGGAAAAAAATCCCTATAGTCTATAATATAAACCATGTAGAGATATTGTTTTGACTAACAAATTAAAATGCTTTGAAAACTTACGAAGCACCATGTAAACATCCCAGTTCATATAGGACGTGCAAGCTCAATGGGACTAAACTAAATTCACAAGAAAAAATAAGACTGAGAATCCACCTAATAAACTAGGCACGAAGCATTGTTAAAATGGGTGACCTATTCCCTCAATGGAATATCAGACTTGACTGTTCTCATTTCCATCACTTTCCAATGCTGCAGAGCCAACTTTTCTTACCCACCTGGTTTCCTTAGAGGCAGGATGCTTCAGGCGAGAGATTTGTGACTTGTGAACAATACTTGCAACACCATTGACTAAAAGAAGCATAAAAACTATTATGTGCCCCCTGGAATTTGGCATAACAATGCTCTAAGGCAAGCATGAGTCTTGAGGAATTAAAGGTTGAAAAATGAAAACTGCAATGATATGTGAGTACATAACCTGTAGCTACCCATAGCAGAATTTCAAGATCCATCATTGACAGTGTTCTTTGGGGTTAAGGAACAGAGAAATCATAACCGTGATATGTTTAGTTAAAACATACAGATTTTTAAAGTAACTTTAAAAGAGGAAGATGTGAAAGAAAGGGAGAGGTAGAAAGGGGAACAATTTTTAAGAAGAAATTAAAATGTGGTACCATGTCTATGACAAATATTACCAGTGTTCAGAGAAAGAAATAAAATCTGTGGAATTTTGGGGATACCATTCATGAAAAACAATTTTTCAACTGCATAAAAGGCTATATTTTAATGGCAGAAAAATATTTCTATTGCTTTTCTTTAAAAACTTTAGATTTGATTCAATGTCTATTTTTTAAACAAGTATAATCCGTCCAAAAATATTTGTGGCAAAACATTTGACAATCTGTTTCCCCCTCTATAGAACGAGATGTTTAACTTAGAATATCTCTAGGGTCCCTTTTAATCTAATATTCTATATTTTGCTTTTTGAATGGTGAAATCAATAAATATATACTCTTTCACTAAAAATTATTTTAGCACTTATTTATATGCTGGCCACTATGCCATCACTGGAAATGTAGTAGGGAACATGAAAAATGACTCTTCACTCACCAAGTTTATTGTCAATTGGAGAAATCAAGGTTGGGGTACTCCTTGCTATAAAAAATCATCTCCACAAAATTGACGAAAACGTAGCTGTTGACAGAGGCACCGCTTCTATGTGAGACAGAGAAGCTCTGTTTTGTTGTTATTGCTAAAATATCAAGGTTTTTCCCCATTACTTTGCAAAACAAACAAGATCTAATTCAGGACACTTCAATGAGGTTCTTTTTCTTTTTTTTTTTTTCGGTACGCGGGCCTCTCACTGTTGTGGCCTCTCCCATTGCAGAGCACAGGCTCTGGACGCTCAGGCTCAGTGGCCATGGCTCACGGGCCTAGCCGCTCCGCGGCATGTGGGATCTTCCCGGACCGGGGCACGAACCTGTGTCCCCTGCATCTGCAGGCGGACTCTCAACCACGGCACCACCAGGGAAGCCCCCTCTTTTTTTTTTTTTTAAAAGATTTTCAAGCCACTCATTTCTTTTTGTTTTCTTTTTTACCCATTTATTTATATATTTATTTGGCCACAATGCGCGGCATGTGGGATTTAGTTCTCCAACCAGGCATCAAACCCGCGCCCTCTGCATTGGGAAAGTCCCCAGTGAGGTTCTAAATTCTCCGAAATTAGATAGCTGTCTGTTGCTCCCAGGATGCTGGATTGGTACTGAAATAGCATCTCTTGAATAAAACATTCCAAATGGAAGCGTGAGGGTCCACACTAGTCGTTATCATTTTCTAGGCCTTTTACCAAAATAACAAATGACTGATCATATAGGGGGAAAGGGAATGAAGTTCTTTTTTTAAAAATTTAATTTAATTTATTTTTTATACAGCAGGTTCTTATTAGTTATCCATTTTATACATATTAATGTATACAAACATTCCCACCAACAGTGCAAGAAGGTTCCCTTTTCTCTACACCCTCTCCAGCATTTGTTCTTTGTATATTTTCTGGTGATTCCCATTCTAACTGGTGTCAGGTGATACCACATTGTAGTTTTGATTAGTTTCTCTAAAAATTAGTGATGTTGAGCAGCTTTTCATGTGCTTCTTGGCCATCTGTATGTCTTCTTTGGAGAAATGTCTATTTAGGTCTTCTGCCCATTTTTTGATTGCGTTGTTTGTTTTTTTAATATTGAGCTGCATGAGCTGTTTATTTTGGAGATTAATCCTTTGTCCGTCAATTCATTAGCAAATATTTTCTCCCATTCTGAGGGTTGTCTTTTCGTCTTGTTTGTAGCTTCCTTTGCTTTGCAAAAGCTTTGAAGTTTCATTATGTCCCATTTGTTTATTTTTGTTTTTATTTCCATTACTCTAGTAAGTGGGTCCAAAAAGATCTGGCTGTGATTTATGTCAGAGTGTTTTTCCTGTTTTCCTCTAAGAGTTTTATAGTGTCTGGTCTTACATTTAGGTCTCTAATCCATTTTGAGTTTATTTTTGTGTATTGTGTTAGGGAGTGCTCTAATTTCATTCTTTTACATGTAGCTGTCCAGTTTTCCCAGCACCACTTATTGAAGAGACAGTCTTTTCTCCATTGTATGTTCTTGCCTCCTTTGTCGTAAATTAGGTGACCATATGTGCGTGGGTTTATCTCTGGGCTTTCTATCCTGTTCCATTGATGTCTATTTCTGTTTTTGTGCCAGTACCACATTGCCTTGATTACTGTACCTTTGTAGGATAGTCTGAAGTCAGGTAGTCTGATTCCTCCAGCTCCGTTTTTTTCCCTCAAGACTGCTTTGGCTATTCGGGGTCTTTTGTGTCTCCAAACAAATTTTCAGATTTTTTGTTCTAGTTCTGTAAAAAGTTGCCACTGGTAATGTAATAGGGATTGCACTGAATCTGTAGATTGCTTGGGTAGTATAGTCATATTCACAATATTGATTCTCCCAATCAAAGAACATGGCATATCTCTCCATCTGTTTGTGCCATCTTTGATTTCTTTCATCAGTGTCTTATAGTTTTCTGCATACAGGTCTTTTGCCTCCCTAGGTAGGTTTATTCTTAGGTATTTTATTCTTTTTGTTGCAGTGGTAAATGGGAGTGTTTCCTTAATTTCTCTTTCAACCTGTGTCCCCTGCATTGGCAGGCGGATTCCCAACCACTGTGCCATCAGGGAAGCCCTCCTTCTAGGTATTTTTGATTTTCTCTTTGATTTCTTCAGTTATCTCTTGTTTATTTAGTAGCATACTGTTTAGTCTCCATGTGTTTGTGTTTTTTATGCTTTTTTCCCTGCAATTGTTTTTTAATCTTATAGCATTGTGGTTGGAAAAGATGCTTGATATGATTTCAATTTTCTTAAATTTACTGAGGCTTAATTTGTGACCCAGGATGTGATCTATCCTGGAGAATGTTCTGTGTGCACTTGAGAAGAAAGTTAATCTGCTGTTTTTGGATGGAATGTCCTATAAATATCAATTAAATCTATCTGATCTATTGTGTCATTTAAAGCTTGTGTTTCCTTATTAATTTTCTGTCTGGATGATCTGTCCATTGGTGTAAGTGGGGTGTTAAAGTTCCCTACTATTATTGTGTTACTGTCAATTTCCCCTTTTATGGTTATTAGCATTTGCTTTATGTATTGAGGTGCTCCTATGTTGGGTGCATAAATACTTATAATTGTTATATCTTCTTCTTGGATTGATTCCTTGATCATTATGTAGTGTCCTTCCTTGTCTCTTGTAACGATCTTTATTTTAAAGTCTATTTTATCTGATATGAGTATTGCTACTCCAGTTTTCTTTTGATTTCCATTTGCATGGAATATCTTTTTCCATCCTCTCACTTTCAGTCTGTATGTGTCCCTAGTTCTGAAGTCAGTCTGTTGTAGACAGCATATATATGGGTCTTGTTTTTGTATCCATTCAGCGAGCCTGTGTCTTTTGGTTGGAGCATTTAATCCATTCATGTTTAAGGTAATTATCGATATGTATGTTCCTATGACCATTTTCTTAATTTTTATGGGTTTATTTTTGTAGGTCCTTTTCTTCTCTTGTGTTTCCCACTTAGAGAAGTTCCTTTAGCATTTGTTGTAGAGCTGATTTGGTGGTGCTGAATTCTGTTAGCTTTTGATAGTCTGTAAAGCTTTTGATTTCTCTGTTGAATCTGAATGAGATCCTTGCCGGGGAGAGTAATCTTGGTTGTAGTTCTTCCCTATCATCACTTTAAAAATATTGTAGCACTCCCTTTTGGCTTGTAGAGTTTCTGCTGAGAAATCAGCTGTTAACGTTATGGGAGTTCCCTTGTATATTATTTGTCGTTTTTCCCTTGCTACTTTCAGTAATTTTTCTTTGTATTTAATTTTTTCCAATTTGATTGCTATGTGTCTTGGCATGTTTCTCCTTGGATTTATCCTGTATGGGACTCGCTGCGCTTCCTGGACTTGGGTGGCTATTTCCTTTCCCATGTTAGGGAAGTTTTTGACTATAATCTCTTCAAATATTTTCTCAGGTCCTTTCTCTCTCTCTTATCCTTCTGCGACCCCTATAATGCGAATGTTGTTGCATTTAATGTTGTCCCAGACGTCTCTTAGGCTTTCTTCATTTTTTTTCATTCTTTTTTCTTTATTCTGTTCTGCAGCAGTGAATTCCACCATTCTGTCTTCCAGGTCACTTATCCATTCTTCTGCCTCAGGTATTCTGCTATTGATTCCTTCTAGTATATTTTTCATTTCAGTTATTGTATTGCTCATCTCTGTTTGTTTGTTCTTTAATTTTTCTAGGTGTTTTTTCTTTAATTCTTCTAGGTCTGTGTTAAACATTTCTTGCATCTCCTCAGTCTTTGCCTCCATTCTTTTTCTGAGGTCCTGGATCGTCTTCACTCTCATTATTCTGAATTCTTTTTCTGGAAGGTTGCCTATCTCCACTTCATTTAGTTGTTTTTCTGGGGTTTTATCTTGTTCCTTCATCTGGTACTAAGTCCTCTATCTTTTCATTTTGTCTATCTTTCTGTGAATGTGGTTTTCCTTCCACAGGCTGCAGAATTGTAGTTCTTCTTGCTTCTGCTGTCTGCCCTCTGGTGGATGAGGCTATCTCGGGAATGAAGCTCTGAACTGGGCACACACTTCCCTTTAATCTCTGCAACAGCTCTGCAAGGAAAATAAGTAACATTAGCCTTTCTTTTTAGATGAGAAAACAAGCTGAGAAACTGAAGTAATTCCATTAGAATCATGTTGCTAGAAAGTAGTGAAATGGATTAAAACCCTAGTTTGTTTGGTTCCAAATAACCATGTTCTTTCCACTACGCAGTGCTTCCTCCAGTAATGGAAGGCTTTGAAGCCATGTTTACCAGTCCATCCTGTGGAACACTAATGAGGCAAAATGTTCCACAATCATAAATGGATTCATGCCATGGTCAAGTAACTTTGAGAAATGCCAAGCATATTAAAGACAGTGAAGTATTACGTAAAAGAAATGTTTAATTTCATTTAGTCCCCTTTCCCCCAAACTCTTCTGATTACAAAACATAGATTTTTTTCCATTTTAACAGTTATTAACATCTCTGGAAAGTAAAACAATTCGGCATATGCTCAAATGACTGAAAAGAGGAAAAAGGAATTAATAAGAGCTTTAAAGTGGAAATTTGGTTTACAAAGCAATTGAAATAAAAAACTAGCAATTATGAGGGAAGCATTAAAAAAGTATAAGATACAGTCTGCTCTCATTGTAGCTGGGAGATGGGGATGCTGGGAGATGGGGATGCTGGGTGGGTGGAGGGAGTCTGAGGCAAAAGGGGAAACAGACATAAAATAATATGCACAGCATATATTCTGTGTGAGTTCTTAGTGATTAATATGGGCTGAATTTGAGAAGATTTGTGAGAGAAAAGAGACTTGAGCTGCACCGTTTTCAGTGGAAGACACTGAAAAGGAGAAACATGTTTGGAGGAAAGTGAAGAAAAGATTCTCAGAAACTACATAAGGTAATAAAATAGGACAAGTAGTGTTGGTCCAGATTATAGACAATCATACAGAAACCATACCAGCATTCTGTCATAATTATGCAAAGAAAGATTAAAATCTGAAAGATCATTTTAGAAAGTCAATTAATCTGGATAATAAGTATGATGAGACAGATTTTTGAATTTTACAACTGGCAGCAAAGTTAACAAATGTTTGTCTGACGAATCCATTGAACCTCTAATCCAGCCATTCTTGCTCTCTAAATCTGATAACTGAAGCCCAGAGAGGTCACTTGATTTTCCTAATGTCACACAGCTCATTAGCAGCACACCTGAGTTGAGAACTCAGGTCTTCAGACTACCGAGAAGTACAGCACCCAAGAATTGGGCATAAAATGATGCCAAGGAAAGGAAGTGTAGAATGGGGAGCAAAGCAAGCACATGAATTAGCACATCTGACTGCAGAGTAGCTTCTGTTTGAAGAAGTCTAAAATAATTAAGACATACAACCAAAAACCTTTTTAAAAAAATTTATAAATTTATTTATTTTTGGCTGTGTTGGGTCTCTGTTGTTGCTTGTGGGCTTTCTCTAGTTGTGGCAAGCAGGAGCTACTCTTTTTTTTTTTTTTTTTTTTTATGTGGGATCTTCCCGGACCTGGGCCCGAACCCACGTCCCCTGCATCGGCAGGCGAACTCTCAACCACTGCGCCACCAGGGAAGCCCAGGAGCTAGTCTTAGTTGCAATGCAGGAGCTTCTCATTGTGGTGGCTTCTCTTGTTGCAGAGCACAGGCTCTAGGTGTGCCGGCTTCAGTAGTTGTGGCACGTGGGCTCAGTAGTTGTTGCTGGCGGGCTCTAGAGAGCGGGCTCAGCAGTTGTGGTGCACGGACTTAGTTGCTCCGTGGGATCTTCCCGTGTCTCCTGCACTGGCAGGTGGATTCTTAACCACTGCACCACCAAGGAAGTCCCCAAAAACCTCTTTTAACTCCTTCTCCACCACAACTTAGCCCAGTACCTTTTGCAAACAAATGTCACGTTCAGAGGTTGCTGTCAATAAAGGAACAAAAATTATGGAGAAAAGGATATTACATTTCTAAAACATACGGGAAAGGGTAACAGAAGAGAATAAACTTTCCTGATTAAAAAAAAACGTGGCCTGCTAGAATCCTACCTCTACCTCCCATTATAATTCTTTTATTTGGAATTTACTATTGTGGATATATTCCACACGTTTGAAGAGTGTGTGGTGCTGGGACTTACTTCAAAGATACTAACAACAAATGAAAGAAATTCCACTATGAAACCCCAGGGTGACCAAACATGCAACACTGACTTGGGGTAAAATTTTGACTTAGAAGATTAGACTAGACCTCGTGAACATCTCTGGCCACGAAAGCACGCTCGGATGTTTAAAAATACAGAGAGGGACAGAAGCGTTTTCCCAAAAGTCAGGCGCCCACTTTTGGCACGGAAAGCCGGAGCAGGGAGAAAGAAAAACACCGAAGGCAAAGATTATCATTCTGCCGCCGGCAAGCGGATCCAGAAGATAACGCGGCGACTCTCCCGTCACATTAGACACCCAGCGGGATCGCTACGCGAGCGCTACTTCGGGTACAGACTACCACTCCCGACTCCGCGCTGGGCCCAAGGGCTGGGCGACCAGAGCGGTTTAACGCGCAAGGCATTGTGGGGTTCGTAGTCGTTCTTCCCTTCAGCTCTTTGGAGGTGGGGAGATCCTATTTTACAAAAAAACCCTGCCCTTCCCCACCCTGTTTCCCTTTCCTCCCTTTCCCTCCCCCACCTTTTTTCGCAAAGAGTTTGAAATTCCCGCAGAGCCGGCGCCCAAGGCCGGAACACTCGCGAGAACTCAGGTCCCAGTGCCGCGATCTCCTTTCCGTCTCCCACTTCTCTCCGCCCTTCCCCGCCCCTCCCCTCCCCTCCTGGTTGTTTGGGACTGTGTGTCGGCCGGGTGGTAATGCGCAAAGACGGGTCATCGCTGCGCGAGCGGAAGAGACAGAGTCGCGTGGGGAAGGCACCCGGGGCCGCGGCGCAGGCAACGGCTGCGTTTTAGTCGCTGAGCGGTCGGCAGGCCTGTTGCCGGCGAAGGCGCTCGCGGGGGTTGTGCGGAGGTGTGCGCGCCCTGCCGGTGTGCGCGCGCTGCCGGTGGCGGCTGTGTCTCTTGGGAGATGCTGTGACGGACCCGCGCGGGAGGAGCTCGCGCCCAGCCTCGCGCCCCCCTGGACTCGGCGGCCGCGGCCGCTCGGTCACCCGCTCTTCTCAGGTAGTGGGAAGGGAAGGAGGAGGTTGGGCCGGGACGGTGGAGGGCTGGTCGGCGCGGCCTGGGCCCGGAGCGGCGGCCCGGCTTCTCTCGCCGCGCCTGGCCCGCCGGGCCCTCCGCGCGCCGGGCCTAGGCCGGACTTGTGGCCGCTCAGCGAGCAGCGGCGGCCCGGCTCTCGGAGCGGCCTGACTCGCGGAGCGGCCCGACTCGCGGAGCTGGCCCGAGGGGGCGAATGCGGGCGTTGGCGGTTGTGGCAAGCTCCAGGGCTCTGGGAGTTTGTTATATAACCTCGGCGGAGCGGCGGCACATGGCGGCGTAGAGGCGCCTCGGGGTCCAACCCCCGCGCCTAACGCGCCGGCAGCCGGGTGCTCACGCTCTCCCGGCGGCCTGGACCGCGGCGCCTCTAACCTACTGTTCTTTGGTGCGGTTGAGACCTTGGCGGGCCTCCCTCCGGGGGAACCTGCTCGTACTTTGAGTCTGTCTTAACATTGGTGTGTGGTCCCCATGCTCCTGGGCCTGGCTGGGATGAGTCCCGGGCGGAGAAGTTTGCCTCGTGATTTGAAAAGTGCAGTGAATTGGTTCGATAAAGGAGATTTAAAATAACTATACATCTTGGAGTGGGTATTAATTTGCCTTGCTTGTGCCACCTGGAAACTTGAGGACGATTACTTTTGTTACTCGTGGACTGGGGGGGCGTGGGGAGGTTAATTTGTTCTCAAAGCCAACGAGGTTCAAACTGGCCGTTATTATCTTTTTTCAAATGGGCAGTTTGAGAAGATACTTGATAAGAACCTGGGTCCTTGAGGATAAAATATAGGTCTCTTGGAAACTCTAAACTTGAGTGTATTCTTAAAATATTCTAAAGAGCCAGTAGATGTTAAGGACTTTTCTTTAGTGAGCTTTCATTGATTAAGTCTGTAAGGAGAGAAGAAATTAGGGTAGGTTTACTTATTTGGGAGGATTTGACTAGGGATGACAAGCCCAGCTCAAGTTAATGTTTGAGGCATGCTCTGAGTGTGTTAAGCGCTAGGGAAAGTCTACATTCTCCCCGTACTGTAATTTTTGATTCTAATTTTTCAATAACCTAGTGCCAGAATGTCACCGATTCGCAGAACAGCAATAATTACCAAAAAAATTCTTTTTTAAAGATTGTTATACAGCAGTTTTGGGATGGACGCATCTCGATTTAAGAGGACACAGAACATTGTTTCTTTCCTAACCATAAAAATTTTCCGGAGATTTTTCGTTTTCTTCTTCAGATTGAAGTCTCATTTCCCTAGGTTAGGTCAGCGGTCTCTACAGTAAATCTTGTCAGCTGTCCACCCTCAACTGTTCACGAATTTATGCTTCGGCTCTTCCAGAATCATCACCAATCCTGGGCCCATTTTCTTGAAGATGTACTTTTTTTTTTTTTTTTTTTAAACATCTTTATTGGGGTATAATTGCTTTACAATGGTGTGTTAGTTTCTGCTTTATAACAAAGTGAATCAGCTATACATATACATATGATCCCATATGTCTTCCCTCTTGCGTCTCCCTCCCTCCCACTCTCCCCATCCCACCCTTCCAGGCTGTCACAAAGCACCGAGCTAATATCCCTGTGCCTTGCGGCTGCTTCCCCCCAGCTATCTACCTTACTACGTTTGTTAGTGTGTATATGTCCATGACTCTCTCTCGCCCTGTCAAAACTCACCCTTCCCCCTCCCCATATCCTCAAGTCCGTTCTCCAGTAGGTCTGCGTCTTTATTCCTATCTTACCCCTAGGTTCTTCATGACATTTTTTTCCCTTAAATTCCATATATATGTGTTAGCATACGGTATTTGTCTTTTTCTTTCTGACTTACTTCACTCTGTATGACAGACTCTAGTTCTATCCATCTCATTACAAATAGCTCAATTTCATTTCTTTTTAAGGCTGAGTAATATTGAAGATGTACTTTAATGTTCCTTTGCTCCTGTCCTTCAGCCTGGAGTGCCATCGCTGCCTTTTTCAAGTTTTCAGCTTTCAAATCCTCCTTAGCCTTAAATGCCATCTTTTCTATACACTCTTTCATTTCTCTTTATCCCAGTTCTTTCCTGGGGTCTCACAGAATATACACCTTTATTGTAGCATTTATTTTCATGGTTGATTATGTATCTCCTAGAATGTAAACTCCTTGAGATCAGGAAGTAGGTCATCTTTCTGCCCTTGCATTCCCTTCCCAACGCAATGTTTTAAAAGTAGTTCGTGATTGGTAACTGTTTGAATTAAGTTTGAAAGAACAACTGCTAAAAGGCTGGACGTTTTTGGGTCCACAGCTAGTTTACATTTATATCATAATTCTTAGTGTTTTTTTTTTTTAAGTCAAAATGCATACAAAATGTTTTGTAGAAATGTTCGCTCAGTATATGGTGCATTATAGTTATTGAACAACTAGATTAAAGTTTTACTTTCTCTTGTGGAGTTTAGCAGCCTTCTAGGATGTGTGTATTTCACACAACTGATTTTTCGTATTGTGTCAATATCTTTCCTAGTACTTTTGCAAATTTTGCTTTGCTTCTTAATATTGAAGCAATATATACTTAAAAATAAGTGGGATCCAATATTAAGCTTTCTTTTTTAAGAATCAATTTAATTAATTAATTTATTTTTGGTTGCATTGGGTCTTTGTTGCTGCGCGCGGGCTTTCTCTGGTTGTGGTGAGCGGGAGGCTACTCTTCGTTGTGGTGCGCGGGCTTCTTATTGTGGCTTCTTGTTGCGGAGCACGAGCTCTGGGCGTGTGGGCTTCAGTAGTTGTGGCGCGCGGGCTCTAGGGTGCACGCTCCGTAGTTGTGGCGCACAGGCTTAGCTGCCCCGTGGCATGTGGGATCTTCCCGGGCCAGGGCTCGAACCCTTGTCCCCTGCCTTGGCAGGCGGATTCTTAACCACTGCGCCACCAGGGAAGTCCCTGAGCTTTCTCTTTTTAATACACTTTATTTTTTAGAGCAGTTTTAAGTTCACAGCAAAATTGAGTGGCAGGCACAGAGATTTCCAGTATACGTTTTCTCTGCTCCTATTCATGCATAACTTCTCCCATTATCAACATCCCCTACTAGACTGGAACATTTGTTGCAATTGATGAACCTGCACTGACACATCCTCACCCAAAGTCCATAGTTTACTATTCATTCTTGGTGTTGCACATTCTATGGATTTGGGTCAATGTCTAATGGCATGTATCCACCATTATGATATGATTCAGAGTAGTTTCACCACCCTAGAAATCCTCTGTGCTCCCCTCTCCATCCCTCCCTCTCTACTGATTCCTGGCAATCACTGATCTTTTTGTCTCCATAGTTTTACCTTTTTCAGAATTGTCTTATAGTTGGAATTATGCACTATGTCGCTTTTTCAGATTGGCTTCTTTCACTTTGCAATACGCATTTAGGTTTCTTCCACGTCTTTTCTTGGCTTGTAACTCTTTACAGCACTACATAATATTCCATTGTTTGGATGTACCACTGTTTATCAGTTCACCTGCTGAAGGACATCTTGGTTGATTCCAGGTTTTGACGATTATTAATAAAACTGTTAAAAATATCCATGTGCAGGTGATCACCAAGTCATATGGTAAGAATATGTTTAGTTTTGTAAGAAACTGCCCAACTGTCTTCCAAAGTGGCTGTACCATTTTGCATTCCCAGCATCAATGAATGAGAGTTCCTGTTACTCCACATTCTCACCACCATTTGGTTGTTGTCAGCGTCCGGATTTTGGCCATTCTAGTAAGTGTGTAGTGGTAGGTCATTGTCTGAATTTGCATTTTCCTGATGACATAAGATGTGGAGCATCTTTTCATGTGCTTATTTGCCATCTGTATATCTTCTTTATTGAGGTGTCTGTTAGGTCTTTGGCCATTTTTTAATTGGGTTGTTTGTTTTCTTGTTGGGTTTTAAGAATATTGAGTTTTAAAAAATTGATTATATTTATTGTTCAACATGTCTTTTCCTGTCCCTGCTAGTATCTTGCTATCCTAATTTATGACATGTTTAGGACCTGTTAGTTGCAAGGCATTGTGACCCTCTGGAATTCACAGGAATAAGGTATGATTTTTGTCTTTTAGGAATTCATAGTATTGTGGGGAAGACCGGCAAATACAAATAATGGATTTCAAAAATTATTTTTAGGATTGCTAACATAAATGTGGAAAGGAGTGAGCTCAGAGATGAGATTAAATAGGAAAAGGATTGATCTACCCAGACCACACTGGGAATCTGGTCCTTAAATGGGGCTTTGGCAGAAGGAGGTACAGGAGGGAACAGCATAAATAAAAGAATGAATACGCGAGGCAGTAGCAAACTGATGAAGGAAGGGACGTGGGGAGACAAACGTTGTAAAGATAGTCTGAGACTGCCAGATTGTGGAGGGCCTTGATTACCTGTGGCTGAAGATGTCAGGTTTTATATTCAGTAGGGGAGTCATTGAAGGTTTTTGTGAAGGGAGTGAAAATCCATCTGTGCTTTATAAAGACAGTGGACAATATTTTCATTGAAATTAGGCACAGTTTTCTTGCTCTGCCTATCTAGACCTTGGAAGGATTTGAAACTTTGTAAATTACTTTTTAGAGTTTGCCAATACTGGCATGTCAGGCTAGGACTGTACTTAATTTTGTACAGTACTGGCCATAGCTGCTTAATGTATTTTCGTGAAGACGTATATATAGATATGTCTTTATATAAGATGTTCTTTCTAATATAATATTTAGAAGTTCTCTTCATTGGGCTTAAAATGTTAAAATTCACACTGTAAATATGGGATTTGAAAGGTCTGGAAACCAGAAGCCAGTTTTTGCCCTATAGATTCAAAGGCTAACTTCTAAATTTGGAAAACTTTTTCTTTCACTCACTGAACCTTTTTTTGAACTCCTGTGTGTCAGAATTGACCCCTTTATTGTTATGAAATGACCCTCTTTATCCCTGGTAATATTCTTTGCTCTGAATTCTACTTTTAAAAATAATTAATTAATTAATTAGACTGTGTCAGGTCTTAACTGTGGCATGCAGGATCTTTGTTGCGGCATGCGGGATCCTTCATTGTGGAGCTTGGGCCCTCTAGTTGTGCGTGGGCACCAGAGCGTGTGGGCTCAGTAGTTGCAGCACTTGGGCTCTCTAGTTATGGTGAGTGGGCTCTAGAGCGCATGGGTTCAGCAGTTGCAGCACACGGGCTTAGTTGCCCTGTGGCATGTGGGATCTTAGTTCCCTGAGCAGGGATCAAACCCGCCTCCTCTGCATTGGAAGGCAGACTCTTAAACACTGGACCACCAGGGAAGTCCCGTGAATTCTACTTTGACATTAAGCTGCTTCTGCTTTTTTTTTATTGTTAGCATGATATATCTTCCATTATTTTACTTTTAACCTATCTAAGCTTTTTATTTAACTTTGTCTTGCTTTTTTATCCAGTCTGACTGATATTTGCTTTTTAATTAGAATGTTAAAGTCATTTTGTTAATGTAATTAGTGATGTAATATGGTTAGGTTTCAA
The DNA here is from genome assembly GCF_003031525.2 of Neophocaena asiaeorientalis asiaeorientalis. Lineage (NCBI taxonomy): Eukaryota > Metazoa > Chordata > Mammalia > Artiodactyla > Phocoenidae > Neophocaena > Neophocaena asiaeorientalis. Next base: position 1,146,699 of record NW_020171818.1, read on the forward strand.
TCTACCATCTCATCTTCCTATTTTATTTGTCCTACTTGTTCTTTTTAAAATTTTTTATTTTATATTGGTGTATAGTTGATTAACGATGTTGTATTAGTTTCAGGTGCTCAGCAAAGTGATTCAATAATACGTATACATGTATCTATTCTTTTTCAGATTCTTTTCCCATTTAGCTATTTGTTCTTTCTCTTTTTATACCATTTTTGGATTAACTTTTTTTATGTTGATATTTTATTTTTCATTGGCTTATTATATCTGTGTGTGTGTGTTTAATGTTTATTTTAAGGTTTCTAGTGTCCATCTTTAAATTACCATAGTCTATTTTCAAACCACATAGCATTTCATGTATAGTGTAAGAACCTTGTAACAATATGCTTCTATTTCTCCTCTCTAGGCCTTTGTGCCATTGTGTCATTTGTTTTCCTTGTAAATATGTTATAAACTCCTCAATGTATTGCTGTCACTTTTGCTTCGAATAAACAATTGTCTTTTAAAGAGATTAAAAATAAGAAAAAAAAGTGTTTTGACCTTTTTTGGAGGTCTGTATTCTTTTACGTAGATCCAGATATCCATCTGGTATCATTTTGCTTCTGCCTGAAGGAATTCTTAAACATTCCTTGTAGTGCAGATCTACTGGTGACTATCTTTTCAGTTCTCCTGTGTCTGAAGTGTCTTTCTTTTGCCTTCATTTTTTTAAAATTTATTTTTTAAAATATTTATTAATTATTTTTTGGCTGCGCACGGGCTTTCTCTAGTTGTGGCAAGTGGGGGCTACTCTTCGTTGCGGTGCGCGGGCTTCTCATTGTTGTGCCTTCTCTTGTTGCAGAGCATGGGCTCTAGGCACATGGGCTTCAGTAGTTGTGGCACGCAGGCTCAGTGGTTGTGGCTCGCAGGCTCAGTAGTTGTGGCACATGGGCTTAGTTGCTCCATGGCATGTGGGTTCTTCCCAGACCAGGGCTCAAACCTGTGTCCCCTGCATTGGCAGGTGGATTCTTAACAACTACACCACCAGGGAAGCCCTGCCTTCATTTTAAAAGGATATTTTCACTGGATATAGAATTATAGGTTGACAGCTTGCTTTCTTTCAGAACTTAAAATACATTGTTCCACTTTTCTGGCTTGCGTTGTTTTCAGTGAGATGTCTCCTGTAATTCTTTGTTGCTCTGCAGTGTGCTACTTTAAGATTTTCTGTTTGTCCCTTGATTAGGATGTATTAATATTTTGGTGGAGTTTCTTCATGTTTCTCATGCTTGAAGTTTACTGACCTTTTTGATTTATGAGTTTGTAGTTTTCATCAAATTTAGGAATAATTTGGCCATTAGTTTTCCAGATGTTTCTGTCCTCTTCTTTTGGAGATTCCTATTACACATATTAGGTCACTTGAGGTTGCCTCATAGCTCAGTGATGCTCTCTTCTTTTGCTCCTCACCCCAGCCTTTTTTCTTTCTGTTCTTCATTTTATTTAGATAGTTCCTACTGTGGGTGTTTAAGTTAACTAATATTTTCTGTGTCTAATCTATTAATCCCATCCAATGTATTTCTCATCTCTGGACATTTAATTTAGACATTTTTATATCTTCCAAGTCTTTCCTTAACGTGTTCATGCTTTCCTCTATCTTGTTGGACTTAGGGACTATAGCTAGAATAACTGATTTACTGTTCTCATCTAATAATTCTAACTTCTGTGTGATTTCTAGGTCCGTTTCTATTTGTGTTTTTTCCCCTTATTATGGGTCACATTTTCCTGCTTTTTGCAGGCCTGACAGTTTTTGATTGGATGCCAGACATGGTGAATTTTACTTTCTTGAGTACTGAATATTTTTGCAATCATTTGTATATTCTTGAGCTTTGTATTGGGATGCAGCTAAGTTTCTTGGAAACAGTTTGATTCTTTTGAGGCTTGCTTTTTGAGCTTTAGACCAGAGCAGCCTTTAGACAAGGGCTAATTTTTCTCCCCACTCCTGAAGCAGTCAGTACCTTTCTGAGTACTCTACTCATTGCCCATGTATTAGGCTTTTTTTCACTCTGGAGCTATACCTAGGCATGCATACACTTTGGGGATTGTTTCTCCTCTGCTTTTCCAATGATTTATTTCTTGGCTTCTGGTAATTTCCTTACATGCTTATATTAACCATGTGAAGATTCAGGAGAACCCACTGCAAATCTCCAGAGCTCTTTGTATGACCCTTTGTACTGCAGTACTCTGTCCTTTGAATTCTAGCTACCTTTGGAATTCTCAACTCTGTCTTCTCAACTCAAGGCGACCCTTGGGCTCTCTGTGGGTTCCCTTTCTCTGCTCTGTGTTCTGGATACACGCTATGCACAGTAACCTGGGACAGTCCTAGAAGTCATCTTGTTTGTTTTTCTTTTCTTAGGGACCACTGTCCTGTGCTACCTATTGTCTGGTGTCTGAACAACTTGTTTTCACATATTTCGTTTCTTTTTTTAGGTGGGAGAATATATTGGGAATGGAAATTACAATTCTCTTTTTAAATATTGCGACTGTTTGAGCCACTACTTCCACGTCGTAATCTTTGTTTTACATTAAAAAGAGCATAACAGAAAACACATCCAGCCTGAGAAATGGAACATTTATTATATTCCTTTTTCAAAAAATTGATTATTGTGCACCTTTCAGATGAATTTTAGAATCACTTTGTGGAAGTCATCTCATAATTCTGTTGGTTGATTGATTTGCATTGATCATGGAACTTTTTTACCTAATGTCCATGAACACTCCAGTGACTATACTTTGGGAAAAGCTACCCAAAGTGTACGGAATTTTGGAGGTTTTAGCTTTAGAGAAATGATTTGGGTTTTAAGTTTAATAGGAAAAATGTGTTAACTTCAGTTTACCATTACACTGTTTTTTTAAATCAAGACTAGAGAAGGCCATCAGAGGTGAAACCAACATAATAACAATGTGATTGTGGCCTTTCCTACCTAAATTTGTGTAAAATTTTCTTTGGTACTAAAATACTTAGGAGAGGGATACAATCACTTTATGAAAACATAATGCTTTCAGCATCTAAAGCTTGAGCCTAGCACCGTCATGTATATATAAGATGTTAATATAATTGTAAGAGGCTAAAGGTCATTACTTCTCACTGACTATATGTTATAGTAGTGATAGTCTAATTACTTTATATTTGATTATACTTTTAGATCTGTTTTGGATTAAAAAAAACCTTACACTTTAACTAGGAAGTCTCAAACACAACTTTTTTTGAGTTTTTTGAGTTAATGGTGACATACATGTTTTTTGACGTAGTTGATCAGATTTTTGTCCAGAAAATAGCATTCAGAGCCTGGACAGAAAATTATAACTCATGTTTTTGAGTAACCTTTTCAAATCTATTTTTTCTTTTCACATACATTGGTAGTGAGAATAAGTACTTGCCAATTATAGAATGACCAGAAAGAACAGGAGACTGGAGATCAAAAGACCTTTAGTCCAGGGCTTCCCTGGTGGCACAGTGGTTGAGAGTCCGCCTGCCGATGCAGGGGACACGGGTTCGTGCCCCATCCCGCGGCTGGGCCAGTGGGCCATGGCCGCTGAGCCTGTGCGTCTGGAGCCTGTGCTCCGCAACGGGAGAGGCCACAACAGTGAGAGGCCTGTGTACCGCAAAAAAAAAAAAAAAAAAGACCATTAGTCTAGTTTTTGATAAAGGCTGAGTCACTAGGAAGAGAAATAATGGACTAGAAGGCAGAGGTGTTTTGTTTTGTTTTGTTTTGTTTTGTTTTTTGTAAAATGGGCAGTTTTTGGTGACCACTTGTATTGCAGGGTAAGGGGAGGAAAAGGAAACCATTTATTCATGTAGTCAACCAATATTCTTTGCCCCCTCCAGGGTGGAAACTACTTGGATTAAAATAAGTAAGATCTAATCTGTCCCCTTAGAACTTTCTAGTTGGGTATGCAAAGAGGGAATTATAGAGTGCGATAAGTACCATCCATGATAGGGGAAGTACCAGGTTTATCAGGAGCAAATGAAATTGTAACTTAACCCGGGCAAGGAAAATTTTTTTTGAAGAATCATTGTTTTAACCAAGTCCTCAAAGTTTCTGGGTAGGTGATGGACTCATTAACTGAGAGAAGAAACAGAAGAAAAGGAACAAATCTGTAGAGAGGAGGGAGAAAGATTGTTTCATTTTGGAAATGTTGAATTTGAGGTGCAGTGGAAGCATCCACATAGGGAATGGTTAGTAGTGTCCGTTACTTTGGAAAAAATATGGTGTTGCTGTCGTACAGTATTTGAAGCCATGGAGTAGCAGGGATCTCTTTCTCCTGATGATCTGGTGTGATATGATAATGAGGTAAAGTTCTTTACCTGTAGGAAATAAAAATTCTAGAATTACCAAGTCAAAAGATTTGTCTGCATAAAATTAGGGCCTGGCAAATTATCTTCCAAAAAGGCTTTTGGGGTTTATGTTTCTGCAAGAGTGTATAAGCACATGTGTGTTTTCTCTAGACCTTTAACAGTGATTGGCAAAAATGGTATCATGATTTAACATGGCATTTTGTTGATTGTTAGTGAATATTAGGTTGATTTGCACCTTCTTCCCATCTTAGATTATATAAATATCTCCTGTATTTTCAAAGTTTTTTGTTTTAGTTTTTTTTGTTTTTAAAAAGTTCTTTACTTAATTCAGTTTATAAAAATGAAAAACATTTAAAAAAATCCAAGCCATACCAAAAAAGTATAAAGAAAGGAACAAATCACCCCAAATTTGGGTCACACAAAAGTAAATAGTACTAATGTTTTGTATTTCAGACATCTCTGTAGTCAGATATATAGGTAGAAGATTTCATACAGAGACTAGTTTTATGAAATGCAATAGACTATAAATGTTATTTTTTAGAAAATTAATTTTATAAGAAAAAACTAAAATTAAAGGACAGGAATTATTAAGCTTATGATAATTCTTTTAACACATCAGTCATTTCTTTATAAAAGTGGTGTTTGGTTTTTTTTTTGTTTTTTTTTTTAAAGAAAGATCTGTTAAGAGTGGCTGTTAACTATTGTTTTGACATAGGTTTCAGTTTGATAGTATTGATTTTATTTTCTGAGAATGGCTTGGGCTGAGTGTTACAATTGTGTGTAGGCCCTGCTGGGGAACCATGTACCTAGTAAAATGACTTGTACTTGGTATCACTCTCCTGCCAGGGAGACTGCTTTGGATGTTAATGCCTTTCTCCCAATAAAGCAGCACAGTGCCCTGGAAGATGGCCCACTGATGAGGTTCAATGGTATGTAGTATGTAATGAGAGGCTTCTAGACCTGGAATTTTCCTAGGGCTATCTATTCACTCTTTTAGTTTACTTCTTTCCAAACTGAAGGATACTAGAATTCTATGGATTTTTTGAACTCACCTTCTTTCTTCTGTATTGTTTCATGATGTACACATACACACACATATACTTTTATTCATTTTCTAGATATTAGGGGAGGAGTGTGTAGTATGTGTGTGGGTAATGTGTATAACTTTGCTCTACCAATGTGTAACTTCTTTCCTGGAACAAATTGTACTGGTAACATTAATTGAATAGTCCATACTTCTGCTCCGATTTGAAATACCCAAATATGCTTATATCATCTACTAAATTTTTGTGGTTCTGTGTCTAAATTATCTGTTTCATTGATCGATTTGTCCATTACTAGCATATTATTATTACAGTTTTAATTATTATAATGTATTGAATAATAATATGTTTTTATAATCTAATAAAGCAAATTATATTTTGTTTGGTTATTTTTAGTATTTTGTTTGGTTATTTTTAGTATTTTGCTATTAAGGAAACTTTCTACTAATATATACGTTCTTGTGTATGCCTCTTCCTATATATATTTTCAACTTGGATATGTAACAAAGTCTAAGATAAGTCAAATGTCTCTTCATTCTCAAGACAACAAGAGAATTACAGATGCTTTATTTAAATCCAGTACTTGACCATTATTATTGTTGCTGTTATGTTGTCCATATTTTAGATTTTTCCATTTATTTACCAGTACTTTGGCATACCATTCTTTTGTGTCTCAGAAGTTGTGTCTGATCATTATTCTACTTGAAGCCTTCTTTTAGAATTCCCTTTAAGAGAGGATCTGTTTGTGCTAAACTCAGTTTTTGTCCAAAAATGCGTTTTCATATTTGTTTTTGAGGATAATTTCAGTGATATATAAACTGTATGTTGACAACTATTTTTGCTTAGAATTCTGAAGATATTCCAGACTTCTGACTTACACTGTGTTGAAAAGTCATTTCTTTTCATTTGACCTAGGATTCACTGTTCTTCCTGATTTCAGAGAATTAGTTTGTCTCTACAAATCTGGGAAATATCTTTTAGAATATTGCCTCCTCCTTGCCATTCATGTTATATTTTGGGGGAATTCTGAATAAACGTATGTTAGATTTTCTCCCTGTATTGCCTGTAACTTTTAACTACTCATCTCTTTGTCTCTCTGCGCTACATTTTCTCTCTCCACTGCTTTTCTTATCTTTTGAGTTTGTTTTTATTGGCTTAAGTAGGTACAAAAGAATATTTGTAAGTTATGAAGAACCGTGATGCAAAGAATACCTATGTTCTCGCTACCAAGTTTTAGAAAAAGAAAATTACCATTACCTGGAGTCCCTTGTGTATTCTCCATTCCATTCCCCTTTCTCTCCTCTCATGGGTAGCTACTATTGTGGACTTTGTATTTATGGTTTCCTTTGTGTTATTCATACTATTGCTACATGTGTTTGTATTCTTAGGAAATATTTCTTTTAGTTTTGTAGTCTTTTAAACTTTATATAAATGTAATTCTGCATGTATTTTCTCTACTTCTGTTTAATAATATACTCTGATGTTTGTTCATATTGTTGCACTGTAGCTGCTACATTCTCCATTGAGGTTTTTTCCCCATTGAGTTCTAAATTTTACGTCATTTTTCATTCCAGAAGTTCTTTTTTTCCCCCCTAAATCTACTTGACCAATTTTCATTATAATTTTTTTTTTTTTTTTTGGTACGCGGGCCTCTCCCATCGCGGAGCACAGGCTCCGGACGTGCAGGCTCAGCGGCCATGGCTCACGGGCCCAGCCGCTCTGCAGCATGTGGGATCTTCCCGGACTGGGGCACGAACCTGGGTCCCCTGCATCGGCAGGCGGACTCTCAACCACTGCGCCACCAGGGAAGCCCCTTCATTATAATTTTTAAAGTTTATTCCTCATTAGCAAACTAAATCTTTGATTTCTTTAAACCTATTAAACATATTTTCTGTTCTCTGATCTTTTCAGTATCTGAATGAAGTCTTTGATAGCCTGATTCTGCTGGCTGTTGATCCTGCTATCCTTGTTAAAGTTTTATTTTGATTGTAAGCTCATTTTCTTTGGAACTTCATCTTTGAGAACTCTTTGAGATTCCAAAGGGTTCTGTTCAAATATTTGGTGGTTTCTGTGGGTTGCTTGGAGCATTACCAACCTGAAACTACTTTATAATATTCTTCACCTGAGTATTTTCTGGTACCATAGCTTGAATTCTGGCCACTAATTTGTATGAAGGGAAATTTTCTTTTTCTGTGTAGAAACTTTCAGCCATGGTCAAAATGAACAGCTTTATTGCTCACAGTCCTGCACAGAGGGTGTTTGTCTCATTCACCTTTATGCTGATGATACAGCCCTATGGAGTTTAATGGGGGTGGGGGGGTTAGCCCTAAGCTTTTCCTTCAGCCTCTGTGGACCTCAGGATGCTCAAAACAAGATCAGGGTCACCAGAACTGTAGCTAACCCTCAAGACCCAAGCCAGCTTATATATTTTCCAAAATTCCTACTGTTTCCACTTTTGGCTTTGCCAACTCTGTAATCTTTCAAAAAGATACTTTTATATTTCAGCCATCATTTTTCGTTGTTTACAATGGAAGAGTCATTTAGGAAATCTACTGTTGTATACATTGTAAATGAAAGATAATTTTAGATTTTTTTCTGTGCAGTTAAAGACATGTGCCAAACCCAATTCCTGAGGTTACTGTGGGTTTGGACATTTTTCATGCACTTTCTCCTCTTTTACTGTAGTGGTAACTTTCCTAAAATAATAGCAATTTTTCCTGTTTTGTGTGTGAAATGTTCTTTGAGAGTAAATGAAGCAATAAGATTAATTGCGTTGAACCCAGTCTTCGAAGAATCTAGGCACTCATGTATGTCCTTAGGACATCTGGCTTAATGAATCTTTACCCTCCTAAGGCTGTTTGGGAAATACTTTCTTAGGAGAGAATGTCTCAGACCCAAAGCACATAATGTGTAGTTCATAATCAGATTTTAGTTTCAGTTTATTTACTTTTGTATGGTAGCTTTTTCTTTTTCTTTTCTTTTTTCCCTTTCCCCTTGGTTAGAGATAATCAAGTGTCTTATAGTACAAATATATCATAATAATCTTACTTTTAAAAATGTTTGCAGTGGAAGTATGCGAGACCTAACAGCCCAAGTGACTGTAACAGCACAATTCCCAGAAGTGACTATCCAAGCCCTTGGAGAAGATGAAATAACATTAGAATCTGTGCTTCGTGGAAAGTTTGCTGCAGGTAAAATAATGTTGCTGAAAATTTAGCAACATTATTGCTAAATTTAATAAGATTAATAATAAACATATATTAAGATAAATAATATTAAGCATATATTACAGTTCCTTTGAAGTAGAAGAAAAAAAAGCAGAACTGCTTAGAGTGGTCTTATATAACTATATTACGTCTACAACTACATATGTATTAATTTCTATCTACTTGAGCACATTTTCATTGAATCTCCTGGGGTATTATAGTTCATTTTTCCTTTTTGCAATACCATATATTTTATATCTCTTAGTATTGAGTATCTGCATTTGGAAAGTAGAAATGATACATGGCTGGTTTTCCTTTATAATTAGTAAGTTTTATCGGTGATGAGTTTAGATTAGAACCTGAACAGTCTTATGAGTAGAAAAACCTGATTGTAGTGCCCTAGGTGATACAATATATTCTGAAAGTCTTAATTCTATTAATCTGAACAAGATCTTAATAATAATGATATTTTACATTATATAATACAGCAGAGAATTAGACCAGAGAAGCCATTAAATTATGGATTTCTGTCTAGTGAAATATGTTGCAGAAGACTTTTCTGAAAATGAATTTTATAGCCATCCTGCCTAGCAGGAAGACAACAAAACATATAGATCAGTAATTTAGCTATTTATAGTGCTATTCTCTTGAATATTGAAGGTAATAACAGTACTACTCTTACATACTAGGTGATGTAACAACTTTTCATTGAGGTAACTACTAGGTTTCTCTAATTAGGCACTATTCTATGTAACTGAGAATCAAATAGGTTAAGTAACTTGGTCCCAGTTACATAGAAAGCAAGTGGCAAAAATGAGCTTTGAACTCATGCATTCTTGGTCCCCACTGTGCCATGCTATTTTTTTTAAAACTCTTTAGTCTCTCTCAGCTATAATCTAGTATATACAGCTATTTATTTGGATGCATAGTAGACATCACAAATTTAGTAGTAAAAATTAACATCATTCATCTAAGCTGTTCAAGGGAAAATTCAGGGTCTAGTTCTTGATTTTTCTGTATTACTCATCTCCCTATATATTATTCATCAGCAAGTAAATCCTTTTAGTTCTGCCTCTGAGATGAATCTCCAGTCAATTCCCTTTTCTCTATTCATGGCCACCAACCAAGCATAAGGTACCATCTCCCTACTTCTGCTCTGGTCCCACCTTATTGTCCATTCTCTGCTTAGCATCTGGACTAACATTTAAAAATGTAAATCAGATCGTCACTGTCCTGCTTAAAACCCTCCAGTTACTTTAGATTGCATGAAGAATAAAATCCAGACATGACTAGTCAGAGGCCAAGAAGGGCTTCTGATATTTCCTATTATTATACTGGTTATGTCTCATCTTCTCAGATTTTGAACTCTTCAGTGACAGAATCATGAGTTATACTTTTATAACTCTCATAACACCTAGTTTAACTCTTAAGGTATAATGTAGTAAAAATATGAGTTTGGGAGTTAAACAGATTTGCGATCCACTTCTGGCTCTGGTATTCGTAGCCATGTGGGTTTTGGGCAAGTCATTCATTCATACAGTTGTATGAAAGTTTAGTTGCCTTATTTCTGTATTGAGGTGTAACAAGGAGTAAGTGAGATAATGTATTTAAGCATATAACATGGTACCTTTACTGAATGGTTACTTTATTATTATTGCATTAGTAGTTGTTCAATTTATTTTACTAATTAGAGGACCACTCTTCTGTAAATGCTTAGATTTCAGTTTGGAGATAATGAGCTGTATATTATATATGTAAAAGAACTAACTGCTATTTAGTTTTGTTGTATATATGCAATATTAAAATAAGCAACATTTTTGTTTTTTTTCTTCTAGGGAAAAATGGACTTGCTTGCTTGGCTTGTGGTCCGCAACTTGAGGTAGTAAACTCTCTAACAGGAGAGCGGTTGTCTGCATATAGATTCAGTGGAGTGAATGAACAGCCTCCTATAGTCCTAGCTGTGAAAGAATTCTCTTGGCAGAAGAGAACTGGATTGTTAATTGGATTGGAAGAAGCAGAAGGGAGTGTTCTCTGTCTTTATGACCTTGGTTTATCAAGAGTGGTTAAAGCAGTTGTTCTTCCTGGAAGGGTAGGTACTGCTTAAGATATGTGGACATTCTGCTTTCAAAACCGAAACCCTGCTGGTTACATGGGTGTGTTCACTTTGTAAAAATTCATTGAGCTATATACATTTGTAATTAGATTACTTTTATGGAAGTTTATTGTTTTTCATTAAAAAGTTTAAAATAAAGAGGTTAAAAATATATTATCAAAGCAACATAACATTTAAAATAAAACTTTCTTTGGACAAAGAAGATGTGGTGTGTGTGTGTGTGTGTGTGTGTGTGTGTGTATATATATATATATATACACATACATACATACATACATACACACACACAATGGAATATTACTCATCCATCAAAAAGAATGAAATAATGCCATTTGCAGCAACACGGATGGACCTAGAGATTATCATACGAAGCAAAGTAAGTCAGAAATATTAGACAGTCTAATGTTTAGACTCTAAAATATTTCAGTGTATCATATTTTAGACTCCACATATGATATCACTTATACGTGGAGTCTAAAATATGATACAAATCAACATATCTATGAAACAGACTCAGAGATAGAAAACACTGTGGTTTCTGCAGGTACAATATCCTGTGACAAACCATAATAGAAAAGAAAATATGTGTATATATATAAAGAATATATATCTGTGTATATGTATAACTGAGTCACTTTGCTGTACAGAAGAATTTAACACAACGTAAATCAATGAAATTTAAAAAAAATTCAAATACAACTTCCTTATTCTTGGTTAGAAAATTAGAGTAAAAATAGTGATGACATGTAGTGTTCTTATATATGAAAAGTATCATCTGAGTTTTGTTCTTACATCCAGGTGTGTTTTATGAGGATACCAAGTTTATAAAAATATTATATTCATTACTATGCCATTTTTTCCTTGCCTGTTTTTTTCTCTTTTAATTTGAGACTGTAGCCTTGCAGCAGTATGTAAAATGTCTTTATTACCATTTAAGATGTGAATAATATATTTAAATAGTGAGTTCATTTATATTCACCATTTATTAACTCTAACATATGTATGCCTTGATATGCCAGGCATCTTATCCAGTAGTAATTATAGAAGTTCTTTGAATTCAGGTTGTTTCTTCAGCAGATTTATTACTGCTCTTTTTACATGGTGAGAAAATGTATACACTTACAAATACACACAGACAAAAATCATGGAAGAGTAGAATTCTTTTTCTACCAGTGTGAAAGAAGTATGCACTTTACACACAAAAGTATATGTAACTATGTATGCATATATATGTATGTAATGTATATTGTCATAGAATAGAATTTTTAAAGTTAAAAGGGAGCTTAATGACAAAATAATAATGTTTTTATAGTGAGGAAGCCAACCCAGTGGGCCAATGTGGGGTCTGAAGTAATTTATAGCCTGGTATCTTATATGTACTTGCCAGTGATGATGATTTTAAAGACAGAATTATTTGGCAATTTATTGAGTGCTTACTGTAAATCAAGCTATGTGCTAGATTTTGGGGGTAAGTAGATGAATTGAACTTGGTCCATGCTGTCCAAAAAGGCTTGTAGTCTAGTGGGAGAAGACAGATTATAGGATGATAGCATAAATATAATAAGTGCTTTGATAATTTTAGCACTTGAAACGTGGAGAACACCTGGATGATTTCTGTTCAAAAAGGTTGGACATTTTAGGCAAAGAGACCAAAGTGCAAGAAGTCACAAGAGTATGGAACATTTGGAAAACTAATGTTATTTAGAGTGGCGGGAAAAAAGGGAAGGAGGAAGTGAGTGCCAGAAATGGTGAGGATTGAGATTGTGAATGGCCTTAATTGCAGTTAGGGGCCTCCTCTTAAAGTCTGTGGTGAAATCATTTTAAATTTAAAGTGGAATTGTAGTGTAAAAAGCTATTTGGTCGGGGTAGTTCAGGTAAATAAGGATAATGGACTGAACCGAGGAAGTGGCATTAGAAATGGAGAAGATGGGACATATTCAAAGTAGATTCCAGAGGTAACATGGACAGGACTTATTGATCATTTGGATAAGAGTAATTGAGAAGGAATAAGAATTAGATAAATTATTGGTTGCTTAATTGGATGAATGGTTGATATCACATGGAATATAGGGGAAGGAAAAGATTGGGAGAGGAGTGATAGATACCTTCAAAAGGAGTTCAGTCAACTAGCTCTTTTTTGACTAGGGCACAGTATCCCCTCTTAAATTTGTTTTTAACTGCCTCACTTTAAAATTAATTAAGGTAGCATTGTCGATAACTTCATGTATAGTATTTATATAAGGAATGCAAACAGATCCCTTACCCTTCACTGAAGGAATTAAAGAGAACATGCTTTAGTATTTATAGACATTATTACATAATTTAGAAAAGGAAGACAATCCATGAAATGACAGCTTTCAGAATTAGAAACACTAAGGAATGTTTTGTGTACTAATGAAATATTGAGAAAGCCAGGGTTTTGTCTGTAATAATAAATTACAACCTGAAACAAACTTTAACCTTACATTAACACGTAAACCATTGATAGCAAATTTCCTCTTTTCTTTCTAGGATATTCATCAGTATTATAGTAGAAATCATCAAATACTTAATTATCAAATATCATACCTAATTAATTTTTGTGAATTAATAAGAAACAGAAGGAAAGCTAAGTGTAAACTAAAATACAGACTATTAGGTACAGACATTTAAAATTTGACTCATGAGATGATGAGGAAAAATACAACTCCATAATGTAGCTACAGTATGATTTTCTTTAAGTAATTTCAGTCCTTGTTAAATGTCAGTGATCCAGTTACTGCCAAAGCTTTGTGTGAAGTCCATTATAATGTAGCCCTTTTAAAGAAGGTTAGACCTCTTCAGGCTTTAGGGCATAAAAAGGACCTTTTTAAAAAAGTGTAAACAGTAAATTTATCTGGAATGATTTATTTTTAGTCTTCCTTAGAGAAGAGGCTATATACTTATACAGTAGCTGGTTAAGAGTTTTAAAGTGAGGAAAAATCTAGGTTTCAGTTTTATATTTAATGACTGTGTGACTTGAATAACTCAGCTATTCTAAGCCTCAGGGTGTTTCGTCTTTAAACAGAGATAATTATATATAGTCTGATATCAAAGGGTTATTGTGAATTGATTAGCATAATGCCTGGAATATAGTAAAGTCTTGATAAACATCAGTTATTATTCCATCTGCACCATGTAATTCTTGTTATATCTGAACATTTCATTATGTTATTCAGATTTGCAAGTATCAAATGCAGATTTATGATTCTGTATTGGAAAATGTTAACATCTGTATAACTAATACCTGCTTTAACCTCAAAATCTGTTGTGTTTTCTCACTTTGTATAAGAAAAGCAAATGATATATTCTGCCTTCTAGGTAACAGCTGTTGAACCTATAATTAATCATGGGGGAGCCAGCGCAAGTACTCAGCATTTACACCCAAGCCTGCGATGGCTTTTTGGTGTGGCAGCTGTGGTAACTGATGTTGGACAGATCCTTCTTATTGACCTGTGTTTGGATGACGTGTCATGCAATCAGAATGAAGTAGAGGCATCAGGTAATTAATTAGTCATTCTTTGCTTGAAACCAGAAATTAAGCACCTGAGTATTCTGATGGAATGGATTGATTTTTTTTTTTAATAGTCAAAAAATGTTATATAGAAACTTCTTTATGTATCTTTTTTAAAAAAAACGTTTGCTCCTATTGTTTTGGGCACTATGGAGATTTTTTTGCATGAGTTATTCTACTTTACTGATGAAGTGTTTATAGACTAGGTCTTGAAAGAGATAGGGGTATGTTTCCAGATATACACTTGAATAATATATTCAAGTTATTAAGTAAATGCCAGAAGAAGAGCTGAAAGGTATAAAATCTTGTTCCTACAGTAAGCCCAAGACAGAAATAAAGCAATAAATAACAGTAATTTAAAAGTCTTCCCTCACAAAATAACATCCTAAAATAGAACTAACGCTACTTATGTGAAGAGAGATAATTTTCCCCCTTTAATACTAATGCATATATTTATAAATCTACTCCTCAAGTGTTTTTTGTTTTGTTATTTTGTGATTTATGAGACTCTTACTTGATTGGTTTATGTAGGGAGGAGAGCTAACCTAAAAACTTCTAAAAATGTGTGTATTACCAATAAAGTTTCACGAAAGGACTATTCCTTGAGGACCTTCTTGATTTTTAAAATAGTCCTCTTGGGACTTCTGGTGGTTCAGTGGTAGGGAATCTGTCTTACAAAGCAGGGGACTCGGGTTTGATCCCTGGTCAGGAAACTAAGATCCCACGTGCTGCGGGTCAACTAAGCCCATACCCTGTAACAACTGAGCTCAGGCGCCTCAACTAGAGAGCCTGTGTGCTGCAAACTACAGAGCCCACGTGCCCTGGAGCCTGTGCGCCACAACTAGAGAAGAGAAAACCTGCACACACAACTAGAGGGAAGCCCGTGTGCCTCAATGAAGATCCCGCATGCCGCAACTAAGACCCGACACAGCCAAAGATAAATAATATAATAAATAAATAAATAATAAATCTTTAAAAAAATAGTCCTGTAATATTAGTGCAGATCTGTTTATTTATGGATCAGCTAAGAAATAGATACAAATAATCAGTATTTTGTCCCAATTTATAATGAGTATAACTAATAAGAACTGTTGGTATGTAATAAAACCGATTAAAACTGCAAGTGGTAAAAATTATGTTTGACCAGAAATTAACTGAAGAACCAGATTATCTGATCAAAATTTAAATCTGCAAAATATGACATGAAAAAGTTTGATTTGGTAGAAATAATGGCCACACATGCACTTAAGGAAAAAAAAATTCTCATAGTGATGGAAACTATACCTGGAAATTTGATATGTATTAAGATCTGATTGATCTTAATAAAATCCCGGGTAAAGTTGAAATGAAAAGAGTTGATTAGTATAAATAACAGTAACTAAAAATGAATTTGTAGAATATTAGAAATGATTTAACTGCTCTTTGTAGAAAATTGATGAAGGAATTAGTCTTGATGGAGTTTTGTTCCAGAGTGTTTTGTAGATGATATCGCTATAGGTCTAAGGCTAATTAAAATACCTGTATTCATAATTAAAACTCTTCAGATCAAAATAGTAGAGGTGAAACATGCTTTATTTCAGGAGTCAATAGTTAGTAGTTAAATTCAACACAAGGGTAATTTTATAATGAAACTCTGGATTGTAATCAAAGATCAGAATCAGTTTCTCAATTCTGAGAATTAGGAAGCCATTGAATTTTATAGCATACAAAAAGTTGAGTTTTGGGGTTTAATGCAAAATTAATTTTTTGTTTACAGAAGTAATTATAATTACAGCTATTTAGACTTCACTGAAACACATACAACGTAGAAAATGAAGTTCCTAACATGATAAACATATTATAAATACTATTTTGCAACTTTTTCAAACTTAACAGTTTTTCTTATACATCTTCCCATATCAGTGCATATAGAGTCTACTTTATTCTCTTGAATAAGTTTACAGTATTCCATTTATTAACTAGTTATTTTGGCAAAATGTAATCACTTGCTGTTTTCTGGGGGAAAAAATCAGAAGCAGAATGGATTAGGAGGGTAATCATTCAAGTACAATGTGATAGGATTTTTTCCCCCTTCATAACAGCATTGAGGGAATCTGCTCTTGCACAACAGTTATATCAATGAATGGGCCTGAATTTTTTTTTATTTAAACATTTCAAACATCTTCAAGTAGATAGACCAGTATAAAAATTCCCACAAACCTGTTACCTAAATTCAAGTCAGTTTTCAGAATTTACCCGTATGTGCATCTGTTCTCTTTTATTTCCCTTTTCCCCCTTCTCTCTCTCTTTTTTTTTATTTTTATTTTTGGCTGCACCGTATGGCATGCAGGATCTTAGTTCCCAGACCAGGGATTGAACCCTTGCCCCCTGCATTGGGAGCACGGAGTCTTAACCACTGGACCACCAGGGAAGTCACCCTTCTCTCTTTTTTACTCTGTACTAATCTAAAGCAAATAACAGTTATTTTACTACATAATCATGATGTGGTTTACCACTGTTAACGACATTAAATCTGGACTCACATTTGACAGTTTGCGTCTCATGTCTATTAATTGAGAGCCGTCCTACCTCTATCCTCTCCTTATTCATTTATTTATTTTTAGTGCCACTGACTTGCTGAAGATGTTAGTTATCTGGTAAAATGCCCCACATTTTGGTATTATCTGTGTGTCTTCATGTGATGTCATTTACATTTTGTATTTTCTGCAATTGTTAAGTTAGCTCTGATTAGATTGATTTAACACTTGACAAGTATACTTCAGAAGTGCTGGGTATTTCATGATGTATCACAGCAGGAGGCACATGGTGTCTTGTTTCATGTTCAGTGATCAGTGGGTTCAGATGACGACAGCATGATCCATCAACCTTTGTACCAGTGGTTCTCGGGTGATTTTTTGCCCTCTAGATTTTTGGTCGTATCTGGAGACATTTTTGGCCATTAATACTGGGGGGAGATGATGCTACTTGGCGTCTGGTAGATAGAAGCCAAGGATGCTGTGAACATCCTATAAAGCACAAGACAGCCCCCACAGCAAAGAATTATCTGACCCAAGATGTCAGTGGAGCCAAGGTTGAAAAACCATACTTTGTTTCATCCACTGAGATTGTTGCCTAGGTCTCTTGTGTCATTAGGGTGCAAAAAAAGATGATTTTAAAGTTCTGTTAATCTAAAGAATAATTTTCTGATTAACTAGGGCCATTTGTTCACCTTGAAATACAGTTTGTACAGAAAAGGGAGAATAAATGCGTATATTACTATTTCTTTAAGTACTAATTTTCAGAGTAAGAAGCTGGTACTCAGCTACTTTCAGTGTTTCAATTCATTAAGGTCTCTTGTAAGTAAGGAGGGCAGGAACCCATGGGGTTTTATATATTGTACTTAATGTGTTTTATTCATTTTCATTATTTTCTTCTCATGCTCAAAGATGTTCTGTTTTTGCTAACGAAGGCACCTTCATGTAGTCTGACACATCCCCTCAGATTTTGATAGCTTCCTAGATTTCTGGCACAGGATGTGCCAGGCTCATCATATATATTTTCTGCTTCTGACTTGGAACCAGCCATTCTCCAAGGGGAATATTTAGGTTGTTAGTTGTAAATTTGAATAAAGAAACCATCAGCTTTATTTATGATTGTTAAGGAAATTGTTTAATTCTTTTAAAATAAAGAGTCTACTTTAGATAATATTTGATGTGTGCTATGAGATTTTTAAGAAATTATACAATTAAATATATTTCGAAAATTATAGCATTTAAAATAAAGGCGGTTATTTTATAGTTCAGTATGCTTTGTTATCACTAATCTTATTTTAATTGACCCCAGTAGTTTTCAGTTGCTGCTTGAATAATGGGCGACACACTTGCTTTTATGATGTTTATAGTTCGTTAATCTTACTTGTCTTATTTATTTTTTAGACCTTGAAGTTATAACTGGTATCCCAGCTGAAGTACCACACATCAGAGAAAATGTGATGCAAGAGGGACGCCATCTGTGTTTTCAATTAGTAAGCCCATCAGGAACAGCTGTTTCAACCCTTAGTTACATAAACCGGACAAATCAGCTTGCTGTTGGTTTTTCTGATGGGTATCTAGCACTTTGGAATATGAAAAGCATGAAAAGAGAGTAAGTACAACTTTTTTCTTCGATTATGTGATTATTGGTAATTTCTTTGTGAATGTAACTTGTTCTCAATTACTAATATTTAAAAATTAACATAAAAAATTAACATAAACAGGAAAAGATAGGATAATGATTGAATGACTATGTAATTTTCCATTGCATTAAATTATAACTTTGTATAATAAAGGAGTGACCTAGCACATGAATTTCGGTTGATTCAGTATATTTAAAAGGCATTTTAGGGAATTTCCTGGTGGTCCAGTGATTAGCACTCTGTGCTTTCACTGCTGTAGCCCGGATTCAGTCCCTGGTCGGGGAACTAAGGTCCTGCAAGCAGTGTGGCTCGGCCGGGGGAAATAAAGGCATTGCAGTCATTGTGGTGTTCAATTTGCTAGTAACTATGACTATATCAAGATAAACTACATATTTGTATAGTATGAATTCCTTCAGAAGTACTTTTCTACATAACCATATGTGTAAGGTAGTTTAATAGTAGTAGTTCTCAGTTCACAGAAAAACAAAAGCTTTTTTAAAAAGTTACAAAATACTGTGTTAAAAATTTTTTATGCTGTCAAAAACTTCCCCCAAGTATAATTATACTGATACTTTTCTATTAATCTTTATGTTGTTAAAATTGCTGAGGAATTGACTCTTTATTGAGGGAGGTAAGGCACTATAGGTTTTAAGTCTAATCTCTGTTAAGAGTTAAGTAGATACCTATTTGTCTCTTAAGTTGTCAATTTAATATTTATTTCTTCTTTTTTCTTCCAAGTAATATTGGAATATTTTCTTGAGTAATTTGTCTTG
Source organism: Neophocaena asiaeorientalis asiaeorientalis (assembly GCF_003031525.2). NCBI lineage: Eukaryota > Metazoa > Chordata > Mammalia > Artiodactyla > Phocoenidae > Neophocaena > Neophocaena asiaeorientalis. Next base: position 1,165,837 of record NW_020171818.1, read on the forward strand.
CAAATGAGTCAACAAAATACTCACCCTTCCAAACTTTCTGCTCAGTTCGTCTCACCAACAAATTGGTACCTACTTGGCTGTGTTTGGTTATAAATATTTGCCAAGTTTGAAGTGAAGGAAAAAGAGAGAGGTAGAAAATAAAGATTCTCATCTATACCCATTTTTTACTGTTGGGTTCTTTGATGATATTAGAGTGTTACTAGCCCCTTAAGTAAACATTAACGGTCCTTGCACCTCCTCAAAGTCAAATTTTTCTGCAAAGTGCCAGTGATGAAGTGGCAATGCTATTGCCTAGTAGCTCCCTATGGGAAGTCCATCTCAACTCCCTTTGTTGATACCTTTTTATCAGCTCTTGTTTTTGCATAGCTCCCAAAGGAGTGCCTGGAGAACCTGGCTTTTTCTTTAGCACTATCATCCTTCACTGATCATGATTTTCCAAAGGGTTTGTGAGAACTCTTCAGATTCTAACTCATTCTGTTGTCGTAATGGGGAAATTGACTCTAAACCCAAGCAGCTGAAATAGAGTGTTGTGGCAGTATTTCATCTCTTTCTAGAGTACCTGTTATTGGGGAACAGTACATCGTGGAATACGTTTACACGCCTGGAAGGACTAGTTCACGCATGTGTATATGCATGTGCTTTAGTAATTTTAACCCTTCCCAGTTCTACCTGGGAGATGGGGTGCCATGCTCATTGTCTTGATGTCTTGTACCCTGTGTATTTTTGAAGATAAGACGATTGTATGAACAGCAGTTGCTCTAACCCAGATTCTTACATGAGGCATCTTCTTCCTTTTCATGAAATTATAACTTAAAAGTATGAAGTGTACTGATTTTTGTGCCTGTTACAGATACTACACACAGTTGGAAGGTGGAAGAGTTCCTGTATATGCTGTCACTTTTCAAGAACCTGAGAATGATCCTCGTAATTGCTGTTACTTGTGGGCTGTTCAGTCTACACAAGATAGGTAAGTGTGATACATGTGGTTTTAAATATTTGTCAGGAATGGAGTAGCAGTTAATTTCTTTTGCAGAGCTTTGTACTGTGTTGTCTCTTTTTAGTGAAAGTGACAAATTCAGTGAATTAGAAAGTGGTAGTTGAAATGACTTTAAAAGGGAAATGATTATTTCTGCATGTTTGAGTAATGCTGAGATATCAGTAAGAAGAAATTGTGCTTACTTGACCTGTTCAGGTGTTATTTCAGAGAGTAAGCCAATACACATGAGTAGGCAATTTCTTATTCCTTAGGCAATTTTTATGGCCTTCTATGTTCTCTCATGAGAGCATTTTTTCTCTTTTATAATCTCATTCCTTTTTTCTCTTTGTTGTGTATGTATCTGTACTGTGTTCTCTAGTCCCTCTACTTGCCTTTTGCAGTATATTCCTAGGGTTAATTCAGTTAATTTTTCCGTCTTTCATAAGCTTTAATTTTATTCCAGCTATAGCTTGTGAGAAATCTTTCCTTTCAATTTAATTTCAAACCAGTTAAGCTTGTTCATTTGCAATGCTAGGACAGTGTAAGTATTGATTTTCTCTTATTTTTCATTGGTGTTTAGTACTTTCTTTGATGATCAATGAAACAGTTAAGTCTGTGGCATAAATGACATGATTTGATAACTGTTCCTAATACTTTCTCTTCCCAAGTCCGTACATGAATTGTGGTCAGCTTGGGTTTTTGTGTTAGATGTCTTCACTTTGAGGTTTTGTCTTACACTTTAGTGAGTAAGTCAGTGAAGGAAGAATTGATTTGTCACTTTGTCAATCCTGGAGGAAAATAGAAATAAAAATATAGAGACAGCTATTGGGATATTCCTCATTAAGTGAAATTTGTATTTCCATCCATCTGAGTGTAATGTGGGCTGGCAGCAGCTTGAGTAATGTGCCTTGTGATGGCTCCATGTGGTGAATGAGAAGGGACGTTTATCTGAACAATTTTTGTATCCCATTTATTTTTTCTTCCAGTATTGCCTAAGTAAAGCACACCTATTGAAGAAAGGGAGAAGGAATATTAGGTAAAGAGTTATAGTCTCAGGCACATAAGATGTCACCTAAAATATGCAAGCAACGTAAGCTTTAGTTAATTAGAATCAATAAATAATTAAATCAGTTATTATTTCAAAGGACTACATTTTGTGAAAACAGCCAAGTAAAACTAAATTCTTTACAGTGACCTCGGTTTTGTCACATGCACTCAATATTGTATGCAGATTAAATTTATTTGGACACTAAAAGGTGCTTAATGCATTAATACGATATTCAGTATTTCTCCTTAGCTAATTTCTGTTTCTTTCAGTGAAGGGGATGTTTTGAGTTTGCATCTGCTTCAGCTGGCCTTTGGTGACAGAAAGTGTTTGGCATCAGGACAAATTTTATATGAGGTAAATGGTAATGGTAGTATGGGTTCAGAGTACCATTTTGTTCATTGTTTGCCTGTTTTAAGTCTTTGTTTTAAGATACTGAGATATTGAAATGTTATTCTTCTATTCAAGTTAATACTGTATTCGTAATATAATGTAAAAAGTATTAGATTAGGGATCAGGAGACTGGTATTTTACCAAGGTAGCAATCTTAAAATCTTCAGGTGTCACTTTCCTCTAAAATGAGGGGATTAGACAAGACAAACTTGTGGCCTAATTGGTAGCCAGGAAAAATAACCCCACTTTCTTGCTCTAAGATAACAAGCAGTAAGCCATGGGGTGACTTTATAGTCTTGTCGCTTGCAATTGTGAAAGAGGGTAAATGCATCTACGTTTTATATGACTATTTTTCTGGCTGAATTCTTGAGGAAATAGTGGGGTCCTGCTAATAGCCATATTTGGTTAGCCATCACATTTAACTTCTCTAGAACAGGCTTTCTTAACCTAGTATTTGAGGGTGTGTGTTTGGGTTTTAGGGAATTTGTGAAGCCCCTGAATTACGTGTGGCATCTTCATGATCACAGTGTCCGCGTCGTCCCTCCCCCCGCCCCCCCAATCCTCCAGTTCCACATCTGTGGATTCAACCAATCTCGGATCAAAAATATGCGGGGGAGGGGGGGATTCCAGAGGGTTCCAAAAAGCAAAACTTGAGTTTTCCGTGCCACAGCAACTATTTACGTAGCATTCACATTGTATTAGGTATTATAAGTAATCTAGAAATGATTTAAAGTATACGGGAAGATGTGCGTAGGTTATATGCAAATATTACTCCATTTTATATGAGGGACTTGAGCATCCACAGATTTTGGTATCCGAAGAGGGTCCTGGAACCAGTCCCTCATGGACAGCAAGGGGCAACTGTATGCATTTTTCTGGGGAAAAATTCATAGCTCTTGTCAGATTGTCACAGGGATCAGCGAACAAAAATTTAAGGACTACTGTTTTAGAGCAAGAACTTCAGTGAAAACACAGAAGTAGGTTTGCTGGTCTAGAGTATACGTATATATAATTTTAATGCTTAGGTCCAGTTTACCCCCGCAACCAGTAGTGCATGAAGGTTCCCGTGTTCAGTAACAGCTTTAGAAGATTTCTTGGTAATTATTTTTGGGAGACTAAATTTAGTCTTTTATTTGTGTTTTATGCTATATAAAATTTTAGAACCCTTTTCAATAATTTGTTCTTTTCAGTCTTTTAACTTTTTTGTTTTCTTTGTATTGTAAGAAAACTCTTTTGGAGAACATTTAATTTTAGAATGACTTTTTCCTAGAATCCTATTAGGATATAGATTGCTGTACATTTTCTATTTCAGGGGTTAGAGTACTGTGAAGAAAGATATACACTGGACCTCACAGGTGGCATGTTTCCTTTGAGGGGCCAGACTGGTAATACCAAACTGTTGGGATGCCAAACTGTAGAGAAATTTCGATCTCATGGTGACAGGGAGGAAGGCATGAATGAAGGTTGGTTAAAAGTACTCTTATTATATACCATGTGAATACTTGATTTAAGATTCATCTTGATTTAAGATATATGACAGATATTGTTTTCTGTAGTTCATTGGAATACTAATTGTGGAATATATTCAGGTCTGTATGAGATATGAGGTATGTCTTGCTCTCCAGATTGCCATGTGTAGAACTCAAGAATTGAATGAGAAAATGAGAAACCCTTGTATTTTGATCCAGCTCTCAAAACAGACAGACATACAAAAAAAGGTCTCTAGTTGTAACTAGTATGAATAGTCTCTGAATAATGTTTACCTCTGTATTTTTTGAGACGTATACGGCAAACATGCTTTGGTTGCCTTGAATTTTTTGTCTCCTTTAGTGTCATTCCTTCTTCCTGGTAAACATTCTGGCATAGTGAAAATTGCATAGATCTTAGAATCCAACCAACATGGATTCAAGTCCCAGCTCTGTCACTAGTTGTAACCTTTCATAAATTATTTAACATTTGTGACTGAGCCTCTTGTTTCCTTACCTGTGAGTGGAATAATACATTTATACCTTCTGCAAAGGGTCGGTTGTGAGGATTGAATGTGATAATGGGATAGTTTTATTTAGTTCTGGGAATGTTCATTGGGGCCCTGATTTTGTTTGTTCTTATTGGGATTCATTCTCATGGTTAGCTCATTCATTCCAGAGATGGCCTCTGTCCTAGTCCCCGCATCTATATTTGTGATCCATTCTTCACATCCAACTAAACATGTCAAAACAGAACTTATCAAACCCTGTCTCTTATTCCCCACTCACATCTTCTTTTTTATATTGCCTGTTAGTTGTGCCTCAGATTTTTACTTTCCTCTTTCCTTCTGTTGATCTCTTAACTTTGTTCCTATCCTTCTAGGCCAGCCACCATCCAGGTACTTATGTCCCCCCACCCCACCCGTTACCATATAGCTGGATCAATCCTTCTCAACTAGAATTCTTCTAAAGAATTAAGCCCTAAAGCCTAAAGGCATCCATTTTAAGTATTGATATTGTCTGGTAGCAGTGACATATTCATGGGAGAATTTTCATTCAAATCGTTTTCTACTTTTCTACCTACAATACCTCAAAGTTGCCAATGAGTACTTTTTAATAAGGTCTTCTTGAAATAGAAAAACAGTCAACATACAAGTGAATGAATCTCTTCTTATAGAATAAATGATAGAAATGTGTCTTGACAAATCAAATCAAATATGAATTAAACCTCTTAATTTATGAGAAAGTCTTGCTCTAATTTTATTTGGGGCATTTATTTTGAGATTATTTATTCTATTTTTAAAGATTATCTTCTTTTCTTTTAGCTTTGTCTCCTGACACCAGTGTTTCAGTCTTTACTTGGCAGGTGAATATATATGGACAGGGAAAGCCTTCTATATATTTGGGGCTTTTTGACATAAATCGTTGGTATCATGCACAAATGCCAGATTCGTTAAGGTATGATTTTTCTCTCTCTCTCTATGTATATATGTATGTATTTATTTATATATACATATATAGGAATTTTATGTGTAGCAGTTCATTGACTTAATAATTGTGTAAAATTTTCTTTTAGATCAGGAGAATATCTACATAATTGCTCTTATTTTGCATTGTGGTCACTGGATTCTGTTGTAAGTAGGACTTCTTCACATTACATCTTGGATATATTAGTACATGAGAGAAGTTTAAGTCGAGGAGTTCCTCCTTCATATCCACCTCCTGAGCAGTTTTTTAACCCAAGTACTTACAACTTTGGTATGTATTTCTTTAACATTACCTTTTGAGAAAAATAACATGCAAGAGTATGTGTTTGTATTTGTGTTGTGTGTATATGTGTGTATAGTGTATTGTTCATTTCTCATTGTTATTAGTTAATATATGGATAAGTTAGGAAGTTAACTTGATATATGCACACAAGAAGTTTAGTGTTTATATGTTTTATAGAGAGATTATCACTATTTTGAATTTGCTAGAAAAGGTATTAACTATTTCATATTAAGTGCACTTGTGATAAGGTTTGGTATCTTGTTAGGATAGAAATACGTGGACAAATTACTTAAAAATTTATTGTATGTAGTAATTCCATACCTTGCCTAAGAATCTGTTATTAGGATAAATTTTATTGTATTAATACCATCCCAAATATAACATGTAAGTGGACTTTTTTTTAATCTTTTTTTTTTTATTTTTTTTTTTAGATGCCACTTGTTTGTTAAACTCAGGAGTTGTTCATATAACTTGTAGTGGTTTTCAGAAGGAGGTAGGTAACAAATGACAATTTGGACAGAGTATTTCTTCTTGAACTGAAGTCAGATCATGGATTTAAACTTTACATAAACTATTGTTTCGTCTTAAAAGGTAGCTTCTGCTAGGTTTATGAGATTAGCAGCTAGTAGCATCAGTTACTGACGGCAACCTTCTAGGTTCTAAGGTATTGGGATGTTTTTAGCAGCTTTATATGGATGTTAGCTCCTGAACCCCAGCCAAAAGTAAGGCAGTGCTTTACTGCATCCCTTTTTATCCATCCTCTTAATTCTCTTCCTTCTCAGAAAGCTTATGGGTAAATGAAGTAATGCAAAGAAGATACCTAGCACAGTGGCACAGTGACTGGCCCAGAGTGGGTTATGACTGTATGTTGAAAATACTTTTCCAGGAAAACACAAAGTGGCAGACCCTTTAAATGATAATCAGCTAGATGTGGCTGAATGCCATATTTATACTTCATATCAGATCTCTTTCACATTAGACCAAGAGGAATAAACTGCAAGATTTTTCTTTTGTGTATTAAGTTTGTTAAGATCTGTTACCAAGTCTGTCAGCTTTATAGAAGGTAATAGGGTTACCTTACATATAAACAACTTAAAATACCCTTATCAGTACTATTATTTGTAACTAGCAAGCATTGGTTACCTCAAGAACCTATAAGCACTTTTCCCTGCAAGAAGTACAGAAATGTAGTCTTCCACAATTTTCATTCATTGCCTTTTAGTTTTATTCAAAATGTTAAGTGTAAAGTAGGGTGATGAGTTTATTAGTTATTCTTAAATTTGATTATTTGAATTGAATAGTGACTGATATTAATCAATCTATTATAGACTTTGACTTTTTTAAAGAAATCAGGACCATCTCTCAATGAAGTCATTCCCGATAGTTACAATCGATGTCTTGCGGCTGGCCTTCTCTCACCAAGACTTATTGATATTCAACCTTCCAGTTTAAGTCAGGTGAGAGGTTTTTAACTCTGTTGTTTCTTTTGGATCACACGTTATTAGCTTTCTATTATAACAAAAATCTATTAGATAATTTCTAAAAAAGTAGATTAAGTAATATAATGCCAACTCTGCAAGTCAGTAGCTGTGGTTCTTGGGTTTGGCTTGAAATTCATACTTGTAGGACCCAATAGGCCTAACTTGCCACCAGGTCTATAGGCTAGGAAACACATCATGGCTGCATCAGGCATGTCATGAGTAGAAGTCATTATAACAGTCGAGGGGCCATTTTCTAACCCCTAGAGAGAACAGCTTAGGTGCAAGAGAATGAGACCACATGAGTGGAAACCATCTTGACTTAGGTGAATCTCAAAGTCTATAGCCACAAATTAGGGTTCCCAATATCAGCTTCCCTGGGAACTAGTTAGAAATGCAAGTTCTTGGTTCCTGCCCTAGAGCTACTGAATCAGAAACTCCAAGAGTAGAGCCCAGCAGTCCGTATTTTAATAAGCCCTTGAGGTGATTTGTGATGGTTTGAGAACCACTGCTCTATAGAAACAAGTGTCTTGTGAAAGCCTCTTAGTGAAGATTCCAGATTCCAAGTTCCTGTAAAACACAAGACAGTTATGGGAGTCGGACTTAGTCGTGGAAGCCAAAATCTTAATTTCCTAATGGATATATAAATAAAAATATTGTAAAATCCACTCACAGTTTTTGTAGTCCCAGTACATTTTACCAGTCAGATGACATTCTTAAACAGTGTTGCCAAAAAAAAAAAAAAACAGTGTTGCCTGGTGATAACCTATAATTCACATTTATTTTAACTTGATGTTTGCTAGTAAAATGTGCTTAAAGAAAGTAAACCAATCCCAGGTCATTTTCCTGTGGAGAAGGAGAAAATGTTTTATTAACTTTCCCCTCAAGTAGTGTTGGAATTAAGTTATTTAAATAATTGCAGGTATGTAACATAATGAATTGTTAGGAAAAGAGCCTTTTAAATATCAGACGAAATGTAAATATTGCTGCTGGTGATTTAACACCTGCAGTTGGAATTTAATGCCTAATTTCATAGAAATAAGAGAAATTTTCAATACTATTAGGGGATTTTTTTTTTCCTTTCTCTCCCCCCTCTCCTTTTATATTACTGTACTGAGCAAATATTCACTGTGCAGTCATGTACAGTTGTCCCTCTGTATCCACGAGGGATTGGTTCCTGGACCCCCACAGATACCAGATTTCAAGGATGCTCCTAGTACCTTATGTAAAATGGCATAGTATATGCATGTAACCTATGCACACCCACCCAAGTACTTTAAATCATCTCTAGATTAAAGTACTTAGTACAGCGTACATGCTATATAAGTAGTTGCTGGCACACGACAAATTCAAGTTTTGTTTTTTGGAACTTTCTGGAATTTTTTTCCCCTGAATGTTTTCTGTCTGCAGTTGGTTGTATTGTGGATGAGGAACTGACTGTGGATATCTACATAAACATTTTCTTATATAACTTTTGTTTTTTCCTGGAGTTTCCAGATGGCCTTAACAAAAAACCAAAAACCCTTGCCTAGCCTGTCATTCACACAACCTTAATTTTTTCTTTTCAGCTTGTTTTTGCTCTCTGTAGAGAACCCCATTAGACAAATGTTGACCGTCTAAGTTGATCTTAGGTTAACTTATCTTTGCTTTCCAACTGTTTGTCTCATTTGCCTCTGATTTTATTTTCTGGGAGATTTCTTCATCTTCCTTTCTTTCTTTTAGATTTTAAAAATTTAGCCCCAATTTAAAATTTCTGTGAGCTCTTACTCTTTGATCATCCTTTTTTCATAGTATTCTGTTCTATTTTATGGATGAAATATCTTCTCCTAGCTATGTATGTTTCAGGTTTTATTTAGTTCCATGAATTATCTCTATCTTCTCTGGAGTTATTTTTATTATTGTAGTCTTTCTGATCTGGTGGCTATCCTTAAATGTTTGGTGGTTCTTAGTTATCTTTTCATATGTTAAGTGAGTCAGTAACGGATTATAAACTGTCTTTTGTGTGTTTTGTGTGGATAGAGTTCATCCAGAGGTATCTTTTACTTTAGGACAATAGATTGGATGTGCACCATTTTAGTTGAGAAACGCAGATTTTTTTTCTGGGGCTATTCAGTGTCTCCAGAGATCTATCAGGCTGGCTCCACAGTTCTTTGCTGCCGGGTAACAGAAGGGTGGAGACTGTCTGTTCTAGATACTAAGTTTGAACCCGTTGCCTGTATTCAGTCCCATGTTTGATCACTCTTTCACCCACTTTCCTCTGTACCTGGATTCTCCAAGAACTTAACCTGATAGGATTCTGAGAGCCAAACTGTCTGTATTCTCATCTGTAGTTCCCCTCTGTGGGGACTCTAGGATGTGGTTTCCTTCACACTGCTAAGTCAGTCACCTTTCCTCTGCTTAGTACTGCTTTTCAAAAATTTTGTTGAGCTGTCTTATCCCATGATGCCTTCCCTTCCCTTTTCTTTGTCCTTGTTAATTTATACTTTTTTTGACTCTTTACCATCGTTTTAGTGAGACCCAGTGATGATGTAGGGGTAGGAAATAAAGGCTATGGTGTGATGTTCCATTTTTAGACACAAGTAACAAGGATTTTTTTTTTTAAGAGAAGCCTGTTTGGAGACTGGAGCACTTTACGGGAAAGACTCATTCTTCCATCAGCTGGATCACGTCCAAAATATTTCATCTGAATTTCTTGGCCAACTTCTAATCCTAAAGCAGTGGGATGTTTAATCTTCCGTTGATCATGTTGTGTGTTATGAAGCAGTGCTGCAGTCATATTTGGATATAGTTTAACCATTACTCAGTGTCTCTGATTTCAGTTATTGTGACGGTGTACACTGCTCCCGTTTCTAACTGCTGCTCTTGATCATCTTCGCAGATTTCGGGAATGAAGTCTCTTGCTTCATGCATAGCACTGGGTGTTGGTACAAATACAGAAAATGTTTCTTCATACACCTGACTAATAGTTACTCCTGTTTCAGCCTGAAGTTATTTTTAATTGATATCCACCTGGTCCAACAAATTTTGCTCACTTTAGTAATGGAACCTGAACAGTTTCTACAACAGGTCCACTTTCTTTTCTAGATGCTTGAGGTTTTGAAATAGTTTTGTTCATAATCTTCTTTTGTTCATTGCGAGTAGTGTGATCTTTTTAGCCCATCTGTTTGTTGCATGTTCTAGCAGAATCGTTAATATGTTGTGTAGAAGAAATCTCTTCTGTCTAATGGTCCGTGGACAATCTGTGGGCTGTGCATTTGCATTTAAGCTAGCGGGCTTCCATTCCCCTCCCCTCCAAGAAAACAAAATTGAAAACACAAGATTCAAAATGGCTTTATGCAGCTCTGAATTAGATTTATTAAAAGACCTCAGGTAAATTTTGCCCTGGTGGCCCTGCTCATAGGGCCCTTTGGTCAGGAAATGAAACTGACTATCCTTCCCTGCCAAAGGCTCCAAATTAGTATTGTGTGGGAACTGTTTATCATCCTTAGGAGTTGGGCACTTTAAGTGCTCTATTTAATTTTTTTACTTTAGGGAATTAATACTGATTCCTCCCTACCCCCGCTGCCATTATACATTATCAAGTTTAGTTAAAGCAATGATATCTAAGTTTTAAAAAGAAAAGTGAAACTAGAAAAAAATTACCTGTAACTCAACCATGTTAATGAAGCAGCATTTAATGTTTTCTGTGATTATTTTGTGTTAACCCGACCCTTGTTGTTTTTTCCACTTATATAGATAATACATGAATAATTTGAATTGAGAAAATTGACTAAAGTATATGGAAATATGCAAATATTGGCATTTTGTTGACTTTTTCCATATATCTTCTTTAAAACTTTATTCCTAGAATAGACCAAATTGAGCTGAATTGGTTAGTGATGCGTACACAGAGGTAAAACAAAAAGAAAAGCAAGAAAGTGATTCCTAGGGCTTCCCTGGTGGCTCAGTGGTTAAGAATCCACCTGCCAATGCAGGGCACACGGGTTTGAGCCCTGGTCTGGGAAGATGCCACTGAGCATCTAAGCCTGTGTGCCACAACTGCTGAAGCCCACCTGCCTAGAGCCCATGCTCTGCAACAAGAGAAGCCACCGTGATGAGAGGCCCGTGCACCGCAATGAAGAGTAGCCCCCGCTTGCGCAACTAGAGAATGCCCGCGCGCAGCAACGAAGACCCAGCGCAGCCAAAAAAAAAAGAAGTGATTGCTACAAAAGGCTGGAGAGTGGTTACCATGGGGGATGGGAGGAGTGAGTGGGATTTGCTTTTGATCAGGTAGGAGGAGACAGGGCTTCTGGGAAGTATTCTCAATCTAGACTTGGGCCATAGTTTCAGCAGTGTCCACTTGGTAATTATTTGTTAGTTGTATGTATGGTATATGGACTTTTTGATATGTATACTTTCCTGTATCTCTTTATCCCTCCATATACATGAAAAGGATGATATACATGTAATTTCATATAATGTTGTCAGGATTTGTTCTTCTGTTGATTACATATTTGTAGGTTTTACCTTTTTTCTTATTGGGTTGTCTTTATAGAAATTCTTTATTAAAATATGTAGGTATTTATCCTGTCATAAATCTTACAGATATTTCCCCCATCATTTGCTCTTCACTGTTTTATGGTATCTCTTACCACATTCAAAATAATATTTTTAGAGTCAAGTGCATTTTATAGCTCTGGCTTAAAAAAATTTTCCTAACACTTAAATGTTTCTTTAACATTTAAGGCTATAATTCATTTTTGTGTGTCATATAAGGTAAAGGTACATTTTTCTTTTTGCCAGATGATTAGTCCAGCTGTGCTATATCATTTGTGAAACAGGACCCATAATAACCTTTTATCACGCTACTGAAATACCACCTTTATCTGATATTATATGTCCATATCTACTGGGTTCTATTTCCAGGTTTTTATCTTGTTTCATAAATCTAGTTACCTATTTCTATACCATTTTAATATACTGCTTTGATATTTGGTAACACAGTCTCTTTTTAATCTATAATTTTTGAAAGTTCATAGGCAGTTCTTTTTTATTAATTATAAGATGGTTTTATCCAGTGCTCCTGTTGGAAATCTTTTGGGAATTTTATTATATCCACATGTTAATTTGAGGGAGAATTGGCATTTTTATAATCATCTAGGTATAAATGGTATATCTTTCCAATTATTTAGGGTTTGTTTTACATCTATCAGTAAGAGTTTATGATTATTTTCTAGTGGGTTTCTTTCTATTTTTATCCCTAAGTGTTTTGTAGTATTTTTATGAGTAGACCATTTTCCCTATATTCATTTCTAGATGGAGTTGATTTTTGTATATATATATATATATATATATACAAATATATATATATATTTTTGTATATTCATTTGGTATCTACTTAACTAAATTAGAATATCTTAGATTTTCAAGATATGCAACCATCAGCAAATATAGGCTTTCCGTGCCCCCCCCATTTTTGTTTATTACTTTATTTTCTCATGGCATTTGGTAGAACCTCTACAAACCATAGAAAAATAATTGTACTAGCAGTCATCCTTGTTTTGTCCCTGATTTTAATGTAAATTGTTCTGGTGAATCTCCATTCAGAATCATGCTATTTTTAGTTTTGGAGAATTTTTATCATATTGTAGCTCGCTCTTCCTGTTTAACTTATCTATTTATTCATATGATTCCTTTTTTAAAAAGTCTTTGCTGCTGTAGTGAATGAAATTCATAGATTCCTAAACGAGATGTATAATGCTTTTTTAAAAAATAGTGTTGTTGAGATTTAATTCATATCCCATTCAGTTCAGTGGTTTTTAGTATATTTATGGAGTTGTACAACTATCACAACATTAAATTTTAGAGCATTTTTATCACCTTCCCCCAAACCCCATACCCATTAGCAGTCAATTCCTTTTCCTCCCTTCTCTCTCCTAGCCTTTGGTAACTACTAATCTACTCTCTGTCTATAGATTTACTTGTACTAGACATTTCATACAAATGGAATCAAATAATATATGGCCTTTTGTGACTGACTTTGACTTGGCACAGTGTTTTTCAAGGTTCATTCATGTTGGAGCATGTATCAGTACTTCATCCCATTTTCTGGCTGTGTAATATTCCACTGTACGATATACTACATTTTATTTATCCGTTCTTCAGTTGAAGGGCATTTTGGTTATTCTCATTTTTGGCTGTTATGAATAATGCTGCTTCATGTACAGTTTTTGTGTGGACATGTGTTTTTATATCTCTTGTGTGTGTACCTAGGTGTGGAATTGCTGGGTCATTTGGTAACTCTCTGTTTAAGATTTTGAGGAACTACCAGACCAAACTGGCTGTCCCATTTTACATTCCCACCAGCAGTGTATGAGGATTTTCTGCACCATCACCAATGCTTCTTACCTTGTGTATAGCCATCCTAGTGAATCATAATGATTTTTAATCCTTTAAAAATTTGTGTTCTGAACTAGAACTTGCTGCCTCTGTCTCTGATCACATATCCTTTCTTTTCTTTCTTTTTCTTTTTTTTAACACATCATTTAGGAAGAACAGTTAGAAGCTATATTGTCAGCAGCAATCCAGACAAGTTCTCTGGGACTTTTGACTGGATGTATCAAAAGGTGGATAACAGAAGGTAAGATTATGATTTTTAACAATTAAAAACTACTTTCGTATTTTTAAAACTATCAATTCACTGTTTTGCGGGGGGTTAAGTTAAACTTTATTTTGAGATAATTGTAGGTTCATGTGCAGTTGTAAGACATTTACAGTGTACCCTTACCCCCATGAATGATAAGATCTGGCAAGTCTCTAATATTATATCACACCCAGGACCTCTCTTGTTGCCCTTTCATAGCCATGCCTACTACCCCCGGCCGCCACCCCATTCCTAATGCCTGGCACCCATTCATTTATTGTCTATTTCTGTAATTCTGTCATTTCAAAAATGTTCATGGATGGAATCCTACAGTACGTAACCTTTTAGGATTGGCTCTTTTTCACTCAAAAGTTTTCTGGGGATTCATTCAAGTTGTGTGTATTACTCTCTTTATAAACACACACACACATTGTTTCTGTTCTGACCATTTGAGAATAAGTTGAAGGCATCATGCTTCTTTACTGAAATACTTCAATATATTCCTTCTAAGAACAAGGATATTCACTTAAAAAAACACTTTTTAGTTATAAAAATCAAGAAAGCTAATATTGATGCATGCTGTTGTCTAATCTGTAGACCTTATTGGAATCTCACTAATTGTCCTAATGTCCTTTGTAACATTTTTAGGGAGGGGGAATTCAGAATCCAATCCAGAATATTTTGTATTTAGTTTTCAGGTCTTTTTAACTCTCTCTTAATCCTGTATAATTCTTAAGCCATTGTCTTTGAAGAAAGTTACATTTTTAAAGAATATGGGCAGTATTATTTTATAGCCTGCCTATCAGTTTGTGTTTGTTGATCTTTCCTCATGATTAGATTCACATTTTACAGTTTTACAGCAGTGTTATGTAAATTGATGTGCTCCCTGAAGTGATACCCTGAAGGTACATGTTACCAGTTTGTCTCCATTAATGTTGATGTTAAGGGCGCTCACTTGGTTAGGGTGGTTTCTGTCAGGTTTCTCCACTGAAAAGTTTCTAATTTTTTTTTTTTGTAATTAATAATCATTCTCTATTTTTCCCTTTCATATTTACAAATAAGAACAACCAAATTCTGCTGCTAATTTGCGCTTTGTTCTTGAATGGACATGGAATAAAGCGGTTCTCACAAAAGAGGAATTTGACAGACTATGTAAGTAGTATATTAAAAAACTAATCTTGTGTTATGTTTTGAGTATATAGCAATAATAATTTTTAATCATTTTGAAGTTGCAAACTCTTTAAAGAAGTCCCAGAAGGAAACTTATTTCTTTTTACATTAGCGTGACAGGGTTTTTCAATAGATCGTTTATTTTTTTTGTTTGTTTATTTTTTAAATGAGCATGCATTAGCTTTAATAAAACAGTGAAAATATCCCACATTGAAAAATGTCAACTTCATATTACTTATTCATATAATCCTTTGCAATCATCATGGATAATTTGAGATGGACTCTCCTTAAATTCAGCAGATCATTTAAATTGGCAGCATGTTAGGTATGTCCACAGTAGCAAGTTTCAGAATTATAGCTTAATCATCTTTTGATCGTAGGCATTTAATTTATAAAATATGCTAATGATGGAGTAAAGAGAATATGCCAGTTAACTTCTGAGCTTTATTCATTTTCCATTTAAAATATTTATGAAGCTAAATAGCAGGGCAAAAACTCAATCACCTATCTTCTACCAACAGATGTCATTAGTCATTATCTAGTCTTGTTTTTTAGTGAATTGTACACTTTGAGTTTTCTTGTATTCTGTGAATATTAGCCCATTATGCCCAACTGGTGCAAAAATAATGTTAAAGGTAATATATGATTGCCCTGTACGTGAAAGTAAAATTTAAGTTTATTTAGAAGTATATATGTATTTGTTATTAGAATTATTATGTCACGATGAATGAACAAGTCGGACTTATTTAAAAAGTTATTCTTAGTAGAGGATTTTTAAACCAACAAAATTTGGTAGGAGTACATGGGGTTCTGTATAATATTTTTAGAGTGTACTTAAATGAAATTGTAAACATGAAATAAGTAATTTTAAATATTTCAGTAATCATTGTACATTTGAAGTGTGGAACACCTGATAATTCAGAATCAGGGTGAAAAAAATATTTTTTTGAGAGGAAAATGTTTTCAGGGCTGATTATATGTAGGTTATGTAAAAAAAATTCAACTTGGGAATTCCCTGGTGGTCCAGTGGTTAGGACTCAGTGCTTTCACTGTGGGGGCCTGAGTTTGATCCCTGGTCAGGGAACTAAGATCCCCCAAGCCATGTGGCTTGGCCAAAAAAAAAAATTCGACTCAGTTCATAAGTTGTATGCTTTTATTTTGCTTTGAGCATAATGTGGTGTTTCAGGGTTGAACTTGGTAGCTTAACCATTATTATTACTGCTTTGAGCTTTATTACTGCTTATTATTATTTTTTTAGCTAAGAATAATTAAAATACAAAGCATAATAGTTTTTTAAATGTATTGGAAGTAAAGCAAATGATTTGAGGAAGTATTCAAAATTAAGGTATTTGTTTTCTGGTCTAATCACACATAATTATTAATGTAATTAAATCTTATCTAAAACAATGTAACCAATAGCTGCTAAAATAGCTTCTCCCAAAAGTGCATTTGTAAACTCAACCTTGAGTTTGAAATGAGAGGACAACCGAGTCTACAGTGCATTCATTGTAGAAAGCATGCAATTATATTGTAATAGGTCTCTATCTGAGTCTTAATTTCATTGTCTCACTTTTGAAGACTGGTGGTGGAAGAAAGAGTTCTTATCAAATAATAATCACAAAACAACATAGTACATAAAAGGTCCGATATAAAAGATTTATTTGAAGGAGAAGCATTTAATGAATATAACTGATTTCTAGTGAATCTGAAGTTGAATCTATATCACTTTCCTCTGTGCTCACCTATTGCTTACCTCATTCTACATTTTTATTTTATTATTATTATTATTTTTAATTATTATTATTTTTTGGCTGCAGTGGGTCTTCGTCGTTGCGCACGGGCCTTCTCTAGTTGTGGCGAGTGGGGGCTACTCTTCCTTGCAGTGTGCGGGCTTCTCGTTGCAGTGGTTTCTCTCGTGGAGCACGGGCTCTAGGCGTGTGGGCTTCAGTAGTTGTGGCTTGCAGGCTTCAGTAGTTGTGGCTTGCGGGCTTTACAGCACAGGCTCAGTTGTGGCACACGGGCTTAGTTGCTCCGTGGCCTGTGGGATCTTCCCGGACCAGGGCTCAAACCCTGTCCCCTGCATTGGCAGGTGGATTCTTAACCACTGCGCCACCAGGGAAGTCTCATTCTGCGTTTTTAAAAAATAAAAATTTGTATTTGTGTCTGCCTTTCTAGATTTCCTTGAGGGTATTTGTCATTTGAGGCTTGTCTTTCTAGATCTCATATAGAATAATTCTCTGGTTCATAGGAATTTGATATGTTTTGCATTTGTGACTTTAGTTAATTCAGATGTACTGTGTCAAAACTAATCTTACATTTTATCCTTGAAAGGTGCGCCATTATTTGATGGTTCGTGTCGTTTCATCGATCCACAAACTATACAGTCTCTCCAGCAGTGCCATTTACTTCTTAGCAACCTTAATATAGTCTTAAGCTGTTTTGCAGCTGAGGCCCAAGAGATCACCGAGAGAGGTGTGCTATTTGTCTTATATAAATGAGTGTTTCATTGACTTTTACTTCTTGACTTCGAGAAAGAATACATTTCCTATGTATTAGATGGATTACTGGGCAAACAGGTTATTATTTCTCAAATGCTGGGATTTTTTTTTTTTTTTAATGAAAAGCTACAGAATGTTATTAGATGTGCCTTGAGCTGATGATTAAATAAGGTTGGGAAATTTGGGGATTAAGGATTGTTAAGATAGTGTACTAATGGTAGAATTTCAGATTTTTTAATTATATGTAAGTTTTTATTCATAGAGTTGGTCATTGTAATTTTTCTCCTCTGTTTTGCCATTTAAACAAAATAGCCAGTTTCGTCTAAAGGCCTGGTTTGAACAACCTGTATAATGATACTGTACTAGTTTGTTTTAATGTAAAAATCTGACTACTGAAATTAGATAAATGGAAGTATAGCTAATATAGAAGCATACGTACCTAAAGTGTCTATTTTAGTCAATGAGTTAGTTTAGCATTTTGGAGATTATTTGTTCAAGCTAAGTTTGTTTAAAAATACATACATATTGCTTAAAATCACCAAGTAATTAATTACTTTTTTTGAAAACTATTGAGTGCCTTGATTTTTCATTGTGGTTGATAAATTGAAAGCTAACAACAGATTTTAACTCTTTGCAGGTCTTATGGATTTAAGCAATAAGTATATGGTTACCCAGCTCATCTGTCAATATGCACAAGTGGTTCTTTGGTTCTCTCATTCTGGGCTTTTACCAGAGGGCTTAGGTAAAATATTTACCTAATCTATAAATATTAACATTGGAACATTCTTAAATCTTTATAATTTTGTTTTTCTGTTGTAGGATTCCTTTCTTATACCACTTATGTTTTCTTGTATTCTTCTTTTCTTACATTCTTCCCTACTTTGTACCTTCAGTGCTTCATCCCATGCCTGATACACATGTGTTCCATACATGTTTATTGGGTTAAAAGGAAAGAATATTTGCTGAAATATGGCTTCTGAAGATGGGTTCAATGATATCACCGGCTATAATTTAGATCCATAGAACTATGAATTTTATAATCTAATTTGTCCATCTTTTTCTCTTAAGGGTTCTTTTAATATGGTTATTAACCAGTATTATTAGCCATCAGTTAAATACCCTCTTTATCTAATAACTCATCTAATACCAAGAATTAGAGAATTTGACTTACTATATTTGTTTAGAACAAAAGTATCCAACTTCTTGCATTTCCAGGATACACAGACTTAGAAGTGCTTCTGCCGCTGTGCATACTTGCTGTTGATCTTCTTCTTTCATAACTCTCTTAGAGTTTTACTTGAACAGATAGTGAACTTGCTTGCTTTTAAATTATCATTTGTGCCTAAGGGAGTAAAATCATTTTCTAGAATAGCTTTTCCATGGTTTTAAGCCAGCTTCCTTTTGTTACAAGACTTTTATGGGAGACTCAGTTTTCTCATTTGTGCACCTATTAATAAAGGTGTGCAGCGTTCTTTTATTACTTTAAGAAGCCTGCAAATTGAACAACATTACAAAATTATAGTAAAATATCATTGTATGTAACTTTAAGTATTTGGGGGATATTTTGGAAATATTACTAGCTTTTCTTCTAACTCTTAAAAAACATCTAGATGATGCTGTGCAGTTGTCAAGGTTATGCTACAACTACCCTGTAATTCAGAACTACTACACCAGTCGTCGACAGAAGTGTGAGCGTTCATCAAGGTATAGTACATCCAGAACCTTCAAAAACTATTTTAGAAGTTACTTGTGTAAGAAGTTAAAGCTTTCTCAGAACAGAATTCATCATGTTATAAAACGATCTAATGGGTGGAATTCTCAGTAAAGTATATGAATTTGTCACCAGCATTACTATTTTAGTTGTAATGTTTGCCTTGACCTAATGGTTACACCTTTATTTTAGAACTTGAGAATAGCTATTTATTATTTCCTAAATAAAACTATTTACCACATGATTGATTCATTGGAGGAGATTCTATAATTTAAGCATGTATTTTTCCTGAGAATTCTTACACAGAAAAAGACTAGAAGCAACTGTTTATTAAAGCATAAAATATATATCACGTTAGTTATTTTACATTATTTTTCCATTACCATTTGCATTTCAGCACTTCAACCACTTTTTTCTTTATTTCCTTTATTTCTCTTTTCTTTAAATACATACTCCCCCCTTCCCTTTAAATACATATGTAGTTGGTTCCTTTGAAATAAATATATAGAAGTAATAGAAGAAAAAAGAGTAGTGTTTAGAGCCTTGGCTCTACCTTGGGATTATAAATAGCCTTCTTCTACAGGTTGGAATGACAGAATTGTAGAGCAGCTTAGAACCTTTAGAGCAGTGATTCACAAACCTTGGTTCTGGGTTTGTTGTGTCAGACTCACTTGGAAATCTGTATAAGGCTGCGCATGGCAAGTTGGGAGATCCAGTACTTTAGAGTAACTGATCTACGATAGTGAGCATTGGCTTGGGAGATTTATTAGACATATTGAAAATTTCTAGATCTGTTATTTCCAAAGTGTATGTCCTTGAGCAGGTTGGCTAAGCTTTCTAATCGTATTTGTCACATAAATTATAAAGTTAATATAAAGATGAAATAAAATACTATATGCAAGGTACCTCTTACAGTGCCTTACTCCTAAGAAAATTTCATTCAATAATTAGTAACTGCTCCTGCTGTTATTAATCTTAGATGAGGAAACAGACAAGGTCCATATCTGCTTACCCCCTTGTAGGTGCTCAGTAATATATATTATCAGGGAATTAATGAGGTTAAAAGACTAGTCCAAATGATGAAACTGAAAATATTGACATTGAACTACAGTATTATTTTCTTTATACTGAGCTGCCATGCTCTTTGGTAATCTCAAGATGGTAAAAAGTAAGCCTCAGGCATTTTGCTGGCTAGACCACATTCTGCCCTGGAATCTGACCTTCACTGACTGACTTGCTGATGACCAAACTTGAAGCTTCTTCAGGGTTTATCTGACTAACTTTCCTTGATGTCTGGATTTCTCATGATGGGATCCTGTCCTCGAATCTCTTCTGCCTTTGATAGTTGAGATCATTACTTTTAAGAGTTCGGTGCTTTTTGTTTTGATAATAATAATTTAACACTAATGTTAAATATCCTTAATGTTGCCCTTATTGCAGAGGGAAGTGGAACCCTGATTGCTTGATGATTGATGGAATGGTTTCTCAGTTAGGAGATCGAGTAGAGAAGTTGTGGAAACGGGATGAAGGAGGCACAGGAAAATATCCTCCTACTAGTCTACATGTAGGTTTGCAATAACATGATATCATTTTTTAGTCTCCAAAGTTGGGCGGGGTTTTTCATACCTGGCACGGGCTTGGGAAAGCAAGGAGCATAGATGAACGAATATATACAATGCACTAAATTTTTTTTTAATAGGCATTACTTGACATATACCTACTAGACAACGTTACCGAAGCAAGCAAGCATTCTGTTGTATCCTTTAAAATTTTATCAAATAATTCATGTATTACCAAAATCATTCAGTGTCAGACTGGTGGGAACCTTATGCATCTCATCCAATCTCAATTTCACATTTGGATTTGTCTTAAAGGAAAGATTCTTAATCCAGGACCTGTTGGTTGGGTTCAGATGTCTATGGTTAACCTTGAATCTATGCAAAATTTTGTTTTAAGTTTATTTTCCTAGGGATAGGGTTCATGGCTTTTATCAGACTCTCAAATGTGTCCAAGACACTCCCAAAGTTAAGGACATCTGCTCTAAAACATTGCTAGCAAGTGGTCATTCTCTGAGGTTAATTCATGTGCTGAATATGAATGCATTATAAGTTAGCTTAAATTACTTAGGCATTGTGTTTGAGCCTTGTGGTCTCTTAAGTAAGATTTTTGTACTAATGTCAGTTTCTTAGTCAAAATGTTTAGTTTTATTAATAATTTATAAAATAAGTGATGTGTTTGCTTAAAGCCTGCCAGGTTTTGCTGGATAACTGGAATTTCGTCTATAGCTTTCTTAAATTTGCTAAGCTACTAACTTCATGAAGAAAGTATGCTTTAGATCATCTCCTTTGTGGTGGTACTTGCTGTTGAGAATGAATGAAGTCGGTTGTGGGATTGGCTGTACCCGTGTTTAATAAAACTATACTTCTGTGGCTGGACATCCATAATGGCTTTCTGAACACTTAAAGAAGTGTCTTAAGACTTTTTTCTGATATCTTCTGTTGCTACCTATTGCAAATATATACGTAGGAGTTTTTCTTTTTGTTTATTGTCCTTAATCCTCTTTTTTAAAGACTATTTATTTGCTACTTGATATTATGTATTCCTTTCCAAACAAAACGGATACTTCCATTGAATCATTTCCCACTGCCTTTGCCATTTCTTGGGGCCAGGTTAAACTTATTCAAGGGTTTTGGCTGATAGATCATAATGACTATGAGGTAAGTCTGTAGTTCACTTATAATGTAAGCTTTTGTAAATTATTAGAATTTTAGAAAAAATACATAACTGGATTTAAATTTGATATTAAAGATATGACACCTACTTCCAGAGGTAATTTAAGGATTCAGTTTAATCAGTACCTTCACCAAGCACCATCTTAGGCAGTACAAAGATAAAATAGTTTAGAACCCCAGGTTCCTTACTGTCTAAGGAAGGGAGGAAACAAATAAATAATTACTAATAGTGCAAATATAGTGATTGAAATGTTAGAGATATGGTTGGTGTGTTGGGTGAACTAGAGAAGGCAGAATTTGGCATTGATGTATGAAACTGGTGATGGAAAGATTCTATATACTAGCTTAAAAAGGTCTCAAAAGTATGAGGCTTTTGATAAGGCTTTTATTTAAAATAAAATATATCAATATCATAGATTAAAGTAGATATTTTCAGATGTATTTAAATTGGTTTTATCTTGGTTTATGTAGGTTTAGTATGTTGCCTTTTTTTTTTTTCTAAAAGCAAAATATTTGTATTTACCAATTTTTATGTCATTTTTGCAGAGTGGTTTGGATCTTCTGTTTCACCCAGCTACTGTAAAACCTGTGTCATGGCAACATTCAAAGATTATTGAAGCCTTCATGGGTCAGGGTGAGCACAGACAAGCCCTCAGATATATTCAAGCAATGAAGCCAACAGTGTCCAGTGGTAGTGATGTTATCCTTCACCTCACTGTTTTGCTCTTTAATAGGTAAGTACCTATTTTGAAAGTACAGTCAAACTCTTGTTCATGTGTTAATAAAGTGGAATTGATGAAATAGACAGTAGCAATGTATATTTTGATTTGGTTGCATTACACAATACTCTTATGTTATTCATCTTTTCATCATTAAGAAAAATGTAAAGCACCTTTTATCTAAAATAAGATGAAGAAAAGAAGTACCTTGAGTAAAGGGGGAAATCAAACTGAGGTTTAAAAATTGTATTTGTTTCTACCTGGCAATATTGACAGTCTCCTGTGTGGACAGTTTGAGTTTGATTATGCTGAAAAGCAGCCAGAAGTATGTTGAGTTGATAAATTATGCTCTTTGAGGGTATATTCCAGTGATGGTGCTCTGATATTTATGTTAGTCTTGGTTGCTTGGGTGTTGCAATTCTTTGATTTTTCTTGTTGCATTATAGCAATACACTGTTGCTATAATAATTATATTTGTCATGTATATAATAACTGACAAGTTAAATGGCATGATTGGAAATATAGTAATCTGGTTTTGGGGTTTTCTTAATACCTAGTTAATTGGGAAACTCGTTTGGGGCTGAAATTTCTTAGATTGTAACTATTTTTTTCAACTTGTATTGTTTTTTTTCAATCTTACTGGTTGGGTCATTTTTTATATTTTTTAAAATTGGTCACTTTACTCATCCCAAATTGTCATTTATGAACCATACAGCACTTCAGTGTCAGCACTCTGAAAGTTGTTTTCTTTGCTCTCTTCGGTTAAACAGGATGTATTTCTGAGGAGAGAGGGTTGAATCTGTTTCAGACAGATTTGCAGTTAAATAATAGACTCGTTAGACATATTGAAACTTACAGTGTCCTCAGAAGTAATGAACTAAAAAGTACTTGTTGAAATAATTTTGGTTAGCAAAAGTATTTGACTAAGCCGAATAAATTAAGAATGAATATAAGAACAAAAATTTAAAGAAGCTAAAGGAGATAAGTGTTTAATAAATGGGTTAAGAGTTCTAGTACTTGGTAGGCAAGTAGCATGTACATTTTTTTCAGTTGCATGTAAGCTTCTCACTCTTAAGTGACTTTAAAGAGGTGGTACTTGCACACTAATGCTTTTACATCAGAAAAGCAGATGTTGGAACATTGAGGGACAAAAACTTTGAAAGGTTGGTGGTTTTTCCTCTTTTTCATTCCGTTGTCCTTTGATTCATCCAGAGTATGTTTCTCTGTTTTGCTAGATTCTCATTTCCTCTCCCTTAGCCATAGCAAACGTTATGTAATAATGTTTATAATAATACAAACTTTATATAGTGTAATTTCAAAACCTTATTTCTCAAGTACAATAAAGCCTCAGTTATCTAGTCCCCAGAACACTAGCATTATTAAGTGTCCTTTACAGTAAGTGCAGGAGTGAAAACAAAGGACCACTCAAAATGCCATTTGTGAGATAGCATGTTTTCAGATTCAGTAAATGTTTAAGATAATTACTGGTTCTATAACTGGAGAATGACTCGAATGTTAGCGAGGCAGAAGACAACTGTTAGGATAAGTAACAGTGGGGGTTTTTTTGTTTGTTTTTGTTTTTAAATTGAGGTATAGTTGATATACAATATTATATTAGTTTCAAGTGTACAACATAATGGTTTGAATTTGTATGTATTATAAAATGATCACCACAATAGGTCTAGTTAATATCTGTCACCATACATATAGAATTTTTTTTCTTGTGATGAGAACTTTAAAGATTTACTTTTAAATACGCAACTTTTAAATATGCAATACAGTATTATTTACCGTGACTTATTTATTTTATAACTGGAAGTTTGTACCTTTTGACACTTCATCCATTTCACCCACTCCCCACCCCCCTCCTCTGGTAACCACAAATCTGATCTCTTTTTTCATGAGTTTTTGATAGATTCCACATTGAAGTGAGGTTATATGGTATTTGTCTTTCTCTGTCTGACTTAGCATAATACCCTCAAGATCCATCTGTGTTGTCCAAATGGCAAGATTTCATCCTTTTTTGTTGTTTTTATTGAAAGTAAGAAAACAATGTAGGAAGAGGCTGCTTTAGTTTTTGAACTGATACTTGTGCAGAAAGGCAGCCATGTTTCATTGCTCAGGAGGTCATGCAGCTACATACATATTCTGCCCTCCACTTTTATTAGAAAGAAGTAAATGACAAGAAAACAAGCTGATTTTTAGGGACTAATTCAAGAGAACAAAGTTCTGAGGTATGTCCCATGTTTAGCACATAATCACCTAATTTCCCCAAATGCCTACATCTCTAATCCAACAGAATGATTAACCACAGTGTGCTTAAACATGGAAAAAAGCTAAGCTTGGGAAGTTTGAACTAAAAGCAAGTCAGGCTACACAGTGGTCTTGCTAACATCCATATGCCATGATTGCATAGCAATAGTTAAAATAGCTGAAAAAATTTTGATACTTCAACTATCAGAATACTAACCCTCTCCCCAAACTCACCACATGCTAGATAAGTGAGGTGGTGTTTGGTTTTCCAGCTATTGTTTGAGTTTATATTAATGATGATATTATTTATTAATCTATATCTTTAAAAAAATAACGATACTGGGGGAGAAGCTGCAGCTGAGGCTGGAGTCGCTCTTGGGGACCGAGCCCGCCGTCTACCCGTGGCCGCTGCCGGTCTACTTTCCTGAGTTTCTGGGAAGGCCTGGTTTCCCCAAAGGAACGATTTCTGGTAGAAGTCTGAAGGTCTGACCCAAGAAAAAAAATCCAGTACAGCCAATGAATTGAGGACAAGAAGGTTTCCAATCAGCCTTTCTTTAATTTTCGAGATTGTTAAAAGAAGGCAAAGAAAGAGGAGAAGACCCCTGAGTCAGAGCGCAGGCTCCGGACGCGCAGGCTCAGCGGCCATGGCTCACGGGCCCAGCCACTCTGTGGCATGTGGGATCTTCCCAGACCGGGGCACGAACCCGTGTCCCCTGCATCAGCAGGCGGACTCTCAACCACTGTGCCACCAGGGAAGCCCTACAACATCTTTTAATTCACATTTTAAGATATTTTGTTCAGTGGATTATCTCATTTTAAAACTATTGATTTATATGTACATACTATGTAAATATTAGTATATATTTCTCAATGGCTAGGTTAGTGTTTTCTTAACTACTTAAGTTTGTTTAATTCATATTGTTGTTCTTCAGCATTTCTTTTACTCACTGGAGCCTATCCTACTGACTTCGAAAAGCCTGAAAAAATCTGAAAATCCCATTTAAAGTAATTGTATGGAAAATCTTTAAAATAACGTATAATAATGGTAGAGAAGAAGAGTATTTAACGTTGTGCTGAAGATCATTCCATTAATAAAGAGATTAATCAATAATTCTAACATTCAGACATATAATAAAAATGAAAAACATTAATCATAAAAAAAAAATAACGATACTGTAATTGCTGCTGATGGTAGCAAAGATGTTAAGAGCACAATCTTTGGACGCAAATAGATCTGAATTTATACCTGAATTCTGCTACATTCTAAAATATGATCAAAAGCAGTTAAATTATCCTTTCCGAGCCCAGGTTTCCTCATGGGTTAATAATGACCAGCTTGCAACATTTCGAGGGTTAAATTTTGCAAGCACTATTATAGTTGCAGGTAGTAAGTCATTAGTAAATGGTGGTATATTGAATTTTTTTAAAGTTAACTGTCATTGCCATAATTTATTTAACTTTCCAGCCTGACTCCTGACTCTAGCCTCTACCACTTCTTTTTTTTTTTTTTTTTTTTTTTTTTGGACCAGGGAAACCCTGCCACTTCTTTATTAAGATCATCTTTCTTTAAAACCATTATGATGGTAGCTTTCCAGTTGTATGAGCTTTATTTATAGACATACCATCACAATTATGGCTTGGCAAATAGGTTTACCTGCAAAGTAATCATGAGACACACTACACGATAGCCTCAAAGTAACAGGTTTAGATTTTCAGCTGTTAACATTGAGTATTCAGTCTTAGTAACATAAAAGTACAATAGAGCTGGAAAACCTTTTTGTATAGGTGCAATCATTGTCTTTATTCTTTTCTTCCCACTTCCTGTGGGTTTTATTCTGCTGTACTTTTTTTTTTAATTTTTTTAAAATTTATTTTTATTTTTGGCTGTGTTGGGTCTTTGTTGCTGCGTACGAGCTTTTCTCTAGTTCCAGCGAGCGAGGGCTACTCTTTGTTGTGGTGCACGGGCTTCTCATTGTGGTGGCTTCTCTTTTCGTGGAGCATGGGCTCTAGGAGTGTAGGCTTCAGTAGTTGTGGCTCACAGGCTTTAGAGCGCAGGCTCAGTAGTTGTGGCGCACGGGCTTAGTTGCTCCGCGGCATGTGGGATCTTCCTGGACCAGGGCTC
>NW_020171818.1:1192836-1231207 GCF_003031525.2 Neophocaena asiaeorientalis asiaeorientalis
CCGCGGCATGTGGGATCTTTCCGGACTGGGGCACGAACCTGTGTCCCCTGCATTGGCAGGCGGACTCCCAACCACTGTGCCACCAGGGAGGCCCAGGGAAGTGCTTTTTAACTCAAGTTGGATGATTTCTCATTCTCAACCCTTTATCTTTACTAATATAAAAACATAAATCTGAATGTTCTGTCTATTGCTGTGGCATCATCCCACAATTTTAATTATCTAAGTATTTTAAAATTTTCATTATGATTTTTTTCTCTTCCTATCAGGTATTTAGAAGTTTCACTTTACAAATGTGGGTTTAAAAATTATCTTGTTCTTTTCTATCTTAATTGCATCATGACTACATAATATGATCAATGTGGTACCCATCCTCTAAAATTTATTAAGACTTGTATTCACAAGTAGTCAGTGTGTTGCTCATTTATTAGGTGAGATGTCAAGTGTATTTGTCTAAAAGATCAAGTTTGCTCATTGTGTGGTTTTAATCCTTGTATGTCCTTAATGATGTGTACGTGTGTGTGTGTGTGTGTGTGTGTGTGTGTGTGTGTGTGTGGTCTGCTTAATTATTAAGAAAGGTTTGTGGGAGTTCCCTGATGGTTCACTGGTTAAGACTCTGCGCTTCCACTTCAGCAGGGCGTGGGTTTGATCCCTGGTTGGGGAACTAAGATCCTGCATGCCGTGCGATGCAGCGATATAGATAGATAGATAGATAGATAGATAGATAGATAGATAGATAGATAGAGAGATAGATAGATAGCAAGTTGCCTACTCTAATGAAGGATGTGTTCATTCCTCATAATACTGCTAACTTTTTGTGTGTCGAATATTAGATACATAAGAGTTTTTTAAAATGACTTTAACCTTTTATTATTATAGAGTAACCTTCATCATGAGTAATTGTTAATGTAGCTATACCAGTATTCTGTTATTTATGATATATCTTTTCCAAATATTTTAACTTTTACACTAATCACTGGAAACCAGTAGTTGCTTGTTTACCTCTCTGGAATTTGTTTTTTCATTGTGATCTCCATGATGCATTTCAAAAGATTGTTTATATTCAATCTAGCATTTTTAGAGCTTGTCACGGGAGTGTTTTTCAGGCTCTCTTCTTGCTGTATCGCCAAGAACCCCCATACATTTCTTATTGAAATAACTTTTACTATCAACATGCTAGTTTAGCCTTTCATCAGTTGAAGTGATTTTCTTACTGCTTTTCCTGGCATCATGCCTTTCTGCCATAGGAAGCAGGAGAGAGTGGGAATTTGAAACTTAACTTACTTTAAAATTTATGCACGTGTTGGCCCAAAATGGAGCATCAGTTTCTTGTAGTTGGAGGTAACTGTGTCTTCTCCTGCTAGGGGAGAAACTGGGAAAAAAACATTATCATTTGTCTTTTGCTTTCAGGTATGCTCACTGTTACTAGATTAATATTTGATCAGTCATAAATAAATTAATCTTACTCCTACTAGTATGTCTGCTCAACTGGGGGTAGATATCGTACTTTAAAGTGGAAAACTTAAAATATATATCCATGGGCTGGGGGAAGAGGGGCAAGAATATGGCTCTTTCTGTTTTTGAATAGTAAGATAAATACATGCTTCTTTCTAAAGGTACAAAAGGATACACAGTGAATTCCCAGCCTCCTAAGCTTACTCCCACTACCCACACAATGTTAATTTCTAGTGTATCCTTCCTAAGCCGTTTTGGACCTACTAAGCAAATGTGTATATATGTCATTTTCACCCCCTCTCCCTTTTTAAAAAAATACAAACAGCATACTGTACATCATTCTGCAATATACTTTTAAAGCTAGTTTGGAATTCATTTCATAATAGTACATAAAGAGTGGATGTACCAGTATTGTTTTAACCGGCTTCCCTTAGTGAACATTTAGGTGGTTTTAATGTTTTACCATTTTAAACACTGCTGTGTGTGAGTAACCACCCATTTTACACAAGTGCAAATTTATTTTGTAAGGTAAAATCCTGGAAGTGGAATTACTGGGTAAAAGGATATTTGCAACTGTAATTTTGATAATGGCATGTTGCCTTCCATGAATGTCATGCCAGTTTAACCCCCCTAATAATAATTAATCATATTAATATTACCATTTTCACCTATCAGTTTTATCCATCTGATAGGTGAAAATGGTAATATTAATATGATCTCACTATAATAATTGAAAACATCTTTTCATAAAGAGCTATTTTATGAAGTCAGAATGACCAGTCTTTTCCACTTCAATATTATTATTTAATCCTCTCACTGCTTCTATTACCATTCTATGTTTTTTGTTTTATCATTTAAATTTTTGATGCATCTGAAATTTATTTTGGTGTAAGCATTTTGTAAGAAGATTCCAGAATACACAAAAAGTAGAATAGTGCAATGACTATTCCGTACACCCATCCTAAATCAAATTCAACAGATACCAAGATTTTATTATACCCACTTCATCTATTTCTTTATATTAAAATTAATGGTGAGGTGTTCATTCATCCTCATTAGCTATTTTTCTTTCTACAAAAATGGTGTGCTCATTTTAACATTCCCAGATTTTTGATTTAGGAAAAAAATTAGTCCTCTTAGATACTCAGGTTATAACAACTACACTGTCATGCCTGTCCTGGTAGAAGAAGAAGTGGAAGGCAATTTCAGATGCAGATTTTTAGGGAATACACCACAAATGTTTTACTTATTTGGGTCGTTAGTTTTATAAGTTCTGTGGAATACGTTAAAATATTCTAATCCCCAAACAATAAAATTAACAGGGCCCTGAACTGCCAGCAGTGGGATTTGCTTCCCCAGGAAACTTTGTGTCTAGTGGGAGTCTGGGACAGTGCTGCCAAAATTTCCTCAGATGCATTTTCATTATGAATACTAATTGCTGTAACTTTGTTCACACATTCTGTGTTTCTTACGAGGGTCAGTTATTTATTTATAAGTCCTTCTTTCAGTTTTTGTTTTTATTTCAATAAAAACTATAGCTAAAGCTTTTTAATTAAGTTGCCTATTAAAATCAAAATTATTCACTTAAAATTAGGAATGATGATTTTTTTTTTAGAAAATTATTCCTATCTGCTTGCCATTTTTTATTCTACCCCTGCTTCTGACTTGACAGTTATCAGCCCTTCCAAAAATTCTGCCTGTCAAGATTAATCATTGTTAATCTTAGTGTATATTTTTCCAGACATTTTGTTATCTAAATAAATATATAAACATTTATAGGCTTTGTTTATTGATTAATTTTTAGAAATTATAGTTATTTATGCTGTTTTTTTGTTTGTTTTTTGCGGTACGCGGGCCTCTCACTGTAGCAGCCTCTCCTGTTGCGGAGCACGGGCTCCGGACGCGCAGGCTCAGCGGCCATGGCTCACGGGCCCAGCCGCTCCGCGGCATGTGGGATCTTCCCAGACCGGGGCACAAACCCGTGTCCCCTGCATCGGCAGGCGGACTCTGAACCACTGCGCCACCAGCGAAGCCCATTCATGCTGTTTTAAGCTTATTTCTACTTAACAATATATCATGAGAAACACTGCTTCATTTAACACTTTATTGCCCACAGAAGGATGTTTCAGCAGCCCCACATGTTATCTGAAACTGTCTAATTTGACCCAAGTTCTCCAGTCAGATCTTGCTATAGATCAGCCAAAATCGTCTGTTACTAAGCTAAGTCCTTTATTTTCCCATCAATACAATATGCTGTTTCTGTCTGTAGGTCTTTGCTCATTTTCCACTCTTCTCATGCTGAGTGTCACCTCCTTAAGAACCTCGCTTTAATCTTTCAGTACTGTGCAGACCACATTAGTTTTTTGTCTTCTTGAACTCTTGGGTACAGACGGTCCCTGACTTAAAATGGTTCGACTTGGCAATTTTTCAACTTTAAAATGGTGCAAAGCAATATGCTTGTATGAAGTAGAAACCATACTTCAAATTTTGAATTTTGATCTTTTCCTGAGCTAATGATATGCAGTGTGATTCTCTCTAATGATGCTGAGCAGTGACAGCAAGCTGCAGCTCCCAGTCAGCCATGTGATCACGAGGGTAAATAATTCATATGCTTAAAACCATTCTCTACCCATAGAACAATTCTGTTTTTTACTTTCAGTGCAGTATTCAATAAATTACGTGAAATATTCAACATTTTATTATAATATAAAGTCTTTAGAGATGCCTTATCTTCTGGTTGACAACTTCATTATGCAGTGATTAGTATTCTATAAAATTTTAAAGTACTTTTAAATTACATGTACAAAGTATCTTTGGGATTCTTCAGGTGGATTACTTGTTTTGAAGATTTTAAATAGCTTTTCTAAAACTAAACTTTGATAAATATTGATTTCAGGTGCATGGTTGAAGCCTGGAGTTTACTGCGACAGCATTCTAATAGGTTGGATATAGAGGAGTTGCTCAAGCACACATATGAAGTCTGTCAGGAAATGGGCTTAATGGAGGATTTACTGAAGCTGCCGTTCACAGACACTGAACAGGTAATGACTTATCAGTGTAAACTTATATCCAGAAACTCAGGATAAGTTAGTGGCTTACAAATCTATTTTGTTTTTTCTAGGAGTGTTTGGTGAGATTTTTACAGTCCAGTGCCAGTGTTCAGAATCATGAATTCCTTTTAGTTCACCATTTGCAGCGTGCCAATTATATTCCTGCCTTGAAGCTGAACCAAACTCTGAAGATAAAGCTTATGGTACAGTTAAACTTGTTTTATTATGGGGGACAAGAGAATAGGGAAAACAGGTGACTTTATTATATGAGAGCTTGTAGTTCAGTAGCCGCTGAGCATTGTATAACCTTGAGTTTAGGAAATCCTCTTCTTGGCTTCTGTAGCAGAATTGAGAAACAGGGTATTGTTACTTATCTAATTCTTTCATATATGCAATTTCTGTTTAGATATCTGCCCACAGTCTTGCCAGACTTACTGCTTCACTCGGAAAACAAGAGGAATTGGTAGAGGATAGCAGTAGGAAATAAATAGTGCAACAAGTATGGACTGTAGGGGTTGGGCTAATTGTTCATTTGCTCTGTGTGAACAAATGAGCACACTCTCTGAACCTTGGTTTCGTCAGTTGCAAAATGACAATATCTCTGTGTGAGGATGCACAGAGGTGTGTGTGAACATGTTGCTTAGTAAATGATAACGATTGCTTTTATTGTGAATAATCAAGGCTGGGAAGGAGAGGCTTAGAATTTAGTGATAGGTAGGGACTGATGAAGCAATTAGGTGTGTGTATGAGGTCCTTGGTTTGGAAGAATGGATATGTAGGAAGGAGGAAGATATTCTTGCGTATTCATAATTAATGTTAAATGGTAAATATATAAACATAGCACTAACATTTTTGAAGATTAAATTTTTACCAGTTATGATATGTTCAACAGAATGATCGTGATCCTCGTTTGCGAGAGAGATCAGTGGCTCGAAATTCTATATTAGACCAATATGGGAAAATTCTTCCTAGAGTCCAGCGAAAATTAGCCACTGAGCGAGCTAAGCCTTACCATCTGTCAGCATCATCAGTTCTTCGAGAAGGTAGGATATCATTGAAAAATGTCATAAAGTATTGGGCTAGAAAAGATATTGAGTGATTGATTATCTTCTGAAACCATCGTTATCTTCTGTTTAGCTCAATGTTGCTTTGATTCCTCACAGTGGTACTTTTTTTTTTTTTTTACTGGCTACTCTACCCCAAGAACTCAAAAGCTTTCTTGGAACTTTTTACAGTTTATTTAATACAAAATGACAGAACTCTTTTTATTTCATTTGAAGACTCCTGTCTAACTTCTAGAAAACATGTAGAATAATTACTTTACCATCTCCTAAAAGCCCAAATTGTTAAATTTCTGCATAGATGTTACTAAACCAAATATAACTTTAACTGCTCTTACGTTGTGTTTCGTTTTCTCCAATCACTCTTTCATATTAATCTATTAAAATTCTGGTGTTAGAGATGAAATTAAATCCTACCTTTTTCATTTTACAGTTTCTAGGCCAAGACCATTATCAGCAGTTCCAAAGCAAGCTGTAACAGGGACTGTGTTAACAAGATCTACTTTCATCAGTAATGTGTTATCTAAAATTGGAGAGGTCTGGGCAAGTAATGAACCTAAAAATAGCATCTCTGTCTACAATAGGTATGTTTTTCTTACACCTTTTATAGTCATGCTACTTGTTAATCTTTCCTGGATATCAGCTGCATTCATAAACAATCCAGCCTTAGAGCTTATTAATGTATATAAAAAGGAAAACTCTTTTTTATGTTGTCTACTTTTCTTGCAAGAAGAATGTTCTTTGTCTTGAAATTTAAAACCAAATTATGTTCATTATTTGTAAATAAGCAGAAATGCACTAAGGAAGAAAATGAAAGCCCCCTTCTCCCATCTGATCTCACCTTCTTACAGCATTTGTAATTTAATCCTCCTCATGATACATAATCAAAAGTTAAATTTTTATTTTCTTTGTAGTCCTAAAATAGAGGAACTATCTCCTATAGTATATTCCCTCCCAGATCCAGAGCTGCCTGAGGCATTTGTTGGAACACCAGTTTCAAAAGCATCACAAAAAATTTCTAGGTAAGAATTTATTAAATCACTTTTAAAAGACAAGGTTAGATAAGAATTACACTGTGATATAAAATTTGTCTTTCTCTATCTGACTTACTTTACTTAGTATGGTATTCTCTAGGTCCATCCATGTTGCTGCAAATGACAACATTTCATTCTTTTTTTATGACTAATTCCATTATATATATATACCACATTTTCTTAAACCAGTTGTCTGTTGATTGGCACTTGGGTTGTTTCCATGTCTTGGCTATTGTAAATAGTCCTGCTGTGAACATTGGGGCGTGTGTACCTTTTCGAATTAGAATTTTCTTCATTTCTGGATATATGCCTAGGAATGAGATTGCTGGGTCATATGGTAACTCTATTTTTAGTTTTTTAAGGAACCTCCATACTGTTCTCCATAGTGGCTGCACCAATTTACATTCCCAGCAACAGTGTAGGAGGGTTCGTATTTCTCCACACCCTCTCCAGCATTTATTATTTGTAGACTTTTTGATGATAGCCGTTCTGACCAGTGTGAGGTGATACAGTTAATAATTACACTGTAATTTTTAAATTGTCTTTAAAATTTTTATAAATATTGTTTTAAATTCTTGAATGAGTTTTTAATGCTTGCTGTAAATGAATAATTTGGGCAGTATTATAGTAATTTTAAGAAATTTTGCATCAGTTGATTGCTTAGAATTTTTGCTTAATGATTTCAGACTGCCTAGAGAAAAGAAGCAAACTTTGTTTTATTAAAATCATGAGCAAAATAAACTTTAATCTCATTGTTGATTGACCCATGAATAAAGCTTATTTTTATAAATTCCAACTAATCTTGGTTGGCTTCTTAAAGCTTGTTCCTGTGTAACAGAGCCTACTAAAATGTCTTAAGTGGCTTCAGATGCAATAATATTTTATTTCTTAACCTGTGGTATTAGAAAAGTAAATAGTAAAAAAAAAAAAAAGAAAAGTAAATAGTTAAATTGAAATTTTGCATCCAACATGAAATTGTGGTTGTGTTTATTTTATTTAAGAACATTGAAGAGTTGAGAAGTGTTCATGATCATCAATAGCAGAGAACAAACAAGTGTCTCGATGTAATGATTCTTTCTCTTTAATAATATGACCATAATTGTTGGAAATTTTTGATTGTTTACATTTTATCAGTGGCAGAATGACATAATTTTATGGGAATAAAGTTATCTGAATCTATGATACTAAGAATAAAGTACTCAGAATAAGTTAATAACTTAAAAGCAATTGGGGCCAAAGCTGTTTGTAGTGTGCATAATGGATATATTTTCAAATCGTGAAAGGATTTTCCCTTTCTTGGATTAGATTTTATTAGATTGAGGTTCTTTTCCTTTAATTACCCTCAGGAGATGGCAAGAAGATTGCTTCAAATGGACGTCATTATCACTGGCATTCTGTTTTCGTACCAGTAGTTTTGATATTTTTCCCACAAGTCACTTTTTCTCAGTTCCTTTGTATCTTAATAGATCTGGGGTTCAAGAAAGGAGCGATAATAAAAGTGTTAAGGCTCTCTCTCCTATCATTCGATATGATAAAAATATCCAGGACACTATAGAAAGCCATTTAGTAGAATCCTGGGATTCTCTTTTGCCACTAACCTCATTAATTTGAGAAAATTAACTTTTTTTTTTGGTTGGTAAGTCTAGTCTTCATTGTGATCAGAACCATAAAGGTAAATAAACCAGTATTCATTAGGTACCTCACGTGGGTGAAAGGAATTTTTATGTTGTGAAAGTGAATTGTAGCAAATGGATTGCTAGGGAAACGTAGCAAATGGATTGCTAGGGAAACATTGCCTTGTTTTTTTGAGTATTTATATCATTAACAGTTCATCTTCATTTGAAAATAATGCCTGGCACATCGTAGGGGCTCAGTAAATATTGGTAAAAGGGAGGGAGGAGGGCTAGAACTCCTTTTCAGGGTTGCGGGGGGATGACCAAATTGTTATCTAGAATTCATAATTCTCTTTTTTGCTACTGAATTAATTTTGATTTCTGGAACTACGGGTGGCATTACAGTAATATACTTGTCTGAATTTATATTTTCATATGGTTATATTTACCAGTGAATATAGAAGTCTGCGTAATTAAATGGGATACTAATTCTTTGGTTCCTTCAGTATAACTCAAGTATGTTACCAGGATTTTTCTATTTATATATATGCTGTGATTACAGACTGCTGGATTTGGTTGTTCATCCTGTCCCCCAGCCTTCTCAGTGTTTGGGATTTATTCAGCAAAGCCCCACAAGATCTCCTTTGTCCCTGGCATCCACCTCATTGCCAGTAAATTCACAATCAAAAGGATCACGTCACAATTCTTTCAGGGCTTCAGAATTACATTTACTTGAAACTCCTCTTGTAGTTAAGGTAAGTATAAACATGTCTAGCATTCCTAGTGAAGCTAGGAAGTTCTTACTTTTCAAGTAGCAGAGAGAAATAAGCTGTTTATAATTGATATCTTTGGGTAATAAGGGGCTTTAAGCCTTTATTTTCCTTTTTTCTTTTCTGTGGATATGTTTCCACAATGCTTACTGTATTTTTATATTTTCAGAAACAGACTATTAAATTTACCCTTTGTGGTTAATGGGCACTATGCTCAAGGTTAACAGTTACATTGCTCTGAAAGTAATGCAAGCCTCTGTGGTTATTATAAATAGGCCTTTTTCCTTTGAAAAATGCTTTCATATTCTTGGGTTTGCTTTTTTTTTTAATTCAGTTTCTAATAGCATTTTGCCATTATTTCTTTCCTTTATCACATTCTTTTTAGTTCTTAATATTTTTAGAAAAATTTATTTTAAAATTCTGGCTTCAATAAAATTATAAACTGTTACTCTTTCCTACTATCAGTAGGGAATTGCTTTTTCCTTCACCCACTCTGATAAATTATTAGCTGAGAAACCACAAAACTAAACTTGTGATGACTGGTAGCAGTGGACTTTTACCCTCCCGTTGTCAAAATGTTTTCACATATGTTATCCACAAGCTCGTTGTCCAGTGCTCTGGATTCATTCCCAGAAGCTTTCTTTTTTTGTTGTTGTTTTTTCTTGATTGTTTCTGGATATCCAGCATTTAACGTGAAGCCAGGGAATTCTTATTTTTCAGGTTGGATAAAAGATACTTTAATAAATGCTAGACCTAAAATAGTTATTAAAAGAAGTTGAAAAGAAGCTTGCTAAGATTATTAAGTTCCTGACATTTAATATCCAGTATAGTAATACTTTTTTTCTTCTATAGAAAAACATTCACATTTTATTCTCTAGGGCTAAGTTCAAATGAAATTAAATGAGGGAATAATTTTGTACTTGCTACCAAAATGAATCTAGGAAAAAAATCGGTACAATCTTGTAACAGATCTAATGGAATTTAATAATGTAACAGGATCCAATAATTTGTTTACTAGTCCTTTAGAGGAGAGGTTAAGTGAAGGAATTATCAGTATTTCTGCTAACTAGTTCCTATGCTAATTATTTGTATTCATTATAGTAAACCAGTCAGAATTCTTATAAGTAATTCAGTTACTATTGGAGTCGTGATGGAATTATATTTTTTCTAAAACATTCTTAAAGTTAGTCTAATTTAGATTAGCTTGCTATAATTAAACTAGGTTCTGTTCGTCACACACTATCATCTCTTTCACCTAACTAAAGTTTTCTAAGCAATAGTTAAATAATTTATCTTATCTCAGCACTTTATTAAGTTGAACTTAAACCTGGGAATAACCAAGGTCTTTAGAATGATTATGGATGCAGCTTTATGGTTTATTTTTATAGCCTTATATATAGAAAGCCCTGAGTAGAATTTTGTATTTCCAGTAATGTGTAATACAACTTTTTATTGATATTTTTATTGGAGATGAGAATATAGCCACCATTGTGACTCGCTTGGCCCTGTCTGTCCTTGTGTAGGTGCATTTTACAAACACTAATGGTGAATTCCATTTGTTCTTTGTCATAGAAAGCTAAGACTTTGGCTATGTCAGTTACTTCCCCTGGATTTGCCGAGTTCACTCCTCAATCCATCCTAAGGTCTGGTCTTCGAACAACACCTTTAGCGTCTCCCTCTTTGTCGCCTGGAAGGTCTCTTACTCCTCCTTTACGACTTAAAGAAACTAGAATTTCGTTCATGGAAGAAGGCATAACCACAAAATGGACTGCTGGAGTAAGTTTGATAATAGTTGGAACAAAAGGATTTAATAAGAATATATTAGCTCTTATAAGTGAAAAGTTAGATAAATTGATTTATATAATATCACTATAGATTTTTATATACAGTCTTGCAGGTAGTCATAAAATCAGAAGACATTAGTT
The DNA here is from genome assembly GCF_003031525.2 of Neophocaena asiaeorientalis asiaeorientalis. NCBI lineage: Eukaryota > Metazoa > Chordata > Mammalia > Artiodactyla > Phocoenidae > Neophocaena > Neophocaena asiaeorientalis. The sequence continues at coordinate 1,203,742 of NW_020171818.1, forward strand.
CAGAAGGCAACTTTAGGGCCTTGGCCAAGCCAAACCCATCACTTACAGGTGAAGAAAATAGGATTAGAAGCACCAAGCCAAATTATCTATAACCAAATAGCTTTTTGGTGGTAGAAATGGGACTAGAATTGTTTTGTTTTGTTTTTTTAAATTTCTTTGTTTTTTTAACCCGTATTGTACTGCTTCTCTTATTAAGTTCCTAGTTTGTTGTCTGTTTAGGGAGGGTATGTCTTCACAGCTCCACTGTAGGTTAATAGGAACTCATTGGTGCTTATTGGGCATCTTGCCTATTCTGTGTTTTAGTCTTTTGGGATTAGTGATCTATTACCAGTTAGAGAACCGTTAACAATCATTAACTTTTAATCAGCAATCTGAAGAGAATGGATTTAGAATAAGTGAATTTTGATGGAGAAAAGAATTTGGAGAAAAACGGCACGTGGAAAGGGTGGGTATGATTGGGATGGATAGCTTAGATGTGACTGATTTTTACTAGTAAAATTATTTTTCTCCAAACCTTTTACTTAACAGGCTGCAGATGACAGCAAAACAAAAGCATTAATTACTGCACCTTTCCATAAATGTGCAGTTCCAGCAGAAGCTGAATGGCTGAAGAATAAAGATAAGGCAACATCTTTTCCCCTGAATAGCCCTGAAAAGGACCATCAAGAAATTAATGTGAGGTCACAGGATACAACTTCACAAAGTTTGGAGAAACTGGATGTGAACATAGAAAATAGCAACACTTCAGCCAGATCAGACCAGACTACCTTGGAGTATCAGGATGCTCCATCACCAGAAGACTTTGAAGGTATTTTCATGGCCTCTAAGCCAGTGACATGCTCTTCCACTGAACAAATTACTAATTTAACTGAACAGACTGAGAACAGTGATAAAGATACATTTGAATTGGAAGTAACTCCTCCAGACCTGGAGAAACAAATGGGTAAGAACTCATCCCAAATATTCAAAATGGCCATTGATACTCTTCAGTAAAATCTGTAATAGAGGTTTTTCTGTCATAAGAAAAGCATCGGGGTTAAATAATTGTATGGTCACAGCACAGTAGGTTCTAGACATAATACACATATCTTAATTCTTTCCACTTACAAATATGGCTTATTTATATTGTTACATTCATTATAAGTAGGTATGAGATTTGAGGAGAGGAGAACTTAATGTGTGTTCTGTTTTTATTTGGAAATGAAATTTGGAAAAGAACAGTAATGGTTAAGGAAGAAATGTCAGGTATCAGTGTGACTTAAGGTCTTCCTATAGCTATGAGAAATAATAATACTACCTTTACAGACTATATTAACGTATCCATACAGCAGCCTCAACTTTCTAGAAGGCTGCTCAGAAAACAGGAAGTTCATTCTACTCTCCTTCCCTACCTCCAAATAATCACTGGAAACTGAAAAGTAATGTCCAAAGACCCATGAATTTATTGGCCTTATATTCATTTGTCAAAAAAATTTATGTGCAACAGGTGGGCTCCGGCTTTGTGTGTGCTAAGTGATAAAGTAATAAGTAGACATAGCACCTGCCCACATGTAATTTTGAACCTAGTGGATTATATCAAACAAGCACGTACAATGCAGTTTGATAAATGCTACACTGGGGAACATAGAAGGGACCAGTAGAACACCAGGAAGGGGAGAGATTTGGCTTAGAATTGGTGGATCAGAAAAGTTATTCTATTTTTATGTTTTCTTACCCTGCATAGATTTAAAGGTAATTCTTAACTTTAAATACGTAAAACCCAATACTTATATAAAAATCTGTGTCATAGTGGTTTCTTTGGGGAAATACGTTCTGCCTAAGCTGAACTAAGGTTTCTTAAAATGTGAATGCAGTGAAATTTGGGCTATGATGTCTTTATTTAATAAATATACACATTATTAATTGCTCTAAGAATTTAGGACTCTCTTTATAAATAGCATATGTTTAGAAGTTTACATTACTCTTTTGATGTGCTGTGTTCCACTGAAATATTTGAATGGTGAAAGTTCGACAAGGATGTTCATGGCAGTATCTTCATTGATTAGTCCTAAAATGATTAGACAGTCTCAAATAGAAACTTTTATTGTTTTTGTGGGGGATTATGTAGCACAAACTTTAGAGTGAAATAAGCTAGATTTGAATCTTACTAGCTCAGCTAGTTACTAGGTTTGTGATCTGGGATAAGCAGTGTAACCATATGCTTCTGTTTTCTCATCTGTAAAATGGGAGTAATAGTACTACCTCTTTGGATGTTGAGGATTAAGAGAGTTGTTAAATGTAAAACACTTGCAACAGTGCCTGTTAAGCCAAAAGTGTGAGTGGTAGATGAAAGAGAGGGGGTTGGGAGGGGGGCTCTTGACCTAGGCTCAGAGAATTAGAAGGAACTTGCAGTCTGATGCCAATGGAGTAATCTAAAAGTACAAAAAGCAGACCCAACAACTTATTGAAAAGGAATAGGCCAAGACCGTGAGTAATCGCTAAACATTTAGCCTAAATAATTATGAATGTTCTTAACTGTGATTTATAGGCACTTTAGAAGATGCAGAAACAAAGGATCTCTTAGTTGCAGAGGGAGCACTTTCAGAATTAAATACCTTAAGCCCCATTCAAGGAGTTGAAGCTTCTCTTTGTGTACCATCAGTCTGTGAAGGGTAAGTTTATAGAGAAAATTTCAAATATTAATAAAGTTTAATGCAACTGTGAAGCAGTAGTAAATATTGATATTTGTTCTATGCATAGATGAGCTCTTATTTTGATCTTTGGCATTTCCATTTTGGTAATGTTTTCTGCTATGAAAGAAGTTAATTTGTACAACTGTGTTATTTCGTAGTTATTATGAAATCTGAGAATGATACCAGATGTTTCCTAAATATATAGAGCCATGATAAGTTGAGGCAGAACTCTTTAATATTCTTTGGTGATTCTATTTTTGTTGAATACCAAAAGTGTCACTCACAGCCACGCATCCCTCCATGCTGTCCCGTTTTCAGTGTTTCAGGATGATCAGGTATGTATCCTGTAGCACCAAGGCAGAGCATAAGGGAGATGGTTCAGAGGCAGTAGTGTTCCCTGCCATTTGATTGATACAAGACTCTAGCAGTTTTTGTTTTTCAGTGACTGCTGGAACTGTTATGCTCCCAATTATTCCATTTCATTTAGCACTTAACACATTTAGCCCGTGTACTAGATGATGTATGGCAGTGCTACTTAAAGTGCGGTCTAATAAGATAGATGCCAGTTCCCAGTTTATGGTCTACAACAAGATAGCAGCTTCTGTTAGGATATATATCAGTAGCCTTTTTCGAAAGTCAGCTGAGCTAATCAGTGAAGTAATTGATTGATTGACCTTCTGGCATAAACTCTTTATCTCACTGCAAGACTGGACACATCAGCACTTTGAGTAGCACTGTTGCAGAGCAGGGGTCTCCAACCCCTGGGCTGCGGACCGGTACCGGTTAGGAACCGGGCTGCACAGCAGGAGGTGAGTGGCGGGCGAGCAAGTGAAGCTTCATCTGTCGCTCCCCATCGCTCGCATTACTGCCTGAACCATCCCCCCTCATCCGTGGAAAAACTGTCTTCCACGAAACTGGTCCCTGGTGCCAAAAAGGTTGACCGCTGTTGTAGAGAATACCAAAAAAGTGGCAGCTTCAGTTATCAAGTAGTAAGGGTAATTTACTAAGATTAGCCCACATAAAATGTGATAATTTAAGGCATTGTAAATGGTTCATTAATTTATAAGTCTTGAGAGTGACTTCACAAACCACCCACAAAAATCAGTATCATGATAGCCACCTCTCATACATGGAACTCAATCAGATGCTTCACTTCTGAGAAGAGAAATCCTGATAAACTGTCATCTTTGCCAGGCCTTCATGGAAAAAGAGGGAGAAACAGTACAAAAGGATTATCAAGATGGTTTTGTTGTTTAATTCTAAGGTTTTTAAAATTTTAATGAAAACTAATATTGTAATGGGTTTGATGGATAATTACAACAATGGCAAATCAAAAGAGCCACCATCAGTAACAATCTAGGTGAATATTCACCATCCTTGGCAAGCTAGTTCCTTTTTAAATGTAAACTTACTTGGTTGTGGGTTCTTAATTATCCTTACTATAAATATTGTGATTGAGTTAAGTCTTACAAATATACCTACAAATAAGTGTGTATATATTCCAAATACATACTTTTTCTTGAATTTACTTTACAGTTTGTCCAGTTTAAAAAATCAGCATGCTTTAGTTGGCTTTAGGGAAAGGCCAGCTCAGAATAGAAAGGGACCACTGTCAACATCTTTCCAGAACACTTATCAAGTGAATTAACGCAGGTCACACTGGTCTACGATTTTGAGTCATTTATCATGTGCTTTCCAGTTAGCATTAACATATTGAATCTGATTCTACTGAGTATATGGGGGAAATGTCTATAATATTTGATAGATTTATTTGAAGAATGTGGCCACAGATAATTAAAAATTGGCCTAAGTGTAATTTATACTGACCAGCATTTTAAAATCATTTTATTTGTAGTTTAAGGTCATGCCATTGTATTCAACAAAAAAAATTTAGAAAATAGGAAAAACAAATATAGCATTACTTGTTTCTAAATTCACTTGTAAATTATTTAGTATTATTCTGGATGAAGTTGCATGGTATTTTCTCTGAACCTCAGTTTTCATGAACAAAATGAAAAGTAAGAATTGGGTAAAGCAAGTTATAGCAGATGGAATCTTCTTACACACTAAAGTATATATTTCAATTTCTAAAGGAAAATCCTCACCCCGAAGTCCAAGGTACCTGTTTTAGACGAAGGACTAGTATCTGTTGAAAGCTGTACCTCTACAATTAGAGCAGGTAACAATAAATGTATGTATTATTTTGACTTTAGAATTATTTCATTTTAGTGTTGTGTCTAAAGAGTGTTCTATTCTTAGGACAAAAGAATCTGAATAATAATCCAGACTTTGTTATCTCAGTTATTCTCCAGTTGTTTCCCCAGCTAAAAATAGAATTCTGAGGAGGTGTGTTAGCTACCAAACAGTGGGTTGCTTATAAAACACTCTTTGGTTTTCATAGTGGAAGTCTTAGAATGTTTTTTGTGGACATATTTAAAGAAGAGCAAAGTAAATTACCAGTCCCCAGCCAGACTGCACACCTGCTTTTTGATCTTCTGAGATTCAGTTATATATACAGGGAAACTTCCATATTTATTCTGTGTTTGTGGTAACATATAGCCAAGATTGGCTTATTATTATTAGAAAATAATCTCAAATGACTGAATTTGCTCCAGGGAAAATGAACAGATACATGGAATTTGTTTTTTTTTTGAGTGCCTCCTCTCAGACCCTGACTATACAGAGATGAGGAACATATATTTTCCTCATTGAACTCACAGTTGGGTTTAGGAAAAGCAGACACCTTGAATGCCTGTGCCTAGAACTTGTCTAAGCATTTCATGTGAGGACTTGTCTAAGCATTTCACATATGGTGTTGACACTGTCTGACTCTAGAGCTCATGTTCTTAACCGTTATATCCTTCTGCCTGTCACATTATGAATAGGGCTTAGGACAAGCTTGAGTAGACCTGTTCTCCCCCCACCCCACCCCGCCCATTAAGAATGTAATATATATTTACTGTAAAATAATCAGGAAATCATAGTCTCACATATAAAGTAAAAATCCCCATAACCCGGTTACCCAGTTTAAGAATCTATTATTAAGTGTCTTTTCCCTGAGTTTTTTTCCTGTGCATTTTTTTTCCCCAGTATGTTGAAAGAGGAGGTAAGTGCGGTGGATGGAGAATACCAAGGATTTAAACAGACTGCTTGGGTTCATAACCCTGTTCTGCACTTACTATGTATGAGACCATGAGCTATACCTCTGTTTCTTTGTCTATAAAATTTAATAGCTTTCACTGTTAATAAAAGCTCAGTAAATGTTAGCTATTATAAATTATTAACAATTAAGTTTATTATAATCAACAACAACTTTTTTCACTTAACAGTATATTTAAGATATTTCTCCATGTCATTAATACAGATTAATTCTGTTTTTTTTAGTGACTATAATAGTATTTCATAGTATGGATGTTCTGTGGTATGCTTAACTATTTGCTGATTGGTGAACAGTTTGAGCTGATGACCATTTTTGTTTGTTTTGCTGTCTCATTTCTGCAGTGAATATTATTGTGTATGCATCTTTGCACAGTCTGTGTCAGTGTTTCTTTTGAGCAGATTCCTAAACGTGGCCTTGCTGGGTCAAGGAGTGTGCACAGATTTTTAATATTTTATTGTTTTCGCCAGTAAAGGTTGTTTAAAGAGGAAGGTGAAAAATAAGGAGAAATTTTTCTTTATGATCCCCCCAATTTATTTAAGTGGTAGAATATGTGGCCATTTGGATGCTTTCTGCCAAAAGGGAAATATCTAGTCCTTTTCACAGCCAGATCAAAGCCCAGATTGCATGTCCCTCATGTAATTCTGTAATGGCTCAACAAGGATAGCTGGTTGTCTAGTAGTCACCTGGTGAACATAATTTTCAGATTAATAAGGAACAAACACATCTGAGCTCCTCAGAGCAGTTTATCGTCATATTGAAGTTTCACAGTAAGGGCAAGAATTATATTCTAGTTGAGAAAAACCAAAGTTGTCATTTTTAAATGTAAAATTTATCTTCTGTGTTTTATTTTCGTGGAAAGCAAATATGTATTGTTTAAACTGAGTGATTGCATACTGATGAAACAGGAGTGATATGTAAATCCTCATAGGCTTTTCCTCTTTTAAGATGTTAGAAATTTTTTGGCACTATGACAGTTTTTCAAGGAAACATTAAGTGCAATGCAGGCTTTTCCCTTCTGTTTGCTTCCCCAGTTGTGTATATATCTTTTTTTGTTTTTAGCTTAAAATATGGGAGATTAACTCTCATTTTTCTTTCAGCTATGGCTGATGTTCTTGGTGATGGTGGAAGCTCTGGGCTTGTTATCTCTGAAGGCCCTATTATCTCTGAACATAGGCTTGACCAGGAAACAGCACTGAACTTGAAAGAAGATCATGAAATAGAAGTTGATGTACTAAAAGCAAGTGTTGACTTACCAGAAGAAAAGCCTCCAATTTCTGATGATTCTCCTGATACTCAAGAAATTCATGTAAAAAAAATAATTTTTCATTTCTTTGTCAGTTTTGGTTTAGTTAGGTTTCAAACCATAGTTCAAATCTAATGTATTCATTTATTTGACTACTATATGAAAACCTCTTTATAAAAATCTGTGTTCAAAAAAGTATATAAATATATTGTGGAATTACAGAGCACATCCTTTAAGTAAGAAATTGTTTTTCATGAAAACCAAAAGGCTGTGTTAAAGAAGTCACAATTTTATTATTTAATTTTTGCTCAGTATCCGGTTCAAATAAAAGTTCTTTTAGCCATAAGAAAACAGATATTGGTTACTCTAGAGACATGTGTGACATCGAAACTATCCAGAGCATATATTTGAGAATAATTGAGTACAGTTAAATAGGATTCTTTCCCACCCCCCACCCTCCCCACCCCACCATTCATACTTGTGGGAAAATGCTGTTCTGCTGGCTGGGGTTTAACTTCTTAGACGCTCCAGAAAGGTGGGGGCTTTTTTGTGTGTGTGGGGGGGGTGGTATTTAATATAACTTACATTTCCTAAAATTCCACCAAATCTCTTTTATTATCAACAGGCAACTTTTATATGATACATGAATTTAAGATGAAGAAAAATCACCTCTTCTAATTATTTATAGAGATGTGATTATATAATATTTGGGAGGTTTAACTCATAGAAATGTCATGGTTATCCATATTCAGTTTCATGAGTATTGTCACCGTGAGTTAGATGGATAAAGTCCCTGTTCCTTCAGCTGGGAAGCTAACACAATTTGTGGGCATGGTGTAAATGGGAATCCTCATTTCTGGGTATTTCCAGTCTTTCATTTCACTGAATGTTTGGGGAGTGGGAAAATGTCATTGTTTAGGTGGGTGGTAATGTTCTACCTTCTTGGTCAGGAGATCTCTCTGTTACTTTCTGCCTCCTCCTTTTTCTCCCCTTCCCTTACCAAAAGGTAAATGCAAGGAGCATTCCTTCTTCCACCAAACCCTTGCAAGAGAGGTACTGAACTTGAAAGCCTTAGGAATTTCATGGTTTATGCAGCCCCAGCAAAGGGAAGAGGATTGAGTCTAGCCCAAGGGAGCTTATGTAGGTGAATTCTTCTTCAACCTTATGGGGATCATGCTGTTTAGAAAAAGTGTGGTTAGTTAGGTAATTTGGGGATTATCATTAAAACACAGTTTGGGGGTTGTTTCTTTTTCTCCAGTTAATTTTTCTTTCCTTGGGTGAGAATAGAATAAGTCCTTAATTATCACAACTGTTAGCATCATAATAATTTTTAAGGTTTTGTTAAGACTGTCTTTTTTAGCCAGGGAAATGTAGAATTCTACTTTTAATTCCATTCAGAATCTCAATCTTTTTCTATCTAGTTATTTTGACTGAGTGAGAAAGTCTGATTGCTTAAATGGATATTTTATAAAGTAAACCCATAAGTACATGCCATATCAAATGTAGTTTATGTTTAACAATTCATACACCGAGGGAGAGGTGGTCATGAAAAAAATTTATGCTTTAGGTTAAAATAAATGTATACATTAACAGTCTCTTATCTTTAATTCATTTTAGGTAATTGAACATGAAAAGCTTGAAGTTCAAGATTCAGGACAAGAGGCTAGGAATCTTTCATTTAGTGAGTTGTATCCCTCAGGAACTCTTAAGCTTCGATACAATTTTGATACCATTGAGCAACAGTTTTGTGACTTACCTGATAACAAAGACTCTGCTGAGTGTGACATTGCTGAAGTAGATGGGGAACTTTTTGTGCCACAGAGCAACTTTACCTTGATTTTGGAAGGTGAAGAAGGAGAAGTAGAGACAGGTGATTCTGCAGCATCTAATGTGCTAGCTAAAGCAGCTAATGCAGCCACTGAGGAAAAACACGTATACAGTGGCGAAAATGATAATCACGGACATGTTGCAAATTTGCCATCTGTCATAACTAGTGATCAGGAGTCCCAAAGGGTAGAGACATTACCATATGTGCCTGAACCAATTAAAGTAGCAATCGCAGAAAATTTATTAGATGTAATTAAAGACACAAGAAGTAAAGAAATTACTTCAGATACAATGGAACAGTCTATTCAAGAAAACATACCTTTAATAAGCCAAAAGGTAATGTGTTCCACCAGGTTAGCCAAATCTACATTTAAGACTGTTCAGGAAACAAGTACGGTGACTATAAATGTCAGCGAGGTTAATGACATGATTTCCTCCAGAACTCGCAACAGAGGACGTGTCCAAAACCTGAATGTCAAATCGGCACAACAGGACGAGTCAGCAGATGTTGCTACTCCTGAGATGCTGGGACTTTCAGTTATGAAGAAAACTAGGAAAACAAAAGAAATTTCAGGGGCTTTTGAAAGTGCCTGTTCTGATGATAAAGGAATATCTCATAACCAGCAAATACCTCAAAATTCTATTACTCCTAGGAGAGGAAGGAGAAAAAAAGAAATGAATCAAGACACTTTAGAAAATATTAATTCTGTGGAACCAGAATTACAGGTTACTCCAGGTAGGGAATTAAGAAGTTTAAAATCATCTCAGCTGTTGGAACCAGCAACTGAAGAAACTTCTTTTAGAAAAGAAGTTAAGCTTTCATCTGTTACAAAAAGGACTCCTAAACGAATTAAAAAACCTCTCGAAAATCAGGAAGGTGTTGAAGTTATAAATGATCTGAAAGTCAGTAAAGTAGCAAGTGCTAGCAGAAGTACCAGGAAATTGAGAAGTTCTAATTTGGAAACTTCTAAAAATACAGGATATAAACAAGATGGGGAGTCTATTGAAGAGCAGCTGCCAATTCAACATAGTAAACGGGTTAAAAAGAAAGGAATTAGTCCGTCAGATGTAATAGAAGATTCCAAACTTGGTTCATCCCAGTTGACTCTTCAAGCAGAATTTGATACTCCTGCTACACCTAGGAAACGTGGTAGACCAAGAAAAATCAATCCATCTGAAGATGTAGAATCCGAGGCTGTTAAGGAAGCAAGAAGTTTCAAGAAGAGAGAAGGTCTCGGCATCCCAAGGAGATCTACAAGAAACACCCCAGCTAAAAGTGAAAATGCTGATGTTGGCAAACCAGCTTTAGAAAAATCAGTTTTAGTGCCAAATGAGGACCTTGTTACAGCGATGAGCTCTAAGAAGAAGCTTACAAAAAGGACTGAAAACCAAAGCCAAAAACGTTTATTACGCTCAATATCAGAAAAATGCATAGATGAAGAAATGACAGACAAAGAACCAAATGACCGAGAAGAAAAATTGCTTGCCACAGTTGCTTTGACTAGATCTTCCCATAGCACAAGGACTAGATCTAGCAAGACCATCTTGTTGCCAGACCTTTCGGAACCAAAAAATGAGTCTTTTTTATTTTCTTCTCCTGTGTCAAAGGTTCCAAGGAAAGAGAAAGGTACTTTTATTTCTTTTCAAAGCATAATTTTCATCTCATTCAAAGTCTTCAGTTTAAAAAAATTCTGTTGGTTCAAACATGATTAGATTTTGTGTTAAGGCACTAATGGATTATTTCTTCTAAAAATGATTTGTAGTTACAGGGAATTCCTCCCCCTTCAAAAAACAAAGACAAAAACCAATTTTGATCTTTTGATAGTAAAATTTAAATATTTTATATTTTAAAGTTTATTTTTAGGTTCAAGAATTTCTGTTTCACCATGACTTTTTAAATCCTATAATTCACTTGACATAGGTTTAATTTTTTAGAATAGTATTATTTCTCTTCATTCTGCCCTTATATCATGTGACTTAATTTTGGTTTCTCCCCAGATAGAACCATCATTTTTGGCTCATATCCCAGGTGATGTCCACAACTTCAAATTGTTTTGAAGGGAAACAGCAGTAGAATTCTATTGATTACAATACAGAAATTATTTAAATCCATATTCCCTATTGTCTATGAACTGGCAAGGCTACATGCCCAACCTCCCTCACTGACGATAAATGAGCTAATGATTGTACTGTTTGGTTGGTATAGTTCATACCTTCTCAACAGGAGTGATGTCTCTCCCAAAAGGGTGAAAATATCTTACTCTTTTTTATGTATAAGGCGGAGATATACATAAAGTACATAAACAGATATACAGTATTATCTGTGCTATTAAGATTTCTTGCGGGGTGGGGGGAATTCAGTGAGGGAGACAATTAAGGAAAAAGGTCTAAAAAGGTGCTGATAAAGATTAGGGACTTGTAAGTAAAGTAGGTGTCTTTGTTGTTCTACTAAACTTTTTTAAACTATTGCATGCATTTTTAAATGCATTAGTGAACATCCTATATAGTTGCTTCCTGACTTGGGGAAGGCCAAGAGAAAGATAAGTCATTTAAAAACCTGCAAACTGAAATTTTCTGTCTTCAACATTCACTGTGTAAAAACCTCTTTAAGTATATTGTATTCATGAAGTCCAGTTGTTATATTTACATAGCACAAGCCCAGGAAAGGGCCTTTTGCCATAGAATTGATCATTTGACCAAAAAATGATCTGTAGTTATAGGAGATTTTGGTAGTACTGTATAATCCAGTTTTTACATGCTGTTGGGAAAGTGTGGTTATGCTTATACTTGGCATGGAGGAAAATGAAATGACCAAATGTGTGAGATTTTAGCTGACTTTACTAAGCTGCTATTTTAGATAAAAGTTAAAATGAAAAGGAACAGTGAGTGGTAGAAGAATGTCATTAACAATTCTTTTATACTTTTCTAATGACTTTTAGAGTATAGTAAACGCAAAATTTGGGGGTTCTTTTGGTAGAGCATAGCCAAACATCTCAATGATTCTGATATTTGTTATCTTTACATAGTCGTCATCTGTATACATGTTAACTATAACATTTTTCTGTAATAAAAATAATATATGCCTGCCACAGAAAATTAGAAATTAAAAGTATTTAGTCAAGTAGAGGACCAGTAACCACTGTTCACATTTTCTTGTATATCCTTCTAGTTGAATATATAGTTTGTTTTTTATAAAACCCAACAAACTACGGTTTGTGTATAGATATATATACTGCTCCCCCCACCTCCTACTTATTTCATGAGCATTTTTCCTCAAAACCCTGAGTGTTCGTGGTTTTGTATTTTTTTGTTTGTGTTTTACACATGGATAGAGTCCACGTGTGGCATTTCGTCTCACTTATGTGCTGCAGATCACTCAGGCATTCTCCTGCCAGGTATTTGAATTGTCTTCAGATTTTCTGGTATTAACAATAAGCATCTTCTAGTATGAGGTTAGAGAGAGGTTAGATAAGAACTTTGGGACTGAGATTTCTCACTTCTGCCATGTACTAGCTGGGCAGGAAATCATTTAACCTTTCTGAATCTTGTTTTCTCATCTTTACAGTGTGGGTAATAATGCCTACTACGTAGGGTTCTTGTGAGTATTGAGTATTCACTACTTTTTGTTAATTAACACCATCATTAGTTTCCTTTCTTATTTTGCCCTCAGATTATAGTTTCTACACTCCTACAATACCTTCTGTCCCTTGTGCCTATTCAACTTGCATTAAAAAAAAAAAAAAAAACTCCTTCAAGGAGGGGTGGGAGGTACAGAGAAGAGTGGATACAGAAATATTATATGATTAGAAAGCTGGAGGCCACCCTCTATTTAATTGAAACATGTCGAAGAAACAGATATCATAGAATCACTAACTAAAAAGAATGTAAAGCTTTACATTTCAATAGATTTTCTCAAATTCCATTACTCAGCAGCAGATATTTAAGAAGGGTTTGCTGTATACCTGAGTCTATACTAGGGTATACATTCACCAGTTCATTTGATTCTCAGTATAACCCAATGTAGTACAGGTACTATTATTCCTTCTTTCCACAATGAGGAAATTGAAATTCAGTGAAAACTGAGCACCCACATCACCCAGGTAATGAATAAATAGTGATGTCTTGGAGCCGATTCCTGCTGGCTAGTGAGAGCCAGTTGTTAAATATTCAGGAATTTTGTGAGCCAGCCATGGAACATTTATAGCACAGAAATAAGCAAATGCTGTAAATCAGAGTTGCGTTTTTTGTTGTTGTTGGTTTTTCCTTCCCAGAAAGCTGTTTACCAGTACATTATTGGGTTTGAATCTATAGGACTTTTGAACTTCTTAGGCCTTAAGTAGCACTGGCCACCAAAACTTACCCTCAGGAAGCTTACCGAAGTACGCAAGGAGTTGCAAGTATAATAAAGTCTTTCTGGCTAATAGAAGCGTATGGAAGGAATGGTGGGGCTGAACATTCTTGCGCGTGATAATGTATTTTTGTATTTCCTTCTTTATTCCTTTGGGTGCAGTGGGGAACTGTAGGTGAAAAATATGAGCTGGTCTTTGAAAAGCCAAAGAAGCTGTTGCTCCTGGTAGCCTGGAAAAAGAAAAATAGAATGTATCATTTTCGTAGAGCATAGATTTGTTTGCCTGTATCTTAACTGCAAAAGAGAGGAGTTACCACCAGTGCCACTTATGCCACTTATCAGCTGGGAGCGGAGATGACTTTTATTTCTGACCCTCTTTTGTTAAAAATCACATGCTTTACAGAATTTGATATCTGATAGAACTCTTGATTGTCCCGGTAGGTGAAATATCATTGAACTGTAATTTGGGAATTTTATTCCAAAGATTTGTAAATTATATTCTTGAAATAATAACATTATAACATGCAAACATCCATAAAGCACTTACCATATATTAACTTTATTCTAATCTTTAATCTCCACAGTAACTTTAAAGGGCCATTTTGAATCTCATTTTATAGAAACTGAGGCACAGAGAGGTTTAGGTAACTTGCTTTTTGTCCCACAGCTAATAAATCCAGAAGCTAGGATTTAATTTCTGGCAGACTGGTTCAACTGCACCATGCCACTTCCATAATTACATTGCTAAACTGCCATTAATATGGAGACTCTATAGTAAAAACAGGGAAAAAATCTGAGATGAAGTGTGTGATTTTTTTTTTTTTGCGGTACACGGGCCTCTCACCGCTGTGGCCTCTCCCGTTGCCGAGCACAGGCTCCGGACGCGCAGGATCAGCGGTCATGGCTCACGGGCCCAGCCGCTCCGCGGCATGTGGGATCCTCCCGGGCCGGGGCACGACCCCGTGTCCCCCGCATCGGCAGGCGGACTGTCAACCACTGCGCCACCAGGGAAGCCCGATAAATATTTTTAATTACATACTTTCAAGTAATTCTTAATTAAACCATTTCTATTTGTCTGTGGAAAATCTTCCTATCAGCCTGTTTTTCTGTATTGTTACTTTCTGTTTGCTTTGTTCCTGTTATGCTGTGGACTTTTCTGTTGTTCCCCTTGCATGGAACAACTGGCTCAGAATAAGCTGAAAGGAAAGAGGGTTTGAGTCTCTTCTTTGTAAATAAAATTACTTCTTAAAATAAAAAACTTGCCTCTAGAAAAGTAGGAATTATGAAGCAAAGTAGCTCAGGTTACACAGGGCAGGCATACCTGGGAGATATTTGCAGATTAGGTTCCTTACTATCACAATAAAGCAAATATCACATTAAAGCAGGTCACGCAATTTTTTTGGTTTTCCAGTAAAAGTTATGTTTACACTATCCTGTAGTCTCCTAAGTGTGCGATAGTATTTTTTAAATGTTCATACTTTAATTATAAAATACTTCATTGCTAAAAACTGCTAACCATCATCTGAGCTTTAAGCGAGGCTAATCTTTTTGCGATAGTGACATCAAAGATCCCTGATTACTGTACCAAATATAATAATAATGAAAAGGTTTGAACTACTGGGAGAATTACCAGAATGTGACAGACATGAAGTGAACAAATGCTATTGGACAAATGGCGCTGATAGACTTGCCACAAACCTTCATTTTGCCATACCATATTTCAAACCTTCAAATATGCCATACCTCTTTTTATTGTGCTTTGGGTTATTGCCCTTAACTGCACTTCACAGATCTTGCTTTTTGTTGCAAGTTGAATTTATATGTCTCTATACATAAAATAGATATATATAAATAGATATACAGTGTTTTGTTCTTTCTTTCTACCTTTCTTTAGCTAAAAAAATAGAGCCTCCTGTGCAGCTGCAAGAATTTGTTTCGGATTTATCTTCTCAATTTGTCTTCTCACCTCCTACTTTAAGGACCAGGCGGAAAAACACATCTAATACATCCAAACTTGTGGCTGAACTGGTAAGAAATGCATGGTTTTATTTGCGTGTGTATTTAAACATGCTTTTTATTTTTTTAAGCAATGCTTCCTACATAAACTTCTTAAGAAAGAGCAGACCTTTATACTATTAAGTCCAAAATAGTCTTTTCTGCACTTTGGGGGATACTACTTTAAGACAGATTGGTATGTTACTCATGGTTTATTATTGGCAGCTGCAGTTTAAATTACCTATTAGGGGAAGGTAATTAAATAAATACATCCACCATAATTAGCTGGATGTATTTATTTAAAATGTAGGTCCCTGACCCCCCCTGGAGTGTCATCCACAGACCACACTTGGAGAGAGAGTGTTTCAGAACTGACTAGTTGCATGTAACTCTAAAATAAAAACAGTTTAGGGATTGAATGTGAGCATGATACCCTTATATTTACCAGTTTTAATTCATAGTATGTCTTGAATTATCTGCTGTGAGCCAGTTACTATACAAGGACAAAGGCACAAAAATAATTCAGGCAGATTCCTTGTTTTTCAGGAGTTCAGTTTAATTGAAGAGGCAAAAATACAGATAATTATTTCACAGCATGATAAGAATCATTTATACCCAGATAACCCTGTAGACCCTGTAGGTAAAGGAGATGGGCATTGCTGGAGGAGAAGACAGCAGATGCAAAGGCACAGAAGCCTGGTGATGCATGAGGAAGGGGGTGGGGCTGTTCACAAACCAGCAAATAGCCATGTGCATGCTTTAAGTAGTTTCGGTGAAAAGGGAATTCTAGGGAGGAAAAATAGTCACTGGTGGCCTAATTTTTATGCCGTGAGAGCCTGGCTTTGGACAGAGTCAATAGAACAAAAGGGCAGGGGACAATGGAAACATTCCAGAATAAAATTGATAAGACTTGGGGATAACAGTGTGTGGGGATAAGGGATAATGAGCTGTCCCAGATGACCAGGGTTTCTACCAAAACATATAAGGAGTCCATTTGATATTTGTTAAGTTTAAATTCATTTAGCACTGTTTGGCTATATTCCTTGACTCAGGGTGGAACTTTTTAGTTTAGATTTCAATTGTTTAATTACATAAGGTTCATCTTTTAAAATTTTTAACCCATAGGAAGGTGATGCTCAATCAATTGAAACTGTGGCAAAGCAACAAGTGAAAGGAACCAGGACTGCAAAAACAAAACAAGCAAGCAAGTAAGACTTTTCCTATGCTATTATTTTTTTCCGTTTTGTTTCTTAAAATTAGAGAAGACTCTTAACTTAAAAAGAGAAATTAAGCTCATCAGAAAAGGGTAATTCTTAGGGGCATTTATCTGCACTGGCTCTGTGTAATTGTTAGATTTCACTGCAGAAGGTGGCTTTCCTATATAGCATGAAAGCCCATTCATTCATCCTTTTTAAAGAAGGGTATCACCTCACACCAGTCAGAA
The DNA here is from genome assembly GCF_003031525.2 of Neophocaena asiaeorientalis asiaeorientalis. Lineage (NCBI taxonomy): Eukaryota > Metazoa > Chordata > Mammalia > Artiodactyla > Phocoenidae > Neophocaena > Neophocaena asiaeorientalis. Next base: position 1,220,431 of record NW_020171818.1, read on the forward strand.
TGAACTGTCATCAAAAAACCTACAAACAGGGCTTCCCTGGTGGCGCAGTGGTTGAGAGTCCGCCTGCCGATGCAGAGGATACAGGTTCGTGCCCCGGTCCGGGAAGATCCCACATGCCGCGGAGCGGCTGGGCCCGTGAGCCATGGCCGCTGAGCCTGCGCTTCCGGAGCCTGTGCTCCGCAATGGGAGAGGCAACAATAGTGAGAGGCCCGCGTACCGCAAAAAAAACCAAAACCTACAAACAATAAATGCTGGAGAGGGTGTGGAGAAAAGGGAACCCTCTTACACTGTTGGTGGGAATGTAAATTGATACAGTCACTATGGAAAACGGTATGGAGATTCCTTAAAAAACTAAAAAAGAACTACATATGACCCAGCAATCCCACTACTGGGCCATATACCCAGAGAAAACCATAATTCAAAAAGACACATGCACCCCAGTGTTCATTGCAGCACTATTTACAATAGCCAAGTCATGGAGGCCACCTAAATGCCCATCAACAGAGGAATGGATAAAGAAGATGTGGTACATATATACAACAGAATATTACTCAGCCATAAAAAGAAATGAAATTGAGTTATTTGTAGTGAGGTGGATGGACCTAGAGTGTGTCATACAGAGTGAAGTAAGTCAGAAAGAGAAAAACAAATATTGTATATTAACACATGTATGTGGAATCTAGGAAAATGATATAGATGACCTTAATTGCCAAGCAGAAATAGAGACACAGACGTAGAGAACAAATGTATGGATACCAAGGGGAAAGGAGGGCCGTGGGGGGAATTGGGAGATTGGGATTGACACATATACACTACTGATACCATGTATAAAGTAGACAACTGATGGCAACATACTGTGTAATACAAGGATCTCTACTTAATGCACTGTAGTGTCCTAAATGGAGGGGATATATGTATATGTATGGCTGATTTATTTTGCTGTGCAGTAGAAGGTAACACAACATTGTAAAGCAACTATACTCCAATAAAAATTAATTAAAAAGAAAAAAAGAAGGGTAGTAGTAGTTGAATACCCACTGAATCTTTGTTTTTACAATGAGCTGGGGGAAGGGAGTGGGATGTTTCACCTTAGTAAAGATAGATAACTATCAGTAAAACTCGTTAAACACTTTAAAATTCTGTGATTATTTCACTATTAGCAATTAAAATTTCATCCATGGGGAAATTACTCCATTTCAGATATATTTTGCTTAAGTTGAATTTCATAAAAGTACAAAGTAATCAATCCATTTTATCTTACTTTAAAAACTGATTTAACGAAAGCTTTTGACTATAATAACACTACATATAAATTGGCTTTCTGTATATGTGGAAAACTTCGTATTATGAAAATACATACACAGTTGCTAATTGCTGGTGTTTGAGAATTGTCGTTTCTCATACATCTCATTATGGGCCTGCTGGGCTCTCATTCCATGGACTGGCTACTGGTACTTGACCCCTCCTTGTAACCCAGCAGTATTTATTAATACATATGAAACATTTAAGTGAAAATTCAGCAGTAATTGTTTTGAGTATCCCAATCATAAAGAAAATTTCTATCATGTGAAACCTTAACTCTGCCTCTGATTAGTTTGACTAAAGTTTTATTTCACTTCTCCTTTATAAAATAAAGCACTAGAAAAGACTAATCCCTAAAATTTCTTTCAATATATTGGGAAGCCAATTACATTTTATATTATAACATGTTTATTGTTACTTAAATTAAATCTTTATTTCAGAAACACAGAAAAAGAAAGTTGGTCACCTCCTCCAGTAGAAATTAAGCTGATTTCCCCCTTGGCAAGCCCAGTTGATGGAGTAAAGAGCAAACCAAGAAAGACTGTAGAAGTAACAGGAAAAAGTCTTGGGAGGAGCAGGAAGAAATTGTCTTCTTTTCCAAAGCAAGTTCTACGCAGAAAAATGCTGTAATTTTTTTCCAGTTTTTAACGTTCACCTATTTGTAAAGTCATCAGAATTGTGTGGATTATTAAAAATCATTAATTTGGAAGAAAAATAATTTATATAAATTATTGTAAATTTTTGTAAACAGAATGTCTTCAATAAGTAAAGTAACTCCATATGGAGTGTGATTCTTTTAGTCCAGGCAGTTTTTTCTATTTTATATATTAAGACTTCATACATTTATATAATATGTAAATATAGCTTATTATTGGAATGTTAAATAAAGCGTATACTTCACAGTAGTCTGTGTGTCTGTTAGATTTTTGAGAGGGGATTTCTGTTTTAATAATGATTTTATATGCTAGTAGGTATTGGTTCCATTTTCTTTCTCTGTGGTTAAAAGTATTAGACCAATTTTAAAATGAAGATGATTGAACTGGTTTTTTTAAGTTGCTGTTTTATAATGTATGCACTTTGCTTCTGTGATTAAGATTTCTAATCATAAATTGGGAAGGCTGTTAACGGTATTGAAATTGAATTATGGGCATGTAATTTTGCCACTTTTTTGTAGTTTAACATATTTTGTGCATTCTACCTCAAATTAGTAATTTTCCAAGTAATGCATTGGTTAAATATAATGTTGGCATTTCTTGTTCAGCAAGCTTAAAGGCTGTTATCCTTAAAGTCTCTTAATTATTCAGAGAGACTGATTATCCAGGTTAGACTGACCGGTTCACTGCTCACTAGCAACTTCTTCAAAGGGTTTGAGTAGTCAGAAAGGAAATGTAAAATACATCTGTTTCGTGGCTATTCAGTGCACCTTGTATGTGCCTGATATTCATAGAATGAGAAGTCTGATCAAGTTTTATAAATATTCTTGCCGTGAAGGAGCTTGCTACTGCATCGCAGAAATCCCTTAATATTCAGGTTTTAAAATGACAAATTCTCATAGGACCTCAGGCACAGAATATTGAGGATGGGTAAAGAGTGAGTAAATGTGGAAAAGGAAAAGAAAAACCACTGTTCTCTGCAATGTGACTGTATGCAATTAAGTGGTGATGCTTGATGTGGGCTATAAAATTCATCAATAAATAAGTATTGTAAAATTATAACAGGTAATGGATAGTGTAATGAATGGACCATTAATAATTGATTGTCTAGACACAGACTGCTTTTGTTGGCTAAGCTTTCAGTGTTTCAGTGTGAAGCATAAGCAGTGGACTTGCTACATTATTTTTCTACCAAATAATATGAATAATGGGAAAATGATGAAAATGCCTATGCCAAGTATTGACAGTGTGAGAGTGGCAGTACGAGTGCGGCCCTTCAGTCAGGTTAGTGATAAACGTTGCATTGCCTTGTTGAAAGTTTGACTATGACTTTCACTTTATTAATTTTTTAATAATAATTATCAAACTTGTATTTAAGCTGCTTGTCATTTACCGAATATTAAATTTATTTAAATTAACTTGTTAAATGGGTAATTTAAAGATCTAAACATAATTCAGAAAACACTTCATTTCATTCGTTTGAGCAAATAGCACAATAAAAAAATTGACAAGAAAAACGTATTGTCAAGTTAATAATTTTTTAAATCAGTGCAGTTTGGTGAATATAGACATGTGCTATGTATTTTTAATAATGTACTTTTTGCCCCTCAGAAACGATAGGTCATAAGCAAACAAATTCCCAGTTCTGAATGAGCTCTGCATTTTACAGGCTTTTATGTATAATTGTATTTATATAACTTTACAGAAACACCAGTCATTAAACAATTTATGGATTATACTCATTCTGGGACCTTTAGCAATTGGCCTGTCTTTGATTATCAATGGAATAGTTGAATCTTAAGATAACTGTTAACAGTTGACCCCTTCAGCAGAGTTTTGATTGTTTGTTGTGTCTCAAACGCTGAACTAGAAACTGAGGATACAGTGTACCGTCTATGTATGTTAATAATTTATAGCAGTATGTACCGGGGTAAGGTAAATCATCTTGGCACCCAGAGAAAGATCAGGTGTAGTTCATTCTGCCTGCACGGAACTTGAAGACTTCTGGAGCTAGAAGCATTTGTGATGACCAAAAAGGATAAGTAAGATTTGGATAAGAGTATGCTAGAACGGCATGCAAAGGTTTATTTGACAGTAATTAATTCTGAATGGGATACAGTGTAATGATGACCTCATATTACATCTTTTTTCCCGCTTGTACAATTTGCCGCTTTTTCTTTCTTGTCCATTAAAACAAAACACTGCTTTGCACATTTTCAGTTGGTATCAGTTCTGCCCTGTCCCTTGACATTCCTCTGTATTGCAGAAAATATTGTAGCAATCAGGCAGATATATGATTAGATAACTTTATATGTATAACTAGACAACTTCAAGTGTAGCAGATATTTAAGGTTTCTAAAGTGGCATAGTTTCTCAGGGAACTGATGCAGAAAATGTCAAAGAATTAACTTGTGATCAGTAAATTAAATGTTTTGGCCAAAAAAAGGGAAATAAAACCATTTTATGACCTAACCCATCAACACATTGAAAGTTATTCCAGGGGTATTTTTCACTGGACTTTAATATCACTAAACTAACTGCAAGTTGTAAACAGTTAACAAGGATATAGAAATGGGCAGTAAAGCAGTTACATAATTATACAGCCTTTAGGTCCACTAAAAGTGATTGCATTTGATTCAAATCTACCACCAAAGTTGGTTATCTTAGACTAGAATAGTAGCAAGGAGGAAAGAGAATGAATTCAAGAGGTGGTTTGGGGGTAAAGAGTTATGGATCACACCTGGACAACTGTTATACCGCCTTGGTGACCTAGACCCTGCCCATTTTCTAACTTCATATCCAGTCTTTATCTTCACTGTGGGACCAGAGAACCAACTTTATGAGACTTCCTTTGTTGTAAGAAAAAGGCCGTCAGGAGCCTTTGAAGTCGGATGAACTTGGGTTCAAAACCTGACTTTATCACTTACCCACTGTGTAGCCTTCACGTTTTTAAGCTCTGAGCCTTGAACTCCTTACGTGTAAAATGGAGATATTGATACCTTACAGGGTCACTGTTACAAACACTGGATGAAATGATCTGTAAGTTAGCACTATGCTTAACGAGACAAGGAAACTTTTAATAGTAGCTGCTATAGTTTTTTCACCATAGTATCAATATCTTTTAAATGGTTTTATTGAAATTATAATTTATATTCTATACACTTAACTCATTTACAGTGTATAATTCAATTATTTTTAATATATTCACAGATACATGCAACCATCACCATGGCCAGATTTATTGGTAGAACATATTTAGCACCTCAAAAAAGAATGTACTTTTTTTTTTTTTGAGGAAATTCTTCAGGGTCAAACACAAAGACTAAAACAAATAAAAAACAAAAGATAATGCAGGTAGCAAACAAAAATCATTATCATCATAGTTAATACTGTCAGATAAGTAAGAGAAGATACTGAATCTATGACCCAGAAATAGAACGCTAGGAACAAAGTTAATCAGAAAACAAAAGTGAATTCCTACATATTTCTTTTTTTTTCATTTTATTTTATTTTGATTACCAAAGCAAAGACATTGATAAAGCAAATACAATCTGCAATAATGAATACATCTGCAATAGATGCTAATTACCATTAAATTATATAATTTAGACAGTAAATATGGTCTATTTTTGCTTCTTTCCAATAGAATACATTTGATCACATTTTTTTTTATACAGCAGGTTCTTAGTCATCAATTTTATACACATCAGTGTATGCATATCAATCGCAATCACCCAATTCAGCACACCACCACCACCACCACCACCGCTTTCCCCCCTTGGTGTCCATACGTTTGTTCTCTGCATCTGTGTCTCAATTTCTGCCCTGCAAACCGGTTCATCTGTACCACTTTTCTAGGTTCCACATATATGCATTAATATACGATATTTTTCTCTTTCTGACTTCCTTCACTCTGTATGACAGTCTCTAGATCCATCCACGTCTCAACAAATGACCCAATTTCGTTCCTTTTTATGGCTGATTAATATTCCATTGTATACATGTACCACATCTTCTTTATCCATTCGTCTATTGATGGGCATTTAGGTTGCTTCTATGACCTGGCTATTGTAAATAATGCTACAATGAACATTGGGATACATGTGTCTTGTTGAATTACGGTTTTCTCTGGGTATATGCCCAGTAGTGAGATTGCTGGATCATATGGTAATTCTATTTGTATTTTTTTTTTTTTTTTTGCGGTACGCGGGCCTCTCACTGTTGTGGCCCCTCCCGTTGCGGAGCACAGGCTCCAGACGCGCAGGCTCAGCGGCCATGGCCCACGGACCCAGCCGCTCCGCGGCATATGGGATCCTCCCGGACCGGGGCACGAACCCGTGTCCCCTGCATCGGCAGACGGACTCTCAACCGCTGCGCCACCAGGGGAGCCCTATTTGTAGTTTTTTTAAGGAAACTCCGTACTGTTCTCCATAGTGGCTGTATCAATTAACATTCCATTAACAGTGCAAGAGGGTTCCATTTTCTCCACACCCTCTCCAGCATTTGTTGTTTGTAGATTTTCTAGTGATGCCCATTCTAACTGTTGTGAGGTGATAACTCATTGTAGTTTTGATTTGCATTTCTCTAATAGTGTTGTTAAGCAGCTTTTCTTGTGCCTCTTGGCCATCTGTATGTCTTCTTTGGAGAAATGTCTGTTTAGGGCTTCTGTCCATTTTTGGATTGGGTTGTTTGTTTTTTTAATATCGAGCTGCATGAGCTGTTTATATATTTTGGAGATTAATCCTTTGTCAGGTGTTTCATTTGCAAATATTTTCTCCCATTCTGAGGGTTTTCTTCTTGTCTTGTTTATGGTTTCTTTTGCTAGCAAAAGCTCTTAAGTTTAATTAGGTCTCATTTGTTTGTTTTTATTCCCATTACTCTAGGAGATGGATCAAAAAAGATCTTGCTGTGATTTATGTCAAAGTGTTCTTCCTATGTTTTCCTCTAAGGGTTTTATAGTGTCTGGTCTTACATTTAGGTCTCTAATCCATTTTGAGTTCATTTTTGTGTATTGTGTTACGGAATGTTCTAATATCATTCTTTTACATGTCGCTGTCCAGTTTTCCCAGCACCACTTATTCAAGAGGCTGTATTTTCTTCATTGTATATCCTTGCCTCCTTTTTCATAGATTAGTTGACCATAGGTGCGTGGGTTTACCTCTGGGCTTTCTATCTTGCTCCATTGATATATGTTTCTGTTTTTGTGCCAGTACCATATTGTCTTGATTACTGTAGCTTTGTAGTATAGTCTGAACTCAGGGAGTCTGATTCCACCAGCTCCGTTTTTTTTCCCTCAAGACTGCTTTGGCTATTCGGGGTCTTCTGTGTCTCCATAGAAATTTTAAGAGTTTTTGTTATAGTTCCATAAAAAATGCCATTGGTAATTTGATAGGGATTGCATTGAATCTGTAGATTGCTTTAGGTAGTATAGTCGTTTTCACAATATTGATTCTTCCAATCCAAGAACATAGTATATCTCTCCATCTGTTGGTATTATCTTTAATTTCTTTCATCAGTGTCTTATAGTTTTCTGCATACAGGTCTTTTGTCTCCCTGGGTAGGTTTATTCCTAGGTATTTTATTCTATTTGTTGCTGTGGTAAATGGGATTGTTTCCTTAATTTCTCTTTCTGATCTTTCGTTGTTAGTGCATAGGAATGCAAGAGATTTCTGTGCATTAATTTTGTATCCTGCAACTTTACCAAATTCATTGATTAGCTCTAGTAGTTTTCTGGTAGCATCTTTAGGATGCTCTATGTATAGTCTCATATCATCTGCAAACAGTGACAGTTTTACTTCTTCTTTTCCAATTTGTAATCCTTCTATTTCTTTTTCTTCTCTGATTGCCAAGGCTAGGACTTCCAAAACTATGTTGAATAATAGCGGTAAGAGTGGACATCCTTGTCTTGTTCCTGATCTTAGAGGAAATGCTTTCAGTTTTTCACCATTGAGAATGATGTTCGCTGTGGGATTGTCGTATATGGCCTTTATTATGTTGTGGTACGTTCCCTCTATGCCCACTTTCTGGAGAGTTTTTGTCATAAATGGGTGTTGAATTTAGTCAAAAGCTTTTCCTGCATCTATTGAGATGATCGTATGGTTTTTCTTCTTCAATTTGTTAATATGGTGTATCACATTGATTTGCATATATTTAAGAATCCTTGCATCCCTGGGATAAATCCCACTTGATCATGGTGTATGACCCTTTTAATGTGTTGTTGGATTCTGTTTGCTAGTATTCTGTTGAGGATTTTTGCATCTATACTCATCAATGATATTGGTCTCTACCTTTCTTTTTTTGTAGTATCTTTGTCTAGTTTTGGTATCAGGGTGATGGTGGCCTCATAGAATGACTTTGGGAGTGTTCCTTCCTCTGCCAGTTTTTGGAAGAGTTTGAGAAGGATGAGTGTTAGCTTTTCTCTAAATGTTTGATAGAATTCAGAGTTTGAGAAGGATGGGTGTTAGCTCTTCTCTAAATGTTTGATAGAATTCATCTGTGAAGCCATCTGGTCCTGGACTATTGTTTGTTGGAAGATTTTTAATCACAGTTTCAATTATTACTTGTGATTGGTCTGTTCATATTTTCTATTTCTTCTCGGTTCAGCCTTGGAAGGTTATACCTTTCTAAGAATTTGTCCATTTCTTCCAGGTTGTCCATTTTATTGGCATAGAGTTGCTTGTAGTAGTCTCTTAGGATGCTTTGTATTTCTGCGGTGTCTGTTGTAACTTCTCCTTTTTCATTTCTAACTTTATTGATTTGAGTCCTCTCCCTCATTTTCTGGATGCGTCTGGCTAATGGTTTATCAATTTTGTTTATCTTCTCAAAGAACCAGCTTTTAGTTTTATTGATCTCTGCTATTGTTTTCTTTGTTTCTATTTCATTTATTTCTGTTCTGATCATTAGGATTTCTTGCCTTCTGCTAACTTTGCGTTTTGTTTGTCCTCTTTCTCTAGTTCCTTTAGGTGTAAGGTTAGATTATTTATTTGAGATTTTTCTTGTTTCTTGAGGTAGGCTTGTATTGCCATAAACTTCCCTCTTAGAACTGCTTTTGCTGTATCCCATAGATTTTGTATTGCCGTGTTTTCATTGTCATTTGTCTCTAGGTATTTTTTGACTTCCTCTTTGATATCTTCAGTGATCTCTTGGTTATTTAGTAACGTAGTGTTTAGCCTCCATGTGTTTGTGCTTTTTACGTTTTTTCCCCTGTAATTCATTTCTAATCTCATAGCATTGTGATCAGAAAAGATGCTTGATATGATTTCAATTTTCTTAAATTTACTGAGGCTCGATTTGTGACCCAAGATGTGATCTATCCTGGAGAATGTTCCGTGCGCACTTGAGAAGAAAGTGTAATATGCTGTTTTTGGATGGAATGTCCTATAAATATCAATTAAATCTATCTGGTCTATTGTGTCATTTAAAGCTTCTGTTTCCTTATTTTCATTTTGGATGATCTGTCCATTGGTGTAAGCGAGGTGTTAAAGTCTCCCACTATTATTGTGTTACTGTCAATTTTCTCTTTTACAGCTGTTAGCAGTTGCCTTATGTATTGAGGTGCTCCTATGTTGGGTGCATATATATATTTATAATTGTTATATCTTCTTCTGGGATTGATCCCTTATCATTCTATAGTGCCCTTCCTTGTCTCTTGTAACATTCTTTAGTCTATTTTATCTGATATGAGCATAGCTACTCCAGCTTTCTTTTGATTTCCATTTGCATAGAATATCTTTTTCCATCCCCTCACTTTCAGTCTTAAGTGGGTCTCTTGTAGACAGCATATATATGGGTCTTGTTTTTGTATCCATTCAGCAAGCCTGTGTCTTTTGGTTGGAGCATTTAGTCCCTTCACGTTTAAGGTAATGATCAAAATGTATGTTCCTATGACCATTTTCTTAATTGTTTTGAGTTTGTTTTTGTAGGTTCTTTTCTTCTCTTCTGTTTCCCAGTTAGAGAAGTTCCTTTAGCATTTGTTGTAGAGCTAGTTTGGTGGTGCTGAATTCTCTTAGCTTTTGCTTGTCTGTAAAGCTTTTGATTTCTCCATTGAATCTGAATGAGATCCTTGCCAGGTATAGTAATCTTGGCTGTATGTTCTTCCCTTTCATCACTTTAAGTATATCATGCCACTCCCTTCTGGCTTGTAGAGTTTCTGCTGAGAAATCAGCTGTTAACCTTATGGGAGTTCCCTTGTATGTTATTTGTCATTTTTCCCTTGCTGCTTTCAATAATTTTTCTTTGTCTGTAATTTTTGCCAATTTGATTACCATGTGTCTCCGCGTGTTTCTCCTTGGGTTTATCCTGTATGGGACTTGCTGCGCTTCCTGGACTTGGGTGGCTATTTCCTTTGCCATGTTAGGGAAGTTTTTGACTATAATCTCTTGAAATATTTTCTCGGGTCCTTTCTCTCTCTCTTCTCCTTCTGGGACCCCTATAATCCGAATGTTGTTGCATTTAATGTTGTCCCAGAGGTCTCTTAGGCTGTCTTCATTTCTTTTCATTCTTTTTTCTTTATTCTATTCTGTGGCAGTGAGTTCCACCATTCTGTCTTCCCGGTCACTTATCCGTTCTTCTGCCTCTGTTATTCTGCTATTGATTCGTTCTAGTGTAGTTTTCATTTCAGTTATTGTATTGTTCATCTCTGTTTGTTTGTTCTTTAATTCTTCTAGGTCTTTATTAAACATTTCTTTCATCTTCTCAATCTTGGCCTCCATTGTTTTTCCAGGGTCCTGGATCACCTTCACTATCATTATTCTGAATTCTTTTTCTGGAAGGTTGCCTATCTCCACTTCATGTAGTTGTTTTTCTGTGGTTTTATCTTGCTC
>NW_020171818.1:1231357-1355469 GCF_003031525.2 Neophocaena asiaeorientalis asiaeorientalis
GTTGGGAAGCCTGACATGGGGCTCAGAACCTTCACTCCAGTGGGTGGACTTCTGTGTTATAAGGTATAAGTGTTTGGCAGTCTGTGAGGCACCCACGCAACCAGTTACGGGATTTGGTTTTACTGTGATTGCGCCCCTCCTAGTGTCTCACTGTGGCTTCTCCTCTGTTTTTGGATGTGGGGTATCTTTTTTTTTTTTTTTTTTTTTTTTTTAGTCTTCCTGTCAATGATTATCCAGCAGCTAGTTGTGATTCTGGTGTCCTCACAAGAGGGAGTGAGAGCACATCCTTCTACTCAGCCATCTTGGTTTCAGGCCCAGGATGTCTGTACTCTTTAGCTATCATCCTTAGCCCCCCAGTCCTAAACAACCATTAAACTAATCCCTGTTTCTGCATATTTCCCTGGTCTGTACAATTTGTATAAATGGAATTATATAGTCTTTTATGACTGCCTTCTTTCACTCAGCATAATGTGTTCAAGGTTTATCCATGCTGTAGCATATGTCAAAAATTCATTTCTTTATGGCTGGATAATCCATTGTATGGATATACCACATTTTGTTCCTCTATTCCTCAGCTATTTTGTGTCAGGGTTGTTTCCACCTGTTAGCTATTATGAATCATGTTGCTATAAACATTTGTTTACAAGTTTTTGTGTGGACACGTTTTCATTTGGTTATATACCTATGCATGGAACTGCTGAGTCATATAGTAACTCTATGTTATCATTTGTGGAATTGCCAGACTTTTCCAAAGCAGATGCACCATTTTATATTACTACTAGCAGTGTATGAGGGTTCCAGTTTCTCTAATTCAGGCTAACACTTGTATCTTACTTCATTATAGCCATTATAGTTGGTGTGAAGTGGTATCTCATGGTTTTTCGGGTAGACTGCCTATTTCCTCTTCATTTGTTAGGTCTGGTGGGTTTTTATCTTGCTCCTTCATCTGCTGTGTGTTTTTCTGTCTTCTCATTTTGCTTATCTTACTGTGTTTGGGGTCTCCTTTTTGCAGGCTGCAGGTTCGTAGTTCCCGTGGATTTTGGTGTCTGTCCCCAGTGGCTAAGGTTGGTTCAGTGGGTTGTGCAGGCTTCCTGGTGGAGGGGACTAGTGCCTGTGTTCTGGTGGATGAGGCTGGATCTTGTCTTTCTGGTGGGCAGGTCCACGTCTGGTGGTGTGTTTTGGGGTGTCTGTGGACTTATTATGATTTTAGGCAGCCTCTCTGCTAATGGGTGGGGTCGTGTTCCCGTCTTGCTAGTTGTTTGGCATAGGATGTCCAACACCGTAGCTTGCTGGTCGTTGAGTGAAGCTGGGTGCTGCTGTTGAGATGGAGATCTCTGGGAGATTTTCGCCGTTTGATATTCCATGGAGCTGGGAGGTCTCTTTTGGATGGGTGTCCTGAAGTTGGCTCTCCCACCTCAGAGGCACAGCACTGCCTCCTGGCTGCAGCACCAAGAGCCTTTCATCCACACGGCTCAGAATAAAAGGGAGAAAGAGTAGAAAGAAAGAATTAGTAGAAGTAGAAAGAAAGAAAGAAAGAAAGGAGGGAGGGAGGGAGGAAGGAGGGAAGGAAGGAAAAAAAAGAAAGAAGATAAAGTAAAATAAATATAAGAGTTATTAAAATAAAAAAATAATTATTAAGGGGAAAAAAAAACGGACGGATAGAACCCTAGGACAAATGGTGGAAGCAAAGCTGTACAGACAAAATCTCATACAGAAGCATACACATACTCACAAAAAGAGGAAAAGGGGAAAAAATAATATATCTTGCTCTCAAAGTCCACCTCCTCAATTTGAGATGATTCACACTCAGTCAGGACGAGGTTAAAGGAGCTGCTGATTCGGGGGCTCTGGCTCACTCAGGCCGGGGGTGGGGGGGTGAGGGAGGGGCACGGAGTGCGGGGCAGAGCCTGCGGCGGCAGAGGCCGGCAGTGACGTTGCACCAGCCGGAGGCGCGCAGTGCGTTCTCCCGGGGAAGTTGTCCTTGGATCCTGGGACCCTGGCGGTGGCGGGCTGCACAGGCTCCCCGGAAGGGGGGTGTGGATAGTGACCTGTGCTCGCACACAGGCTTCTTGGTGGCGGCAGCAGCAGCCTTAGCGTCTCATGCCCATCTCTGGGGTCGGTGCTTTTAGCCACGGCTCGCGCCCATCTCTGGAGCTCCTTTAAGCAGCGCTCTTAATCCCCTCTCCTCGGGCACCAGGAAACGAAGAGGTAAGTAAAAGCCTCTTGCCTCTTCGGCAGGTCCAGACTTTTCCCCGGACTCCCTCCCGGCCAGCCATGGCGCACCAATCCCCTGCAGGCTGTGTTCACGCCGCCAACCCCAGTCCTCTCCCGGTGCTCCGACCGAAGCCCGAGCCTCGGCTCCCAGCCCCCGCCAACGCTTTGCGGGAATCTCTCCGCTTTGCCCTCCGCACCCCTGTTGCTGTGCTCTCCTCTGCAGCTCCGAAGCTTTCCCCCTCCGCCACTCGCAGTCACTACCCGCAAAGGGGCTTCTAATGTGTGGAAACCTTTCCTCCTTCACAGCTCCTTCCCACTGGTGACGGTCCCGTCACGTATCTCATGGTTTTGATTATGCATTTTCCTGATGACTAATGATGTCATGCATCTTTTCATGTACTATTGCCTATTAGTATATCTCCCTTGGGGAAATGTCTGTGCAGATCCTTTGCTCATTTTTATATTGGATTATCTTTTTATATTGAACTGTTCTTTATATATTCTAATAAAATTTCTTACTAGATATATGATTTGAAAATCTCCCAAAGGGTCATCTTTTCATCCTTTGAAACACAAAAGTTTTTAATTTTGAAGTCCATTTTTTTAAATTGTGCTTTTGATGTTACATCTCTCTTTGCCCAATCCAATGTCATGAAGATTTATGTTTTCTTTCTTAGTTTTAGCTCTTACATTTAGGGCTTTGGTCCATTTTGAGTTGATTTTTATATATGATGTGAGTTAAGGATCCAAGTTCATTCTTTTGCATGTGGCCATTGAGTTTTCCCAGCACCATTCCTTCTAAATGCTATTCTTTCTCCATTTTGGCAGCCTTGTTGAAAATCAGTTGATCACAGATGTTTGGGTTTATATCTGGATTCTTCACTTCATTACATTAGTCTGTATGTGTGTATGTGCCAGTACCACACACACTTGATCACTATTGGTTGTACTGAATTGTGAAGTTGGTGTGAATCCTACTTTTTTCTTCTTTTTTTTTTTTTGTGGTACGCAGGCCTCTCACTGCTGTGGCCTCTTCCGTTGCAGAGCACAGGCTCCGGACGCGCAGGCTCAGCGGCCATGGCTCACGGGCCCAGCCACCCCACTGCACGTGGGATCCTCCCAGACCGGGGCACGAACCCGTGCCCCCTGCATCGGCAGGCGGACTCTCAACCGCTGTGCCACCAGGGAAGCCCTTTTTTCTTCTTTTTAAAGATTGTTTTGGCTATTCTGGATGCCTGGCAGTTCCATATGAATTTTACAATCAGCTTGTCAATTTCTACAACGAAGTCAGGTGGGATTCTAAAAGAGATGGCATTGGATGTACATCAGTTTGGGGAGCGTTATCTTAATAATGCCAAGTCTTTTGATCTATAAAATGGGGTGTTTTTCTAATTTTTAGAAACAATGTTTCTAAATTCCCACAGTGTTTTGTAGTATTCAGAGTATATGTTTTGTACTACTTTTGCTAACCTTATTCTTAAAGATTTTATTCCTTTTGGTAGTATTAGAAATGAAATTTTCTTAATTTCCTTTTCAGATTGTTTAAAGTGTAGAGAAATAGTTGATTATTGTATATTGATTTTACATCCTGCAAACTTACTGAACTCATTCTAATAGTTTTTAGTGGATTCCTTAGGATTTTCTAAGATCACGTCATCTGCAAAGAGCAATCATTTTACTTCTTCCTTTCCTATCTCGATGCCTTTTGTTTCTTTTTCCTGCCTAACTGCCCTGGCTAGAACCTCCAATACAATATTGAATAGTAATGTCAAGAGCAGAAATCCTTGTCTTCGTCCTGATCTTAGGGGGTAATAGTCAACCTTGACTATTAAGTGTGATATTAGTCGTGGGTTTTTCATGGATGCCCCTTATGAGATTGAAGAAGTTCCATTCTATTCCTGATTTGTTGAGTGTTTTTTATCATGAAAGGGTGTTGGATTTTGTCAAATGCATTTTCTACATCTTTAGATGTGTGATTTTTTTTGTTTTATTCTATTGATATGTATTACATTAATCATTATTTTAAAGTGTACCCAAGATTTGTTTTACTCAGGTATAGTAAGGTGACAGATTTAGTGACAACTGCCTTATAATTCTCAAGAGAAAGGAGCATTCCATGCAGCCACATGGGGAAGTATCAAAGTTGGTCAGAAGCCTGGAGAAAAGAATGCATGGGGCTTCCCTGGTGGTGCAGTGGTTGAGAGTCCACCTGCCGATGCAGGGGACACGGGTTCGTGCCCCGGTCCGGGAGGATGCCACGGAGCGGCTGGGCCCGTGAGTCATGGCCACTGAGCCTGTGCATCCAGAGCCTCTGTTCCACAACGGGAGAGGCTACAACAGTGAGAGGCCCGCATACCGCAAAAAATAAAAATAATTAAAAAAAATAGAATGCATGGCCCACAGCCTTATGGTCGTTTCCACAGGAAGGAATGGGCAAGGCATGGTAGGCAAGTTTGAGAAATCTTAGGATTGAACAGTTTGAGTAGTTTCCATGCGTGCAGCCTACTTTTCAGGTACCTGGCCCTGGGGTGATGTAAGGTGAGGGAAATATTGGCTTGACATGTGAGTTAGATAAAGGAGGTGTTTGGGATGTGGACTTTGGATTGGTTGGTTTGCATGAAAGGTAAGTTTTTTGCTATCTCTACAAATTCATTAGCCCTGGGAGGGACAATCTCTCCAGGCCCCAGGGATGTCAAAGTTCATAAATATAGAAAATAAAAAACATGACCAATAGAATCACTTTCAGATGTTAAACCAACCTTGTATCCCTAGGATAAATCTCATTTTGTTACGGTGTATAATTCTTTTTATATGTTGCTGGATTCACGTTGGTAATCATTTGTCGGGGATTCTTGTGTCCATATTTATAAGAGATATTGGCCTGTAGTTTTATTTTCTTGTGATGTCTTTATCTGGATTTGGTATCAGGGTAATACTGGCTTCATAAAAATAAGTTGGGGAGTATTCCCTCTTCTATATTTTGGAAGAGTTTATGAAGAATTGGTGTTAATTCTGTAAATGTTTGATAGAATTAAGCAGTCAAGCCATTTCTTCATGAGTAGTTTTATTTGTTGTGTTTTTACTACCATCTCTTCATTTGTTATAGGCCTATTCAGATGATTGTGTATTTCTTCTTGAGTCTGTTTCAGTAGTTTGTGTCTAAGAATTTGTCCATTTCATCTAAATTATCTAATGTAATCAATTGTTTATACTATTCCTTTATAATCCTTCCTTTAGTTCTTTAATCTGGTTTCCTTTATTTCTGTGAATATATTTATAATTGTTACTTTAAGTATTTTTTCTGATAACTCCAGCGTCTGGTTACTTCTGTTGCCTGCTTTTTTTCCAATGTGTAGGTCTTACTTTCCTATTTCTTTGCATGCCTCACAGTTTTTTAGGGAAACTGGACATTTTAGATAATATATTGTAACAAGTCTGGGTACTGGTCCTCCTGCCCCCCTCTGTAGCTTGTTAGTGTTATTTGCTTGTTTATTTGTTTAGTGATTGGCTGCATTATTTTAGTTAAGTCTTATCTTCCACCAGGTTCTAGGTACTTTTGCTGTAAACTTCTTTGCCACAAACATTTTCACCACATAACTAGTTGGCCATAGGGTAATTTTGCCATAAAAAAATAAAATAATGAAAAAGAAAAGAGGCACATTAAAAGACTATTTCTAAATACAAAATATTTGATTGCATTTAAGTTATGTGTAGATTCTTAGCAATACTGCACAAATAACTGATTTTATTTTGTGGCTTGTATGTAAAGCACTTATCTTTGAAGTCTTTCATTTATAGTATCATGGTTTTTTGGGTTTTTTTTGCTTGTTGATTAGTCTTCTCATTTGGCATTGAACTTTTTTCTTTTTCACTAAAATTTCTTCCTTCATTAAGAGAGGTATCAGCTCCAAACACTAGGATGCGTACTTGTAACTGAGCTTTGGTGTGTTGTGAAAGCCTCTACACTGTTGTTGGTTCTTGGCATGTTGTCACATATCCCTTGATGGGTGTTCCAAAGTTCTCTGGGAAATGTTGCAACTCTGTGCCTTTGAGGCCCTCAGCTTCTTTCTTCTCTAACGTAGTGTGTTTCAAAATAAGAAAACAGGGACTCTCCTGGTGGCACAGTGGTTAAGACTACACACTCCCAATTCAGGGGGCCCGGGTTTGATCCCTGGTCAGGGAACTAGATCCCACATGCATGCCGCAACTAAGAGTTCACATGCCACAACTAAGGTCCCCCCTGCCACAACTAAGGAGCCAACAAGCCACAACTAAGGAGCCCACCTGCCACAACTAAGACCCAGAGCAACCAAATAAATAAAAGTTTTTTTTAAAAAAGAGAAAATCAAAACCTAAAAAGGTGGGGGGAGCACAAAAAATTTTTTAAATACCTTATTTAAAAAAATAAGAAAACAACTCTTGGAGCAAATAAATCGTCACTGGCGGTTAAAGCCTTCAGTAACGTGAATAACAGGAAGAAATGCTAATGCATTTAAACCAATTGAAAGCAAACTGTTAACCAGTTAATTTTATCTGGCATGGCAGAATTGCTTTATGGCCATTTAGTTATGCACCAAAAATGCTTGTGGTGAAAATGTGTGCAGCAAATATGTTTATGGCAAAGAAGCTTAATGGTGAAAATACCAAACACGCCCCCCAACCCCTACTTTTTTGGTTGCTCCTCAAGATGACACAGCTTTGGGTATGCCCTGGTTACCCTGGGGTGGTAACAGTTTTTGTAGGGCTCCCTTTCCCTCTTGTCCACACCAAGCTGCAAACTCCACTGATTGCTGATTGATTGCTGTGTTGTTTTCAACAATGACATTGGGCATAAATTGCTCTACAAACGAATTCAATCAAATTCTGGTTCTTTTGAAAAGTTTAACTTCTGAGATCAGTGTTTGATATTTTTTTCAGTGTCCAGGTGTGTTCCTCCCCTGTAAACTAGAGGGCCTGTACTTTAACCTGTTTCTTGAATCTCCTAATTGCCTTTCATCACAGCTGCCTCTGTTCTTAAGAGTACCCCTAGGGTTGAACTTCTCTAAGGGGGCAAATGAAGTCAGTTCCTTTGGGAAGAGATTAGGTGCTATCTGCCCAGGCAAGATCTCTAAACCAGGGCTCTGGATTTGTGGGTGGGGACAACAGCAAGCTACTCTGTATGACACCCCTGCTCTAGAAGCCTAGCACTTGGTGAATGTGGAACAGCAGCCTGTGACCCTCACAGCTTGTCTCTTTTGGTATAGAACCACTACCTCAGGGACCAGGGTAAGGGTGATCAGCACCCCAGTATTCTCAGCATGCTGCAACCAAAGTAGAGTCTCCGTTCCATGAGTGGGAACTGGGTAGAAGAAGGAACTCTCACCTCTCACCTATACTTTCCTACACTTAGCCTCAGTCACAGGTAGATGGGGGCAGGGTGGGAAATGCTGATATTCTCCTCCTAGGAATAAATCCCTCCTACTGGGATCTGGGGAGAAAGGGAACCCTGTGTTCTTAGCTCCAGCAATCTGAAGTCATCTCTGCTTTGCTGAGCTGGCAATGGAGAGGGAAGGAATAGTCTTGCTTAAACAACACAAACTCTCCTTTCTTACCAAATTTTGATACATTTTATTGAATAGATCTTTCTTCATTGGCTGTTTGCTTTTAGAACCATTTCCAGAGGCTTTAAATTTTTTCATTTTCATTTTTTTCGTTAATAATTTTCACCAGTTTTGCTGGGGAGTGGGACAGTGGAGCTTCTTACATTATCATGTTAGAAATGGATCTCTGATGCTATAGTTTATGCTATTAGTATAGCTGAGTGTTAGATATGCTATTCTCAGAAATTTAATATGACTAGAGACAAGCCTTTTAAAATTTCTGAGGCAGTATAAGAGCAACTGTTGTCATAATAGCTGCTAAGAATAACATAATTAGAGATCAAAATGAATAAATGATAAGTTATTGGCTTAATTTCTTACTAGATGTAAAGACCTGCAAAACAATCAGATGACAGAAAAACTGTAATGATTGACTCTGAATTTGTAATTTGACTACAGAGAGAGAAGAATTCTGGGAGCAAATGTGTGATTTCCATGCATTCCAGGACCACTACCATTATACAAGACCCTAAGAATCCAGAACATACGAAGACATTTACTTTTGACCTGGCATACTGGTCTCACAATGGATTTCAAAAGGATAAGGATGGTGTGTTTATTTCAGCTGATCCTAGCAGTAAATTTGCAGGCCAGGTAAATTGCTTTAAAACAACTTCAATGGTAGTTTTTTTTTTTTTTAATAAAGTGTTGACAATATACCGGTACAATTATTTTTATGCAAGCATACTACAATATATGCTTCCATATGAGAGTTTGGTTTTAAATTTATTCCTTTTCATGTTAAATATGAGGTCCAAAAGTGTAGCTATTGCCTAAATATTTAGACACTCAAGTCAGTTATTTTCCAATGTACTGACATTTTTTGAAAAAGGAATGTCAAGTCAATTATATTTCCTTCTCTGAGATGAGCAAAATAAGCAAAATTGCACAGCACTCAGCATTTGAGAACTTTGGTTTATTGAGTATTTATCATACGCCATGCACTATTCTGCCTTAAAGTTGCTCACAATTTGCTGTAGGGAGACAGGCAAAAAAGTGCATTCAAATGTTACAGTTTCTGTGATAAAAAATATTTATGGGATACCACGGGGTTCAAAGGAAAAATGGTCATTTCAATCTGGACAGAGCTCATTAAGCTTCTTGAATCTGTGGGTTTGTAATTTCCATCAAATTTTGAAAAAATTTCAAACAAAATTTCTCCAAGTATTTTTGGTCTCTTCTATTCCTTCTGTGACTCTAGTTACATGTATGCTTGAGATTGTGCCATAAGTCACTGAGGTTCTTTTTTTTTTTTTTTAACATCTTTATTGGAGTATAATTTGCTTTACAATGGTGTTACTTTCTGCTTTATAACAAAGTGAATCAGTTATACATATACATATGTTCCCATATCTCCTCCCTCTTGCGTCTCCCTCCCTCCCACCCTCCCTATCCCACCCCTCTAGGTGGTCACAAAGCACCGAGCTGATCTCCCTGTGCTATGCGGCTGCTTCCCATTAGCTATCTATTTTACGTTTGGTAGTGTATATATGTCCATGCCACTCTCTCCCTTTGTCACAGCTTACCCTTCTCCCTCCCATATCCTTAAGACCATTCTCTGTAGGTCTGTGTCTTTATTCCTGTCTTGCCCCTAGGTTCTTCATGACCTTTTTTTTTCTTCTTAGATTCCATATATATGTGTTAGCATATGGTGTTTGTTTTTCTCTTTCTGACTTACTTCGCTCTGTATGACAGACTCTAGGTCCATCCACCTCACTACAAATAACTCAATTTTGTTTCTTTTTATGGCTGAGTAATATTCCATTGTATATATGTGCCACATCTTCTTTATCCATTCATCTGTTGATGGACACCTAGGTTGCTTCCATGTCCTGGCTATTGTAAATAGTGCTGCAATGAACATTTGGTACATGTCTCTTTTTAAATTATGGTTTTCTCAGGGTATATGCCCAGTAGTGGGATTGCTGGGTCATATGGTAGTTCTATTTGTAGTTTTTTAAGGAACCTCCATACTGTTCTCCATAGTGGCTGTATCAATTTACATTCCCACCAACAGTGCAAGAGGGTTCCCCTTTCTCCACACCCTCTGGTCACTGAGGTTCTGTTCACTTCCTCCCAACCTTTTCTCTCTGTTCTTCCTGTTTGCATACTCATCTTTAAAAATTCAGCCCAAATATTATAGCCTTTGTTAAACCACCCCAAAAAATACTCTCTGTCAAATAGTTCTAACTTCACAAATGCACTGAAAGGATTTAAAGGATCTCCTGGGAATGCACTTTGAGAGCCACTGCCCTAGAGCAATGAATAAAAAATCAATCAACAAAAATATAACTAATGAGTCAAGTGTGGGGAAATGGAATTATGAAACAAACTCAAAGTGTGGCAGGAAAAGAGGGAGAGAAAAAAAACAAAGAGGAGATGAGACAAATAGAATACAAATAACAAGATGGTAGATTTAATGCCAACCATTGATTATTTTATCAAATGTAAATAAACACACCAATTAAATGGTACAGATGATCAGATTTGGTAGGAAAAGCTGGATCCAACTACATCTGTTTACATAAGCCCAATTTAAATATAAATAAATAGATATCCATGTAAACACTAAGAGAAAGAAAACTGCAGAGGCTATATTTACATCACACAAAGTAGACTTCAGAACAAGGAATATTTCATAATGATAAAGTAATCAGTTCACTAGAAGACATACTATCCTAAATGGGTATGTACCTAATAACAGAACTTCAAAGTACATGAAACAGAAACTGATAGAAATTGAAGGAGAAATATACAAATCTACAATTGTGATTGGTGACTTCATCACTCCTCTCTGATTAACAGAACAAATAACCCCAAGTCAATAATATTATAGAAGACCAGAACAATATCATCAACCTAATTGACAATTATAGAACAATTCTGCTACCCCCATTCAACCATAGCACTACACACTTTTTTTGAGTGAACATGGAACTTTCTTTATGATAGATCATATTCTGGATCATTAAACTAGTCTCAATAAATGTAAGATAACTGAAATCATACAAATTACATTCTCTGACCACAATGAAATTAAACTAGAAAGGAATGACAGAAAGGTATTAGGAAACTCCTCAGATATTTAAAAAATAGCAGATTTCTAAACAATCCATAGGTCAGGGAATAAACCATAAGGGAAATTAGTAAATATTTTGAACTGAATGAAAATCAAAATATCAAAATTTGTGGGATGCAGCTAAAGCAGGGCTTAGAGGAAATTTTATAGCATTAAATGATTATATTAGAGAAGAACAATCTTAAATCAACAGTCTAGGCTTCCACCTAAGAATTTAGAAAAAGAAGAGTATAGACAAAGCAAAAGAGGAAGAAATAAGAACGATTAACTTAAGACAGTAAAATAATAGAGAAAAATCAATTAAAAGCTGGTTCTTTGAAAATAACAATAAAATTGATAAACCTGTAGCCAAATTGATCATCAAGGAAAAAAAGATACAAAGTACCAAGATGAGAAATGAAAGAGAGATGTTACTGCAAATCTTACAGGCATTAAAAAAATAATAAGAGAATATTATGAACAACTTAATGCTGATAAATTTAAAAACATAGATGAAATGGACACAGTCTACTGAAGTTCACACAAAAAGAAATAGATAACTCAGGTAGCTCTATATCTATTAAAGAAATTGAATTTATAGTTAAACTTCTCCCCTCAAAAACTAAGCCCAGATGACTTTTCTGTGAATTCTACTAAAGGAAGAAATAATGAGAATTATGAAAAAAAAAATCTTGTAGGTGATAGAAGGACCATTCATTTTTTGAGGCAAATATTACACCAAAACCAGCCAAATACTACAAAAACACTACAGATTAATACCCTTCATAAACATAGACACAAACATTGTTAACAAAACTTTAGCAAATAGAATCCAACAGTATACTTTTTAAAATACATCTTTGTCAAGTAGGACTTCTTTTCCTGGGAATGTGATCAGATGCAGAAAAAGCAATTGACAAAACTCAACACCCAATCATGATAAAACTCTCAGCAAACTTAAAATCGGAGGGAGCCTCCTAGAAATAGAACTCCCTTCAGTACATAGGTAACATAACATTTGATGGTGAAACAATGAATATGTTGCCCCTAAGAATGGGGACAAGGCAAGGAGGTCCAATCTCATCATTTCTATACAACATCTACTGCAGGCCCTAGCCAGGGCAGTTAAGTCAATTAATAGGAAGTGAATGATATGCAGATTGATAATGAAGAAGTAAAACTATTTGCAAAAAAAAAAAAACTATTTGCAGAAAACATAATTATCTATGCAAAAAACCCTAAGGAATCTACCCAAAAAGGGAAGAAAAAGCTATTATAGTGAATAAGTGTGTTTAGCAAGGTCAATATACAAAAATTGATAGTATCTCTCTATTCTAGCAGTGAACAATTGGAAATTAAGATTTTAAAATATTTACAATAACATCAAAAGCACAAGATACGTGCAAAATCTGTACACTATGAAACATTACTGAAAGGAAGACTTAAATGAATCAAAAGACTCAACATTATTAAGAAGTCAAATTGATCAATAGATTGAAAGAAATCAAAATGCCAGCAGTAATTTTTTGTAGAAATTGATACATTGTTTCAGTAATTTACATGGAATTGTAAAGGACTGACAATAGCCAAAATTATTTTGAAAGAGAATAAAGTTAAAGAACTTAAACTCACTATAGATAGACCTACAGTAATCAAGACATTGTGGTATTGGCTAAAAGACAGGTATAACAGATCAATGGAACAGAATACAGTGTCCAGAGACAGATCATCATATATCATCGACTGTATTTTTACAAAGCAGCTGTAATAGGTTGAATAGTCTCCCCAAATTTATGTCCACCCAAAGACTCAAAATGTGACCTTATTTGGAAACAGGATATTTGCAGATGTAATTAGTTAAGATGAGGCCATCCTGGATTAAAGTAAGCCACAAATCCAGTTCTTTTAAGAGGGAAATTTTGACACACAGATACACAGGGAGGATGCCATGTGACAATGGGGACAGAGATTGGAGTGATGGAGCTATAAGCCAAGGAATGCCAAAAACTGCTGGGAGCAACCAGAAGCCAGGAAGAGGCAAGGAAGGATTGTTTCCTACAGCATTCAGAGAGAGCATGGCATTGCCAATACCTTGATCTTGGACTTGTAGCCTCCAGAACTGTGAGAGAATAAATTTCTGTTGTTTTTGGTCACCCAGTTTGTGGTAATTTGTTATGGAAGCCCAAGCAAACTAATACAGGTGACAACGTTCTTCAAAACTAAAGTCTTTGAACAAATGGTGCTGGAGATATAGGATATCCATATGGAAAAATATGAACTTTGATCCTTTCCTCACACCGCATACAAAATGAACTCAAAATAGATCGTAGATCTAACTTTTAGAGGTAAAATTATAAAACCTCTAAAAGAAAGTATAGGAGAAAATTGTAGTGATCTTGATTTGGCAAAGAGTCTTAGATAGGACACAGATCATGAAAGAAAATATTTGTTAAATGAGACCCATTAAAAACACATTTTGCTCTTTGAGAGATACCAATAAGAGCATGAAAAGGTAAGCCATAATGAAAGGAAATATTTGCAAAATATATATATGATAAAGTACCCAAAATATATAATGAATTCTTACAACTTAAGGGAAAAAAAGGAAGAAAAGTCAGTTTTTTAAAAATGGCAGGGAATTCCTTAGTGATCCAGTGCTTAGGACTCAGTACTTTCACTGCTGAGGGCCTGGGTTCAATCCCTGGTCTGGGAACTAAGATCCCACAAGGCACACAGCATGGCCAAAATAAAAAGAAAATAGCAAAAAATTTGATCAGAGACCTCACCAACAGAGATATATAAATTACAACATAACCTAAAACCAATGAAAAAGTATCCAACTTTATTAGTCATTAGGGAAATGCAAATTAATACCACAATGAGAGAATACTACACATACATGAGAAATGTCAAAAATTAAAAACAGTATCAAGTGTTAACATACATGAATGGAACAACTGGAGCTCTAATACAGTGCTATGGCCATGTAAAAGATTCAGTTATTTTGGAAAACAGGCAGTTTCTTTAAAATTTAAGTATACATTTAACATACAATCCAGCAATTCCAAGAGAAATAAAAATATATGTTCTCACAAACACCTATATACAAACGTCCATAGCAACTTTATATGTAATAGTCCCAAACTGGAAACTCAGATATCCATCAACTTGTGAATGGATAATAAAATTATGATATATTTATAAAATAGAATACAATTCAGCAATAAAAGGAATTAATGATTATATGCAACAACACAGATGAATCTCAAAGCATTGTGGTAGGTAAAAGAAGTCATATACAAAAGACTGCTCACTATATAATTCCACTTAAATGACAATTCTAGAAAAAACAAAACTATAGTTACAGAAAGTAAATCATCAGGGGCTGAAAGTGAGAAGAAGGGCCTAAGTGCAAAGGGGCACAAGAGAACTTTTAAAAAACGCTGATTGTGGTGATTGTCACATGGCCAAATACATATGTCAAAACTTATGGAACTGTGTGCTTTAAACTGATGAATTTAGTGAATATTAATTTTATGTCAATAAAGAGTTTTTCCCAAGAAGAATAAAATACCGAGGAATAAATGTAGCCAAAGAGGTGAAAGACCTGTACACTGAAAACTATGACACTGATGAAAAGAAATTGAAGAAGACACAAATAAATGGGAAAGATATTCTGTGCTCATGGCTTGGAATAATTAATATTGTTAAAATGTCCATACTATCCAAAGCAATCTACAGATTCAATGCAATCCCTATCAAAATTCCAATGGCATTTTTCAAAGAGATAGAATGAACAATCCTTAAATTTGTATGGAACCATAAAAGACCCTGAATAGTCAAAGCAATCTTGAGAAAGAAGAACAAAGCTGGAGGCATCACACATCTTGGTGTCAAATTATATTGCAAAGCTATAGTAATCAAAACAGCATGATATTGGCATGAAAATGGACACATAGATCAACAGAGTAGAGAGCCCAGAAATAAACCCATGCATATATGGTCAATTAATTTACAACAAAGGAACCAAAAACATATATTGGGGAAAGGACAGTCTTTTCAATAAATGGTGTTGAGAAAACTGGACAGCTACATGCAAAAGAATAAAACTGGTCCCATACCTTACACCACTTTAAAAAAATGGATTTAAGACTTGAATGAAGACATGGAACCATAAAACTCCTAGAAGAGAACATAGAGGGTAAGCTCCTAGACCTCAGTCTTGGCAATGATATTTTGGATTTTACACCAAAAACAAAAATAAATAAGTGGGAGTACCTCAACCCAAAAAATTTCTGTACATGAAGAAAACCATCAATGAAATGAAAAAGCAACTTACAGAACAGGAGAAAATATTTACAAATCATATATTAATAAAAGGTTAATATCTAAAATATATAAATAATTCATATAACTCAATAGCAAAAAGAAATGTGATTTTAAAATGGGCAGAGGAATTAAATGGACATTTTCCTCAAAGAAGGTATACAAACAGCCAACAGATACATGAAAATGTGCTCAACATCACTAATCATCAGGGAATGCAAATCAAAACCGCAATGTGGGGACTTCCTGGTGGCACTGTGGTTAAGAATCTGCCTGCCAATGCAGGGGACACGGGTTCAAGCCCTGGTCGGGGAAGATCCCACGTGCCGCAGAGCAACTAAGCCGTGCGCCACAACTACTGAGCCTGCGAGCCACAACTACTGAGCCCGTGTGCCACAACTACTGAGCCCATCTGCCACAACTACTGAAGCCTGCGTGCCTAGAGCCCGTGCTCCACAACAAGAGAAGCCACCGCAATGAGAAGCCTGCACACCACAACGAAGAGTAGCCTGTGTTCGCCCCAACTAGAGAAAGCCTGTGTGTAGCAACAAAGACCCAACACAGCCAAAAATAAATAAATGAACTAATTCATTAATTAATTTTAAAAACCCCACAACATGATATCACCTCACACCCGTTAGAATGGCCATCATTGAAAATGACAAGAGATAAGTGTTGGTGAGAGTGTGGAGAAAAGGGAACCCTTGTGCACTCTTGGTGGGAGTGTAAATTGGTGCAGACACTATGAAAGCAGTATGGAGGTTCCCCTCAAAATTAAAAATGGAACTACCATGTGAGCCAGCAATCCCACTTCTGAGTGTTTATCCAAAGAAAATGAAATCACTATCTTGATAAGATATCTGCACCCCCATATTCATTGCAGTGTTATTTACAATAGTCAAGACATGGAAACAACCTAAGTGTTCATCGACAGATGAATGGATAAAGAAAATGTATATATACATATATATACATACATACACAATGGAATATTATTCAGCCATAAAAAAGAAGGAAATCCTGCCATTTGCAGCATATGGATGGACCTTGGGGCATTATGCCAAGTGAAATAAGTTGGACAGAAAAAGACAAATGCTATATGATATCACTTACATGTGGAATCTTTTTTAAAAATGAACTTTTAGATACCGAGAACAGATTGGTTGTTGCCAGAGGCAGGGGTTAATGTTGGGTGTCGGGTTTGAGGGGGGTGGGGGTGGGACACGGGTGAAGTGGGTGAAGGTCATCAAAAGCTACAAACTTCCAGTAAGGGAAATAAGTCCTGGGGATGTAATGTACAGCATGGTGATATACAGGCAGACCTCATTTAATTGTGCTTTGCTTTATTGTGCTTCGCAGATACAGTGTTGTTGTTGTGTTTTTTTTCTTTTTCTTTTCTTTCTTTCTTTCTTTCTTTTTTAAACAAATTGAAGGTTTGTGGCAATCCTGTATCAAGCAAGGCTTTTGATACCATTTTTCCAACGTTGCTCACTCCGTGTCTCTGTGTCACATTTTGGTAACTCTCCCGATATTTCAAATTTATCTTTTATTTCTCATGGTGATCTGTGATCAGTGATCTTTGATGTTACTATTGCAAAAAGATTATGAAGGCTCAGATGATGGTTAGCATTGTTGAGCAGTAAAATATTTCTAAATTATGATGTATACATTGTCTTTTTAGACATCATGCTATTGCACACTTACTAAATTACAGTATAGTGTAAACATAACTTTTATATGCATTGGGAAAAACAAAAACTTTTTGTGACTCACTTTATTGCATTATTTGCTTTATTGTGATGGTTTGGAACTGAACCCAGAGTATCTCTGAGGTATGCCTGTAGTTAACAATACAGTATTGTATATTTGAAAGTTGCTGAGAGAGTAGATCTTAAAAGTTCTCATCACAAGAAAAAAAATTAGGGGAATTCCCCTGTGGTCCAATGGTTAGGACTCTGTGCTCTCAATGCTGAGGGCCCGGGTTCGATCCCTGGTCGGGGAACTAAGATCCCACAAGCCACACCGCATGGCCAAAAAATAAACAAACAAACAAACAAACAAAAACTCTGTGAACTAAATTTATTCTGGTAATCATTTTTCAATATATACGTATATCAAATCATTATGCTGTACATTTGAAACTAGTATAATGTTATATGTCAATTCTATCTCAGTTTTTTAAAAGATAGTTTTATAAGACTGCAAGAACTGTGCTGTAAAGAGACTTGATTAACTTTATCAACAGCTTTCCCTCTCATCCTCCCTATCTTTTGTTGATCACCTATTAAGATACTGCAGAATTATAGTTTTACATACTGTAGTGTAGGAAAATGTTTCATGTAGTTGATGATAGGATGAAGAACAGGAAGAAACTAGAAATGTAGCTCTGTGACTTCTTGGCTTACCTAATATGCAAATCACTGACACCCAAAAGAGATTTCAATGGAAAACTATACAGAAAACTCTACAGCTAACAAAATTTACAGAATGATTCTATTCTCTAAGATTTTGTTTATTTAATAAAATTCTATGTTGCTTGTTTGAAGTTTTCAATTCATAAAAATTGGCAATAAAAGCATTTCCCCCAAATCTCCAAATAGCACAGAGGAAAAAAAGATAGCAAAACCAGTTACTTTACTAAGCTTGTGAGCACTCCTTAGGTTCAGCTAATAGCTCCTAAGGTAGAGTGGATATCTATCACATAAATACATTTTTCTGGTAAAAGTATGGTCTCAATGTTCTGAAAAACCACTGGCCAGATTCCACATTTTAAGCCTAGAGCTCCCCTAACACTTACAGTGTAATACTTTTTATTCCTTTCTCATGAGAAATGAATAGTGTAAGAAAATTGGTTATTGCCTATTGTCCTTATATAAATGACACTACGTTAGTATGTGCATCTTTCCCAGAAATAAAAATTATATAAATTACACAAATGTATATATTGCAACAAATGGAGTGTATAATGCTTACTTACTATTTTATGGATATTAGAGAACAGAAAAGAAAATGCACTTTGAGACAGCCTCAAATAAGAGAATTATTGCTGGCTATGGCAATAACAGATAATATCTCTCGTATTATAGATAACATAATAGATAATAATAGATAATCAAATGATAGATAATAAAAGCCAGACCGCATCTTCTCTTTCAAGCAATTGTGGGCACAAGCATCTGTGTCTGCCACTTAAAAAAAAAGGGTGCATATGTATATGTGTGTGTTGGCTTCAGAACCACTAGGTCTTGTTAAAAAAAAAAAGAAGAAGAAAGAAGGTTCAGCAGCAGTGAGTTATAGTGTAGGAATTTTGTGACGTTGTTTGGATTAAAGAATACAGAGAAAGCAGAAAACACTTTGACTGGTGTGTGTCCCTTGGTGCCTTGAAATTCTTGTCTAATTGCTGAATTTAAAGACCTAGCCCATGTTTTGTCAAGGCTATAAAATACTCAAATCCATTACTGATGAATACTGCCTAGTTGAAGATACATGGTGATTTGTGGTGATCAGTGTTTTCCAAACTGACAAATCCCTTTTTGGTTGCCAGCTTTATTTCACTGGTTCTAAGACAGCATCTGAGTTTTATTTCAAGTAAAAGTCATATGATACTAACTAAGGTGGAACTCACCAAAACCAGAATATTAGATTTTAAGAGTACTGTGAAAAGTCAGTGCTGAACTTGATGCCTGTGGTCTTCTTTCCAGAGAGATGTTTTCCACGATCTTGGCAGGGGAATTCTGGACAGTGCCTGGCAAGGCTATAATACTACTCTCCTGGCTTATGGCCAAACTGGCTCTGGAAAAAGCTATTCCATGATTGGGTTTGGGGCAAACAAGGGTATCATTCCAAATGTGTGTGAAGAGCTATTTCAAGCAATTGAGAACCGGGAGAAAAATCAAGAATACCAGGTATGTATTATTCTAGAATCCCTTATTTAAGGAATTTTTTTTTCATTTTGGAAATTCTCTGCCCCCAATGAAAGTTATCGGGATCTCTATTTTAGGATAATGTTAATTATCCTAAAAGGCTAGTCTCTTCAATAAATGGTGTTGGGAAAACTGGACAGCCATGTGCAAAAGAATGGAATTAGACCACTATATTACACCATACACAAAAATTTACTCAAAATGGATTAAAGACTTGAATGTAAGTTTTGAATCCATAAATGTCCTAGAAGAAAACATAGGCAGTAACCTCAATGAAATCGGTCTTAGTGATGTTTCTGTGGCTCTGACTCCAAAAGCAAGGGAAAGAAAAGCAAAAATAAACAAATGGGACTAATAAAACAAAAAACCTTCTTCACAGAGAAGGAAACCATCATTAAAATGAAAAAGCAGATAAAAAGAAATGAAACTGAGTTATTTGTAATGAGATGGATGGACTTACAGTCTGCCATACAGAGTGAAGTAAGCCAGAAGAGAAAAACAAATACCGTATGCTAATGTATATATATGAAATCTAAAAAAAAAAAAAAGGTCATGAAGAACCTAGGGGCAATATTTTTTAAAAATGAGGTCTTCCCTGGTGGCGCAGTGGTTGAGAGTCCGCCTGCCGATGCAGGGGACAAGGGTTCATGCCCCGGTCTGGGAAGATCCCACATGCCGCGGAGCGGCTAGACCCGTGAGGCATGGCCGCTGAGCCTGAGCGTCTGGAGCCTGTGCTCCGCAACGGGAGAGGCCACAACAGTGAGAGGCCTGCATACCGCAAAAAAAAAAAAAAGGGGGGCAGAAGACCTGAAAAGGCACTTCCAAAGAAGATATAGAGATGACCAACAGGGACATGAAAAGATGTTCAACGTCACTAATTATTAGGGAAAAGAAACTCAAAACCACAATGAGATATTGTTACCAAAAGTGGGGTACAGCTGCTCACTGCTCAAAAGCCAACAAAGGGGCAAGGTTGGTGGAAAGGAAAGTTTGCTTTATATTTCAGAGGCTGGCAACCTGTGAGGGAGGGTGGACTCCTGTCCGAAGGCCGACTGCCGCCAACAGTCAGTGGGCAAGAGCTTTTACAGGGAAAGGACAGAGGGGGCTACATGTAGAAACAGTAGTGTCAGCTCTGACAGTCGTCTTGAAATTGGTCGTGTGGTGATCTGATCAGCATCGTCTTGATTGTTTTAGGTATGGTTAATCTTCAGTTCCAGGGTAGGTTTGTTCCCATTTTTTTGAGGCCAGTTCTCAGAATTCTGGCAGCTTTTGTCATGGCTACAGTCTGGTCATCATACAGTTAACTTCTTCCACCTGGTGGGGTTTTTAGTATCTATAAGACAGCTCAAAGGATATGGCTCAGAATATTATCTACAGCCCTTGGAGAGGAACTAAATGTCTTTGACTATGCTTAATGACTGAATGATTATTTTAGTCTTGTTAGACTGTTTTTTTTTTAATTTAATTTAATTTACTTTTTTTATACAGTGGGTTCTTATTAGTTATCCATTTTATACATATTAGTGTATATATGTCAATCCCAATCTCCCAGTTCATCCCACCACCACCCCCACTTTTCCCCCCTTGGTGTCCATACGATTCTCTACATCTGTGTCTATTTCTGCCTTGCAAACTGATTCATCTGTACCATTTTTCTAGATTCCACATATATGTGTTAATATACGATATTTGTTTTTCTCTATCTGCCTTACTTCACTCTGTATGACAGTCTCTAGGTTCATCCAAGTCTCTGCAAATGACCCAATTTGATTCCTTTTTATGGCAGAGTAATATTCCACTGTATACATGTACCACATCTTCTTTATCCATTCCTCTGTTGACAGGCATTTAGGTTGCTTCCATGACCTAGCTATAGTAAATAGTGCTGCAAGGAACATTGGGGTACATGTGTCTTTTTGAATTATGGTTTTCTCTGGTATATGCCCAGTAGTGGGATTGCTGGGTCATATGGTAGTTCTATTTTTAGTTTTTTAGGAACCTCCATACTGTTCTCCATAGTGGCTGTATCAATGTACATTCCCATTAACAGTGCAAGAGGGTTCCCTTTTCTCCACACCCTCTCCAGCATTTGTTGTTACCATCTGTTTGTGTCATCTTTGATTTCTTTCATCAGAGTCTTATAGTTTTCTGAGTACAGGTCTTTTACCTCCTTAGGTAAGTTTATTCCTAGGTATTTTATTCTTTTTGTTGCAAAGGTGAATTGATTAATTCACCATTAATTTAATTTCTTTAATTTAATTTCTCTTTCTGAGATTTCATTGTTAATGTATAGGAGTGCAAGGGATTTCTGTGCATTAATTTTGTATCCTGCAACTTTACCAAATTCATTGATTAGCTCTAGTAGTTTTCTGGTGGCATCTTTAGGATTCTCTGATTTTCTTCTCTGATTGCCGTGGCTAGGACTTCCAAAATTATGTTGAATAATAGTGGTGAGAGTGGACATCCTTGTCTTCTTCCCAATCTCAGAGGAAATGTTTTCAGTTTTTCACAATTGAGAATGATGTTTACTGTGGGTTTGTCATATATGGCCTTTATTATGTTGAGGTAGTTTCCCTCTATGCCCACTTTCTGGAGAGTTTTTACCATAAACGGGTAAAACGCTTGTCAAAAGCTTTTTCTGCATCTATTGAGATGATCATATGGTTTTTCTCCTTCAGGTTTTTAATATGGTGTATCACATTGATTGATTTGCGTATACTGAAGAATCCTTGCATCCCTGGGATAAATCCCACTTGATCATGGTATATGATCCTTTTAATGCGTTGTTGAATTCTGTTTGCTAGTATTTTGTTGAGGATTTTTTCATCTATATCCATCAATGATATTAGTCTGTAATTTTCTTTTTTTTTTCCTAGCAGCTTTGGTTTTGGTATCAGGATGATGGTGAGCTCGTAGAATGAGTTTGGGAGTGTTCCTTCCTCTGCAGTTTTCTGGAAGAGTTTGAGAAGGTGTTAGCTGTACTCCAGATGCTTGATAGAATTCACCTGTGAAGTCATCTGGTCCTGGACTTTCGTTTGTTGGAAGATTTTTAATCACAGTTTCAATTACTTTACTTGTGATTGGTCTGTTCTTTTTTTTCTATTTCTTCCTGGTTCAGTCTTGGAAGGTTATACCTTTCTAAGAATTTGTCCATTTCTTCCAGGTTGTCCATTTTATTGGCATAGAGTTGCTTGTAGCAGTCTCTTAGGATGCTTTGTATTTCTGCGGTGTCTGTTGTAACTTCTCCTTTTTCATTTCTAATTTTAGAGTCCTCTCCCTCTTTTTCTTGATGAGTCTGGCTAAAGGTTTATCAATTTTGTTTATATTCTCAAAGAACTAGCTTTTAGTTTTATTGATCTTTGCTACTGTTTTCTTTGTTTCTATTTCATTTATTTCTGCTCTGATCTTTAGGATTTCTTTCCTTGTACTAACTTTGGATACTGGGTGCTGGTGTTGAGATGGAGATCTCTGGGAGATTTTTGCCGTTTGATATTCCATGGAGCTGGGAGGTCTCTTTTGGACGGGTGTCCTGAAGTTGGCTCTCCCACCTCAGAGGCACAGCACTGACTCCTGGCTGCAGCACCAAGAGCCTTTCATCTGCATGGCTCAGAGTAAAAGGGAGAAAAAGTAGAAGGAAAAGAAAGAAAGAAAGAAAGAAAGAAAGAGGATAAAATAAAGATAAAATAAAATAAAGTTATTAAAATAAAAAATAATTAAGGAAAAAAAATTTTTAAGTAATAAAAAACAAAAAAACGGACAGACAGAACCCTAGGACAAATGTTAAAAGCAAAGCTATACAGACAAAATCACACAACGAAGCATACACATACACACTCACAAAAAGAGGAAAAGGGGAAAAAATAATATATCTTGTTCTCAAAGTCCACTTCCTCAATTTGGGATGATTCGTTATCTATTCAGGTATTCCACAGAAGCAGGGTACATCAAGTTGATTGTGGAGATTTAATCGGCTGCTCCTGAGGCTGCTTGGAGAGCCTCTTGTTTGTTCGCACAGCTCCTGGGGTTCAGCTTTGGATTTGGCCCCGCCTCAGCGTGTAGGTCGCCTGAGGGCGTCAGTTCTTCCCTCAGACAGGAAGTGGTTAAAGGAGCTGGACGTGGTTAAAGGAGCAGCTGATGCGGGGGCTCTGGCTCACTCAGGCCGGGGGGAGGGAGGGGTACGGATGCGCAGCAAGCTGGCGGTGGCAGAGGCCGGCGTGACGTTGCACCAGCCTGAGGCGCGCCAATGATCCGACTGAAGCCCGAGCCTCAGCTCCCAGCCCCGTCCGCCCCGGCAGGTGAGCAGACAAGCCTCTCGGGCTGGTGAGTGCTGGTCGGCCCTGATCCTCTGTGCAGGAATCTCTCTGCTTTGCCCTCCGCACCCCCTGTTGCTGCGCTCTCCTCCACGGCATCGAAGCTCCCCCCTTCCGCCACCCGCCGTCTCCACCCGCAAAGGGGCTTCTAGTGTGTGGAAACCTTTCCTCCTTCACAGCTCCCTCATCTGCTTCCTCTGCCTTATTTCTGGAGTAAGCAAGTGTGTGCACGGTCTTCATGAGTGGAGTCTAGGTTTCTTACAGCCCTCTGTCAGTCTCACTGGTTTTCAAAGCAGCTAGGGGAATTCATCCTCCCGGTGTCAGACCCCAGGGCTGGGTTGCCCACTGTGTGTTCAAACCTCTCACTCCCCAGTAGGATCTCCAAGCCTGTGTAATACCTCTCCTCTTCTGTGTCCCTCCCAGGGACACAGGTCCCGACTTGAGTGCTTCTCTTCCCTTCCGACCCGATTCTCTGTGGATCTTTCTTATAGCCTTGGTTTTGTAAGCATCCTTCTGCCGGTTTCCAATTAGTTTTCAGTGAGAATTGCTCCACGGGTACACGTAGTTTTGATGTGTTAATGAGGGGAGGTGAGCTTAGCGTCCTCCTGCGCTGCCCTCTTGATCTCCCCTCCCATTTGTTCATCTTAAAATGTGATGCTCTCTGAAGCTAGTTGGGAGCTCTGGGGAGGTAAGGTTTGACTGGCAGGACTCACCACAGGGTGACTAACAGATAAGCCAGCTTTTCATGGGTAAGGGATGGTGGTGGCAAAATGTCAGTATCTTAGAGCCTTTTCTCTAGACTAGAGAAGTTCAGATTCCCCCAATCTCCTGTTTAAGGGGTGTAAGCTTGGCTAGCATTATTCCAAAAGCACAGTAGGGTTAAAGACCAATCTTTTTCTCTGCATATGTTCATATCAGAGAGTGAGCAATAAAGAACATTTTTCTCTTCTCAGTTGAGGCTGAAACACACACACACAGGCACACACACATGCAATGTTTTGTATGTTTTTAATTTATATTAAGAACTTCCTCCATATCATTAAAATTAGTTGAGAATCTCCTATTGCTTGTGAAAAAGAGCTTTACTGTATTTAATATTTCGCTTTTTCCTTTGTTGTACATTTATCTCGTTTCCATAGTACTTTTTTTTTTTTCAAAGATGACTGCTTCAAGAGAATCTTAATTTACTTTATGCCCTTTTTTATACAGGTTACATTCAGCATGCTGGAAATTTACAATGAACAGGTAACAGTGATTATATTTTCTGACACACAAATCTGAGTGACTCTGCAGCTTAATAAATATCAGAGGCTCCCCCTCACCTATCCTACAGATAAAGTCAAAACTCTTTAGCCTGGCATTGACTATTGAGCCCTAACCTACCTCATTTTAGGTAGGTTCCACTTCATTTTATGTCCTTGTGTCTCCACGCATTCTATTCTTCAGCCACATAGAACTATTCTTCCTTTCCAGAATATGTCATTCTTTCCTACATCTATCTTCCCCTACCTGGAATACCCTTCCTGCTTTCTCTGGCCTTAAAGAAACTACTAAACTTCAAATCCAGCTCAGATGTCAGCTCCTCTATACATCCTAAGGCTTCAGTCAGTCGGGCTTCAGGACAGTGGTTGGCAAACTTTATCTTCAAAGTCCAGACAGAAAATATTTTAGGCTTTGAGGGCCATAAAGTCTCTGTCACCACTACTGTATTCTGCCCTCAGAGCACAAAAGCAGCCACAGAGGTATGTAAGTGAGTGGACGTGGCTGCATACCAATAAACCTTTGTTTACAGACACTGAAGCTTGAAATTTCACCTAATTTTCACGTCACAAAATATTTTTCTTTCGATTTTTTTCAGCCATTTAAAAATGTGAAAAACATTCTTACCTCAATGATCATACCAAAACAAGTGGTGGGCTGAATTTGGCCCATGGGCCATAGTTTGCCTGATCATAGAACCTGGGTTCAAATCCCAGCTCTCTCATTTACTAGCTTTGTGACTTTGGGATATCACTTTATCTCAGAGCTCAGTTTGCTTATTTATAAAGTAGAGAATTTAAAACAAGACACTACACTTTGAGATGCACTGAATCTTAAATTTCTAATGTAGCGCTTATCAAACACTAGATATTGAGCAACCTTTCCTCTTTGTGCTTATATCATACTGTAAAATTTTATTTACATATTTGTATCTCCAGAACGGATAATTGCACCTTTCTATTGGCAATACTTAGTATAATACTTGGTTTAGAACGGATGCCCCTAAGGTTTGCTGAATGGGTAAATTGACAGGGGTATCTATAATTCTAAGTTTCTTAAGGGTAGTTTCATACCCCAAGATTTCTTGTGTAACCCCAAGTGCTATCCCAATGCCTTGCACTTAATCATTACTAAATAAATATTACTGAAGGAATAAATCTGTCAGTGTTTTTCTCTTTATATTAAGGAGAGGAAATACCCATTTTTTTTCTCATATGCTTCCATGAGCCATTTATTACTGTTGAAGGTTGATAGTAAATTCAAATGGGTTGTTATGTTAAGGTCACAGATTAAGTTTCTATTTCTGTCAAGTTGATGGGCTTGGGAGACAGTATAGCTCCTTTATTTCATACCAGTAACTTCAGGAGGACAACTTTACTTCCTTTATTATGAAGTTCTGTGAAAGGAACAGGGGAGAATTGCATCACATTGTGGGTCCCTTACTGATACGTATTAATGAGGATAATCTCTCTGGAGTTCTCTTTTCTTATCTCTAAAATAAGGACATTGGCCATCCTAAATACTTCTTCATGAAAGTATTCAAGAAATACTTCTTGAAATACTTCATGAAATACTTCATGAAATACTTCTTCATGTCTCATCTTCTACGAGTCTCTGGTATTTTTCCAGCAGTACTTCCTGTCATGGAGAATGATTCCTGTCATGGAGAAGTTTCATAGAAGATATAACCTCCACTGAAGATAGTAATAAAATATATTACATATGCCGCATGAATGGTGAAAAGAAAGGCATAGAAGAGAGAGAACTAATACTGTTGGTGTTGTTTGTCAACAGAGTTAGACTGGGCCTCGAAAGATATTTACGAGTTTGGTGAGGCAGTAGGAGGCCTGGGGGACACTTTAGGCAGCAGGATTCGTATTTAATAAGTCCACGGATACGTGAAAGCACATGGCGTTTAAGGGAACAGTGAGAGTCCTGTGTAGCCGGAGCTGGAAGCATGTGGGGAGGTGAGAACAGGGAAACATCAGTAGATGGCGCTAAACATCAGTTGCTAAAAGGCAAAGGCTCTTTGTCTGGGAGGCAATGGAGAGTCAGTGAAGGGTTCTAAACAGGGAAATAAGAGAATCAGACTGGGGTTTTAGAAGATTTCTCTAGCGGCAAAGTCATATTTGAAGGAGTGCCAGATAGAGACAGACTTAGGAGTCATAAGAGCTGAGGTGAGTGAGGAAGTTCTCGTGATAACCATCGATTCAATCTCCAGGTACAACCTGGAGGATCAGGTACCAGGATCTGCCCTTGTCTCTGGGCACTTCCATATTCCATTTAGATAAACCTACTTACCTTTTTTCTAATAAGCCTTCTTCAGACACATCTTCAGCCTTAAATGCCGCTTCCTACAATTTATAATCACTCAGTGGAAGTTATAGAAAAGGCTTCCTATCTAAGACAGAGTTGCCTCCGTTCTGATGTCTGCTTATCTCTGACCTTTCTGTCCACTGTCCTAATTTGCTTTCCTGAATTCAATCTGTGATCTTGCTTTGACTCTAGGACTTAAAGCTACAGAATACTTGGGGAGATCTTAGAGACCATTTTATCCATCGCTCTTCTCTTGTGAGGAGAAAACTGGGGATGTAAGAGACTTTCCAAGGCTCTCACACTTTGGAAGCAGAACCAGAACTAAGAGCCCAGGTCAGATTCCCAGCCCAGATCTCCCTGCATCGTATAATACCAACTACCTGCTCTAGGGACTCTGGCTCTACCAGGCTCCCATAGCTCGACCTACTGTGCCTTGGCAGAAGTGGCTTTTTGGGGGGAGAGGCAACATGGACTTTCACCTGAGGCCATGGTCTAAGTGTGACATCACACAAATCTCCAATAATAAGAAGAAAATCCAAAGAATTACCCACAGTCTCTTGTTAGGTTTGGCTGTAGCAAATACTGTTTGGGTTAAATAAGTTTCCCTTGGAAGTAGATATTCACAGTGGTGGCATTTGTTGCAGCATGATTTAACCTAGGCAGAACATTAGGTACTTTGAATGTTACTAACTTTTAAGTGTTTTAAGTTTCACTGATCACTGTTCTCAGGAAAGTAAGACTTCATTACTTTGTAATACAAAATTTGTGATAATTCAGAAAGAGGCTGGGATCATTTCTTTTCATATTATTCGCAAAGGAGTTGCGGATCAACTACAAGAGTTAACAAGATTGCTAGGAGAATATTTAGGATAATCCGAGAACCATGTTTTCAAGCACAAAAGCTTTAGAATCACCTATGTAAAGTCAGACAACTGTAGATACCGACTAAAATGTTTTTTCATGCTACAAAAGCAGTTCCGCCAATACTCCATGTTCAGTGTGTTAAACATTACTTGTTAGCTTAGCTTCAGTTACACTATCTTCTCCACAAGCATTCACTGAGTTCCTATCACATGTCAGGAACCATGTTAGGATTTACTGTCCTAGTAAAGAAACATGCCCTGCCCTCAGGGACCTCGCAGTCTGGTTGAAGTGCTCTAGGTACTTGAACATAATAAAACTGAATTTCTAAAAAAATATATGCTTCTGATTTCACTAATTACAGCAGGTTTCCATATTTTCTTGCTTGTCATTTCTCTATTCCTTAATTATTTAAATTATGAGGTGGTCTGGTACCTACAGAACTTTAACATTTATTCATTCATCCAATACATATTTACTGAGCACTTAATATATTCTAGAAAGGGCTGTAACGGTGAAATAAACAAAAATCCTTGCCTTCCTGAATTTTGCATTATTTATTCTTTTTTCCACAGGTAAAAGATTTGCTGTCCAAAACCAAGAAACCTGGAGGGCTAAAAGTAAGGGAAGACCAACAGCTGGGCTTTTATGTGGATGGTCTAAAGTCAGTGCCTTGTGAGAACTATGCCCAGATTGAAAGACTGATGGAACAAGGAACAAAAATAAGGACCACAGCTTCGACCAACATGAATGCCAGCAGCAGCCGGTCTCACATGGTCATCACCATTCAGTTCAAGCAGGTGAGATTCAAGTGGATGCCATTGTCCCCACCTCCCACCAAGGGGGTCCAGGGAAAGGTTCCCAGTAGCGTTATGGGCTGGTGAGTATTATGGAATCTTTTTAGAGTTGATCTATGGATTAAGGTGGCTCTTTCCAAACATAGACTATAGGGTCAGAAGCAGGAGAAAGTGAGGCACTTGTCTTCTTGCTTCCCTCCCCCGACATCCATGCCCCCCAACCCCGGCCTAAGTGAGCCCGTTACTAACAGAGGGGTGGCAGTAAGACCTACCAGATCCCAGAAATGCCCCTGAGACTAAAGACTGCTTTCCCTCAAGTAAATTCGATGCTCTGGGAAACAGGTTTTGACCCCCGAGTTGATCAAACTGTGGAGATATGAGAGTGGGTCTGTGGTTTGTCATGGAGAATTCTACTAGTAGGCTCCGTATGCACCACCAAAATAATAATGCCCGACTTTCAGATCCATGAGCCTAGCCAGATACCGAAGTGTCTTTCTGATATTTGGAATCACAAAGATAAAGTCTTTGAAATCAGGTAATCCATGTAACGCCCCACTAAATAGAGTCTTTGATAAACTAGAGCGCACTTTTCTCCTCCATTCTCCTTGGTGGATATCACCGAGTGACCTCTACAGTTATGGACAATTTGATTCAGACATGGTTATTCACAAAGCCTGGTTAAACATTTAGCTACAGTTTTACCACCTCCATCCCCTAAGCCACAGCACTAGTAACAGATAAAACAGTAATAAGTAAAGATTGTCCTGCTCTAACCAGGAATAGTGGAAAAACACTAGACCATGTATGACTCTGTTTACCAGCTCTGAAACTTTGGGAAGTAACTTACCTTTCCTAAGTCTCAGTTTCTTGTTCTGTAAAAATGAGATGAATAGTTATCCTCATAGGAATGTTGAGAAGTTTAAATAGCACTCTGCATTTTAAAGAACCTTGTAAACTTTTTTTTTTTTTTTTTTTTTTTTTTTTTTTTTACACGGGCCCAGCCGCTCCACGGCATGTGGGATCTTCCCAGACAGGGGCACGAACCCATGTCCCCTGCATAGGCAGGCGGATTCTCAACCACTGCGCCGCCAGGGAAGCCCCCTTGTAAACTTTTAAATATTATTCACTTAATTTTACCATGTTACTGAAATTTATAAACTTTAAATATGGTTTTCCCTGCTATTTTTTAAACTTGATATTTTAGAGGCAAGAGACAAAATTAACTGGAAAAGAATGATTTTACTCTGTTTATTGGTGTCAGTAACAACATTAACACCTATTTATGTATGCCAGGCATGGTTAGAACCATTACATCTATTATCTTTTACCCTCATAACATCCCCAAAGCATGCTATCATCCTTATTTTACAACTGAGGAAGCTGAAACTCTGAAAAGTTAAATCATTTGTCCACAGTTACATGACAGAAAGGGAACCTGTGGCATTCTTTCCATTACATGACTACACCATCCTGAACAGTTACTTATTTTGCAGATTTCACAGTAGATTTAAAATATTTATTGATCACAGAAATACTAATATCTAATATATCATTGAAAGTAGCTCTGCAGAATTGGGAAGGGGCAGCTGAGACATTTGAACCTAGTAATGTTATTGTAAAATGTCATTATAAAGAGGACGGCATTTTAACTTGCAAATTTTATTACATCTTTTTTGAGTGTGAAATACAATTAGAAAAAATATGCTAGAATGTAAAATAGATTGTCTTCTTGTGTAGTCTGCTGCCACTCTAATAGCATGACCTGTGTTGCTTTCCTACAGGTTTTTCTAGACAGAGACCTCAGCAAACAATCCAGTATTAATTTGGTGGATTTAGCTGGAAGTGAAAGGCAGAAATCTTCAGGATCTGAAGGTGACAGATTGAGGGAAGGATCACGAGTTAACTTAAGTTTAACCAATTTAGGAAATGTGATCAGGTAAATAATCAGTGGATAGGTACTTATTTGTGCCATAAAAATAAACTCAAATATCAAAATTTAGATTAATCATGACCCTTGGTTCATGACCCACTATCATCATTGGTTCATTCCTGGCCCTCCTGTAGATTTTATTTTAAACTAATTAATTGCTTTTAAATGAAATAACAAACACAAATAAAACCACCACCCAACCCAAGAAGCAGGTGGTATTCCTCTCCTATTCTCCCCTTGGAGGTAGCCACCATATTGAATTTTATGTTTAATCTCCCTCCCTCCCTACTTCCTTCCCTCTTTCTTTATTTTATCATTTCTTGTTTTATCGCTTGTGCACATTATTATTTATTAGTAGCACTGATTTTTGAATTTTATAAAAGGGTAAAATATTATATTGCTTTCTGGATCTTGCATTGTTAAGGTTACTTAGGTATAAATTACATATAGTAAAGTGCAGAAATCTTAAAGGTTCAGCTCAATGGACTTTTATATATGTATATATCTATGTAATTACCATCTAGATTGAGATATAGTACATTTCCCAAACTCAGAAAACTCCCTCATACCTCCTCCTAATTTTTAATCCTAACAAAAGGAATTGACCTTTGTTATCAAAGATTAGTTTTGCCTAACTGTATTGATTTTCATAAAAATGAGATCATGTATATCAGGTCATTGTCTTTTATTTATTTGTTTGTTTGTTTATTTAATTTATTTTTGGCTGCGTTGGGTCTTCATTGCTGCACGTGGGGGGCTCTCTCTAGTTTCGGCAAGCAGGGGCTACTCTTTGTTGCGGTGCGTGGGCTTCTCATTGCAATGGTTTCTCTTGTTGTGGAGCACAGGCTCGAGGCACGCAGTCTTCAGTGGTTGTGGCACACGGGCTCAGTAGTTGTGGCTTGCAGGCTCTAGAGCGCAGGCTCAGTAGTTGTGGCACACGGGCTTAGTTGCTCTGTGGCATGTGGGATCTTCCTGGACCAGGGCTCGAACCTGTGTCCTCTGCATTGGTAGGCGGATTCTTAACCACTGAGCCACCAGGGGATCCCTGGCCATTGTCTTTTACATCTGGCTTCATTCACTGAGGATTGTGTCTATGAGACTAATCCATGCTGTTTCACTTAGCAATTATTAATTGTTTTTCATTGCTATGCAGTATTCCATTATAGGAATATACCACTATTTATCCATTCTCCTCTTGTATGGGCATTTACTTTGTTTCCAGGTTTTGACTATTATGAATAGAGTCGCTATCAACGTTTTGTACAGGTACTTAGGGGAAAATAATTACTCATTCCTCTTAAGTACATACCCAGGAGTAGGGTTTGCTTTTAGATTCAACATTATTAACAATATCTATCCATGTTATGTGTGGCTCTGGTTAATTTATTTTCTGTTCTTTTACTAAATGTCCTGTCTATGAGATTCATCCATGTTGTTACAGTAGCAGTTGTTACTTCTTTTTCATTATTGTGTAGTATTCCATTGTGGGAATATGCCACAATTTATTCCTTCATTCTCATGTTAATTGGCATTTTGGTTGTTTCCAAGTTTTTGTTTGTTTTTTGCTATTACAAACAGTACTACTATGAACATTCTTGTATAAATCATTGGGTATCAATATTTCAAAGTGTTTTTGGTATAGACAAAGAATTGAAATTGTTTGGTTTTATATATAAGGTGTGTGAATACCTTATTTTTCGAGATGGTGACAAATTGTTCTCCAAAGTGGTTGGACCAATTTATATTCCCAGGAGCAATGTATAACATATCCCATTGATCCACATCTTTTCTAAGGCTTGGTATTGTCAAATTTCTTGATATTTACCAATTAAGTGGGTATAAACATATTTTACTATGGTCTTGATAGCATTGGTTACCTACAAGCTGGAGCATCATTTGATTTGCTTATTAGCAATATGTTTCCTCTCAAAATACCTGGTCTTATGTTTTTCCGATTATTCTATTGAGTTATTGTCTTTTTGATCGATCTGCAGACATTTTTTACTATTTTTATTACTCTTTTCTCAGGTATATGTATTGTAAATATCTTCTCCCAGTTAGTAGCTTGACTTTTCACTTTTTTAAAGGTGTCTATTGATGAGCAGAAGTTATTGTTTATGTTTTGCATTTTCTTTGTCTTGTTTAAGAAAATTTATACTTAAGTTCCTATCCATTTGGAGTTGGTGTGTAGTAGTGTAAGGTGGGCATCCTTTTTGTTATTTTTTCCTTACCGATTACCAATTTTTTCAGATCATTTGCTAAGTAGTCTCTCCTTTCCCCAATGATCTTCTATGCTACTTCTGTTATATGTCAAAATTCAATATATGCTTACTGTTCCTTGGCTCTTCAATCTGTTTGTCAACCTCTAAATATAATAAACACTTTATCCTATTCCTGGATAATATGAGTATCTCCATCCGACATCTGCTATTTTTGACATATATGTTAATTCTATTCTTCTTTAACCCCGAAAGACATTATCTTTACTATCTTATACAGTTAGTGTTCATTCACATCTACTCCTTTTTTATTATTGTTATTCATTCCTTCTTAAACATCAGAGCTGCTCTGTAAGATCAGTTTCCTTCTGGTTGAACTATGTTCTTTAGAATTTCTTTTAGTGATCATCTGCTGATGGCAAACTCAATTTTTGTTTGGTTGAAATTTCTTTATTTTACCTTATTTTTGAAAGATAATTTTGCTGAGTATATAATTCTGGATGGACAGTATTTTCTTTCAGCTCATTAAGGATATCATTCTCCTGGTTTCTATTCTTGGTCTAATCGCTATTGCCTTGAAGATAATCTTTTTCCCTACCTGCTTTTAAGCTCTTCTTTTTTGATGTTCCCCAATTTCACTATGTTGCATTTGAGTGTC
Source organism: Neophocaena asiaeorientalis asiaeorientalis (assembly GCF_003031525.2). Taxonomy (NCBI): domain Eukaryota; kingdom Metazoa; phylum Chordata; class Mammalia; order Artiodactyla; family Phocoenidae; genus Neophocaena; species Neophocaena asiaeorientalis. The sequence continues at coordinate 1,264,869 of NW_020171818.1, forward strand.
AGTTTGTCTTTATTTATCCTCCTTGGAATTCCTTAGCCTCCATAGCTCTGTGATAGTGATTTTCATCAATACTAGAAAATTCTCAGCCATTATCTCTCACATATTGCTTCTACCCATTTTTTTTCTCTTTTCTCTCCTGAAACTTCAATTAAACTATTTGAATCTTCTCACCCTGTCTTTCATGTCTCCTAACCTTTCTTTCTTGTTTTCCATCTCTATGTCTCCAGGCTGCAATCTGGATTTCCTCTGAACTATCTGGTTCACTAATTCCCATTATGGCAATGTCTAATTTGCTGTTGAGCCTATCCATAGTGTTTTAAATTTCAATTATTGTATCTATTCCTTTCTAGATGTTCATTTTGTTTCTTTTCTAAATCTGATGGATTAATTTTTTAGATTTCTTTTCTCTGTTTGTGATTATAATTTCACAGAGATGGGATTTCCTCCCTCCTCTTCCCCACTCTCTTCAGTGACAACACTACTTTCTCTATAGTGCCCTGAGCAGGGCAGACACTGAGCTGTTATTTTTCTTATTCACTGTTACTCTGATGCTGTAGTCCTATGGGGTCCTAATGCTATGGGATCTTCCTAAGGCAGTATGAGAGAAAGGCAAGAAAAGGACTTAAACCCACTCCCCATTCCTATCTTCACCCTGCTAGCCACCCTCTTCCTCAGATCACAACCCTTCCCTATACATAAATTTACAATAGCCTGCAGGCTCTGGGTTTTCCTCCAAAGGTTTAGTGTGTTAGTGCCTCAGATCTGGGCTTCCCTCTCTGTTATGGTTTCCCCAGTGCTGACCTTGGGGATAGAACCAGCAGCCTGTGCTGCTGTCTTAACTTCAGCATCTTTGTACAGAAGGTGTCTCAACTATTGGATATTCCTTAGAGTCATGTCTCTGGTATATGGGGTCGACAAGGGGATTTGAGGAGTGTTTCTGACTTATCCACAGGGAAGCAGATTTCTTCTTGATACATGTAAAAAATTTTGTTGTTTTATATTTTCTTTTGATTCAGTGCTCTGGCTGATGCAGCCATGGGGAAGAAAGTCTTGCACATTCCCTACAGAGACTCTGTTCTGACCAAACTGCTCCAGTCAGCTCTGGGTGGGAACAGCAGAACTACTTTGGTAAAGTGATTTTCTTACCACATTTTAGACTGTTTAGACTCATGTAGCTGTCATTATTGCTGTTGTTATTATTATTATTAAAGTTATTCTCTGTGGACCACTAAACACAGCACTCTGCATTGGTATAGCACGTTCTGATCCATGATCTGATGACTCCTGGAGCTCTTTCCATGGCGATGTTCAAATAAAGTTTCTATAGTGCTAATTTTGATTTTTTAATTTACTCTTTTCTGGTTCTCTACAGAACTATATATTACTTTTATTATCAGGAAGAAACTAATACAGTTTTAAAACTAACACTAACAATGTCACATTATTATAAATCAGCAGTCATTCCATGGCAAGACTGGAATCAATTTTTGACTGTTTCAGACACAGGGCAGGTGCTTAACCTGGAGAGTAGCCAAATCGTGTCATCTCAGCAAAAGACTCCAGACTCTATTATTGAGTTTGCCAAGTGGTACCGTGTGCAGTGTGTTAAGTCAGGGCGCTCCGCTCTCAAGCTTCAGATTAGGGAAGGAACAGAACTGGGCAAGCTCTGCTTCCAGCCTCATACTGGCCTCCAGTCTGTTGTCCTGATTAGGAGAGAAACGCCTGCTGCTGGATCTGTCTTTATCATGTATTCTTGCCTAACTCTTTTCAAACATTTTGGTTAACGTTTTTCTGGTTGTCAGTACCTGTGGGCCTCCCTGGGCCATCCCCCAAGAGCCTGGACTAAAAGAAGGCCCATAAGACTCCTCTGAACGTTAAACATCCAAGCTTTTGAGGCTCCATGGCTCCAATCCCAGTTTCAGCATACTTACCATGAGACCTCCTTTTCCTCCTTCCTAAAGTGAAGATAACAATCTCGCCTTGGAAATACTGCTGTGGTGATTAAATGAGATGATATAATGAACAAGCTTTAAAAGCTGAAAAGCTGGACAAAGATAAAGGATTAGTCACCAGGCCCTTATGCTCTGAATCTTGACCTCCAGGACCATAAGTTACAAGCTGCCGCCTGGGCAATCACACTCCCCGCCCTGTTCACCCTCAGTGACCCTGCCCACCTCCAGCTCATCAAAAAGTTTGTTTTCTCATTTGAATTCTAGAACAATTAAGCCAAAGTCAATAGCCAGACTTGAAACCATACAAGTGGCTACTCAGTAATGATTTATTGATTGGTCTCTGCAGTGCCAGTGTTCAAAGGTCATTTAAATCCCCGAGGAAATCTGCTGGGGACTCAGTGCTGAGGGACACGTAGTACAGAGGTTAGCTGCACAGGTGTCAAGTCAGGGCTGGTCCAGGTCCCAGCTCTGCCAGTTATTATCTGAGTGACCTTGGCACATTTTTCTTCTCTAAGCCTGACTTTTCTGTCTGAGTTGTAAAGTTTGAACAGTACCACAAATTACAAGATGTTCCATGACTGTTAGTTGTGTGATATCGACAACAATAGCTCTAAAACCTTATATGAAAAACAAAATCTGAAAAGGTTATTTTTTACAGATAGCAGCCATAAGTCCGGCTGACATCTGCTACGAGGAAACTTTATCAACATTAAGATATGCTGAAAGGTACGTTTATGAATACTTATTATCCACAGTGGTTCTAGGTTCTAAATCTGGCAAATTCTTCTAGTACCCTTATACTGGATGGGTTGGCGTCTTGGGAAGGGATCCAGAAGAAGGAAGAACAAGGATTTGTGAGAGGAGAGTGAGAGGAAATAAATAAAAGGAGGTCGAACTGGAGGCTCAGGACCCTCCTGAGCCTGTCATTCTGTCACTCCAGCCCTGGATGGGGGAGGAGCCGTGGGCTCAAACCCATGGGAGGAAGCACTGATCCCAATCCTGATGTGGTCACTTATCTGTCCCCCCTGCATTTTCCTGCGACATAGCATGACCATTCACAGATTCCCCTTCTGTCGTCTGGGACACACGTAGAGCATAGTGACAGGCAGAGAATTTTTGTGCTAATAATAAAGATGAGCACGTCAGAGGCACTCCCAAAGTTGGGAACCAGCCCCCGGCTCTGCAGCTTTCCCTGAGCTGCTTCTCATTTCTCCAGGTCCCACCCAGCAGGTCACAGGCGTCGTCTCCCTGTGCGGGTAGAGCGGGGCTGTCACTGCTGGTTCCCTCCCTTTGGACTGGCCGGGGAGACAAGCCCACTCGATTAGCCCCTGCAGGACGCTGTGGAAGAGCTGAGTTCCTGCCTTTCAAGGCACGTAGGTGCCTACTCCTCCTGACCTGTCTAGGCAGGTGAGGGTCTGGGGAGAGGAAGCCTCCAACCAGGGGTGGAAACCGTGCGCCCCCACCACCCCTGCATCGTATCCATGTGGCAGATTTGAGAATCCACCTCTGCAGTGTTCCCATCAGCTCCTTTCAGGAGCTTGGAATTCTCAGCCTGTGTTCCAGGCAGCTGCAGCTGGCATGTGAAATGGACTTGGTTCCTCTTCGAATGGGTACGGGCCTGTGTGTCAGAATCTGGCCCTGCCTGCCACGGGACCTGACCCTCGCTGGCCCTCGGTGACCTCACCTGCTGACGGAGGTGATGTCTCACTCTCTGGGTGGGGTGAGGACCACCTGAGATTGCTCATAAACCGTTTCTGGCTAAGTTCTGCTTGGCATGGGGCTGACGCTCAAAAGTGGTAGTTGCCGTGACGTCCCCAAGTAATCGCCTGTCCTTCTGGTCTTCCTTTGGCGTCTTCTCAGGGAGGGGCCCTTGCATTTCAGTCACGAACACTTACATTCTCGTTCCGCGCTGCGTGGTCTCAGTATCATCTGACTCCAGTAGACGTGTTCTTCCAGCATCTGTACCACTCAGATCTTGAATTTTCTCTTTAGTAATATTTAGAATGGTCGTTTTCTCTCTGCTTGTCAGATGTCAATCTGTTGCTAGCACTTTTTACGTGAGACACTGTGTGATGCAGAGGAAGGAGAAAATGGTCCCCAGGGGCCCTGGGCTCCAGGCCCAGATCTGCCGCGGCCTGTGCGACGGTGGGCTTGCCTTGGAAACCCTCTTCCTCAGTGAAAGGAGTAAGGTTGCCAGATTTAGCAAACAAAATATAAGCCGCCCAGTTAAATTTGAATTTCGGATAAAGAGCAAGTCACGTTTTAGCATAAGTGCGCCCCATGCAGCACTTGCTGGGAGTGAACTAGGTCATCTCTAAGCCCACTGCTGGCCCGGAGCACATGGCAGAGGGTCACGGGGAGCCTCCAGGGTTTGTGCTGCTATAGCAGCAGCAGCAGCAGCAGTGACTGAAGAGAGTTTTGCATTAACCGAGTCAGCCCAGCTGGGGGAGTGTGTTCAGGGCCCAGAACACGTGGCGGGCAGGCTCCAGGCCTCGGTTGAGCTGCTCCTATTTATTTGAACCCTGGATATCTCTTGAGTCCCTTCTGGTCTTCATGGTTTACTGGAACCTTACATGGTGGAGTTTCGAATCACTTGGGCATGAAAGGCTCCCACTTTGACCTTCTGAGACCAGAGCCCGGCTTCCAGCCAGTGATCTGGTGGTACTGCTCCAACTGCAAAAGGTCCAGGGCCTGGTTGTGTGTCCACCTTTGCACAGGGCTAAGAAGATCCAGAACAAAGCCGTGGTCAACACCTCGACCCTGATGAGAGAGTCCAGGGCAGAGAACAACAAACTGCTGCTTGGGTGTGGAAACTCCAGAATGGCAGGTAAACCGAGTCAGGAGTCAGCGCGGGTCCAAGCCAGCAGCCAGGAGGCTGGGAGCGGGAGGGAGGAAGGGAGGGGCCGTGGCCAGGCCCAGGCCTGGGGGCCAACCCCTGGGTAGAGTCTTAGGGGAGCCCTAGGGCAGGTTGCGGCACCCCTGGGCCTTTGTCCAGGACATTTTGGCCTGAATGTAGATTCACAGCAGTTATGAGAAATAATGGCCTTGTCCTTTTTTTTTTTTGCGGTACGCGGGCCTCTCACTGCTGTGGCCTCTCCCGTTGCGGAGCACAGGATCCGGATGCGCAGGCTCAGTGGCCATGGCTCATGGGCCCAGCCACTCTGTGACATGTGGGATCTTCCCGGACCGGGGCACGAACCCGCGTCCCCTGCATCGGCAGGCAGACTCTCAACCACTGCGCCACCAGGGAAGCCCTGGCCTTGTCCTTTTTAAATGGTCATTTTAGTCTCTTTTTTTTTTTAATTGCCATTTTTATTTTGAGGTTATTCTTTCCACCGGGACTACTTTTTCCTTACCAGATTTGGACGGTGGCCCTAAGGGCGTTTATTCGGCTGATGGCCTCATGCAGTTAAGTGATGTTTGGAGCTAAGAAGCACTAGTCCCAGCACCCTCTTCTAAGGCTCTGCTCAGCCCTGGCTGCACGTTAGAGTCACCTGGTGACTGTGCGCCATCTGGACCAATTAATCCATCCCGGGGGCAGCAGTGGTCCTTAAAGTGCCCACCTTAAGGTGGCCCACCGTGCAATTATTGAGGACCACTGCTTTGAGTGAAGGCCTGAGATTTCAGCGTGGCAGCATGAGGTGTGTGTAATTTTATGCCCATGAACAATTTAGAATGGTATGGATGGAAAGGGCAAAATATAAAACTGTTGAAGTAGAATTGATAAAAGCGTTCAGCATCAAAACAGCCAGACCAGAAGGTCTGAAAGCCCTGCGCTCAGTGCTCTTAGTGGAGTGTGCCCCCACTGTCATCGTCCGGCCCTTGGTAGCCGTTCCCCTTGCCCGGCCAGGCTCCCTCGTGCCACACGGGCTCTCTGTCTGGCGGTGGCAACACTTCCCAACCACAACCCGCTCCCGCATGCACACACACCTGGCTGCCCCCATGGATGTTCTGTTCGAGGACAGGTTGGCCCCATCTGGCATATCTCTGGGTTCCCAAGTCCTGACTCACTAAGGCTTCAGACTCAACCACGCACTTCCTAAATTAGAGGCTGTGCCCACATCTGGTCCAGGCATGACTCTGCTCTGTCACAAATCTCCGTACCTCTAAAATCTGGACATGCGGATGTTCACCTAAATATAGCATCTAATTCCCGTTATTTATAAGCACAGACACGGAACGCATGAAAAACAAGGTAAGATAAATTTTTGATTCTTCCTGAATCCCCTGACTTCACAGGAATGCCCTGAAATGCTCTCACATGCCCACATGATTAAAAAAACAGATTGCTGAGCTTCACTGCTCCTCCTACAAAGGACCTCCCTGCTCTAGTTTCCTATGAATTAAGAGGTGATCCTAGTCTTTTTTTTTCTTTTAATTATTGAAGTACAGTTCATTTACCATGTTGTGTTAGTTTCTTTTTTTAAATATATTTATTTATTTATTTTTGGCCGCGTTGGGTCTTCGTTGCTGCGTGCAGGCTTTCTCTAGTTGCTGCGAGCGGGGGTTACTCTTTGTTGCGGTGCGCGGGCTTCTCATTGCGGTGGCTTCTCTTGTTGCGGAGCACGGGCTCTAGGCGCGTGGGCTCAGTAGTTGTGACTCGTGGGCTCTAGAGCGCAGGCTCAGTAGCTGTGGTGCACGGGCTTAGTTGCTCCGCAGCATGTGGGATCTTCCCGGACTAGGGCTCGAACCCGTGTCCCCTGCATTGGCAGGTGGATTCTTAACCACTGCGCCACCAGGGCAGCCCTGTGTTAGCTTCAGATACACAGCAAAGTGATTCAATTATACACCTACACATACGTATATATATTATTTGTCAGATTCTTTTCCCATATAGGTTATTACAAGACATTGAGTATAGTTCCCTGTGCTGTGCAGTAGGTCCCTGTTGTTTATCTATTTTATATATAGTAGTGTGTATATGTTCATCCCAGACTCCTAGTTTATCCCCCTCCCACCTCCCAGCTCTCCTCTTTGGTAACCATAAGTTGGTTTTCTATGTCTGTGAGTCTGTTTCTGTTTTGTAAATAAGCTCATTTGTGCTATTTTCTTAGATTCCACATATAAGTGATATTGTATGGTATTTCTCTTTCTCTGATTACTTCACTTAGTATGATAATCTCTAGGTCCATCCATGTTGCTGCAAATGGCATGATTTCGTTCTTTTTTTTTGGCTAACCTTCCGTTGTATATATGTACCACATCTTCTTTATCCATTCATCTGTGGATGGACACTTAGGTTGCTTCCACGTCTTGACTGTTGTGAATAGAGCTGCAGTGAATATCCTAGTCTTTATAGAACTTGCCAAGTGCAGTCAGTGCAGTTCTATTTCCCACTCCTACTGAGAGTGCCATGTTTTGACTGAGACATTCTGTGCCTCACCTTTGACACTGCAGACCTTAAACTGGCCTTAAATTGCTTAAAGTATCTCCCTCCTTCCAGAGCTGCCAGCCTGTTGGCTCAGGTCTCCCACTGATCAGCTGAGCTGGGTGCACCAGCTGGAGCAGGCCCGGAGCGAATGGCAGCAGTACTACGTGGCCATTGCCCAGGTGAGCTCACCACCTCTACCTGCCGAGGGTGGCAACCTGGCGGGGGGGGTGGGGGTGGCCTTGCCCCTTACCCAGACAAGCGCCAATGCCTGGGTTGATGCCAGGTGGATAATCGGGGTGAGGTGTATTATGTATAATATGTGAATGTGACATGTTATATGTGATGTATGACTTAATTAAATTATTGGCAGAGTTGGGGAGAGAATGACAGGGCATGAAAGGGAAGGAAGCAAAGAGGCCATGAGGCTGAGGATAGAATTCAAGGCTGTGGATAATTAGAATTTGGGGAGGATCTGAGGAATATGGTTGTCTTCTGGGGTCTGTGAGTTGTGACCCTGAACCACGTATCTGGTATTCACTGCCAATTCCAGATCATAAATGGGCTGGGGTGTGAACTTTGTACCTGGGCCAGGGAGATGCCCTGTCTCCCATGACCTTCCTCCCCAAAGCCACGAGGCTCTGGACAAACTCCAAAGTCATGGGCCAGCCCTGGAGGACTTTAGAAGTGGTGGGAGGGGTCCAGTCCAGATTCCAAAGGGCTCATGGCGCCAGAATAGATGTGAGCTCCAGGCGGAAGGAGTGGAGTCGGGTGGAGGTCTGTGGCAGCAGGGGGTCAGGTTAAGTTAGGGTCCAAGAACTCTAGAGGTGTGGGTGTAATATGGCTGCACCCAGCAGCCAGAAGGGCCAAGAAAGTAACATCCTGTGTAAGGGGTACCTGGGTTTGTGACCCTTGGCTGCAGGGGTCAAGTAGGATCCAGAGTGAAGAACCTAGGACTCTGTTCTGTATGGACAGTTAGAACCAGAAGGACTCTCATCTTCTTTACTCTTTATGAGAACTTCAGGATTTAAGAGCTTTCCTTGTGCCTGCATAGCTTATTCCAGTTCTGCTTGACTATCAGACCTCTATAACCGCAATACCAATCAACACCTGTATTAAAAAATGAAGCGCATTTTGGTAACCAAGAGAGGGCAATGCAATAGGCCCCATTTTGCTATCAACACCTGATGGGTGATGAGCTCGCCAAAGGACTTGGGGGAATGAGGTGTAGGGCAGATGGTTTAGTGGAACCCAGGAAGAATTACCCAGGCGGAGCGCCAGAATGGGGCCTCCTGACAGCTGGGGATGCCGGGGGCCTGAAGAAACGGCAGGGGTAGAAACCAAAGTGCAGGGAACCACGCGAGAGCAGCTGGGAATGGTGAACAGAGTCGGAAACCGGCTGTGCTTTGCAACAGTCCTGACGGGATGAATGCAGGCCCCCGACCGCTGACCTGCCAGGATCGCACCCGCTCTGTCAGCGAAGCCCCTGGTCACACTTTCCTCCTCTGGGTTTGCTTTATGGGGTGAGTTGACGGGATGCACAGACAAACAGCTCCAAGGAGCAGTGGATAGGAAGGAACATTGCCGTCTGTGCTGTGCTGCCCTGTCTGGCGAGGAAGTCCTCTCTCTGTTTCTCCTCCAGGAGCAGCAGATGATGAAGACCTTCCCGCACCTTCTCAACGTCAATGAAGACCCGCAGCTCACGGGGGTTCTCAAGCACTTCATCGAAGCTGGTACTCACTCCTCTAGACCTGCCCTGGTCCTGCTTATGCTTCCTGCCCCTTTTTTCTTTTTGATTTTTTTTTGTGGTAAAATACACATAACAGGGCTTCCCTGGTGGCACAGTGGTTGAGAGTCCTCCTGCCGATGCTGGGGACATGGGTTTGTGCCCGGATCCGGGAAGATCCCACATGTCACAGAGTGGCTGGGCCCATGAGCCATGGCCGCTGAGCCTGCACATCCGGAGCCTGTGCTCCGCAACGGGAGAGGCCACAACAGTGAGAGGCCCGCGTACCGCAAAAAAAAAAAAAAAAAAAATACACATAACAGAAGATTCCCCGTGTTAACCGTCTTTGAGCGTAAAGTTCATTGGCATTAAGGGCCTTTGCGTTGTGCAGCCCTCACCTGCACTCATCTCCAGGTTGATTCTGTCTTCCCAAACTGATACTCTGTCCCCTTTATGCAATAATTCCTCATTAGCCCCTCCCCCAGCCCCTGGCAACCACCATTCTACTTCCTGTCTCTATGAATTTGACTATTCCAGGTACTTTGTATAAGTGCAGTCTTACAGTATTTGTCCTTTTGTGTCTGGCTTACTTCACTTAGCATAATGTCTTCCAGGCTCATCCATGTTAAAGCCTGTGTCAGGATTTCCTCCCTTTTTAAGGCTGAACAATATTCTATGTTATGTGTGTACCACATTTTGTTGATCCACTCATCCACTGGAAAATGGCACCAGTATTTAGTCCCATCTGGCTTTCCCACCCTAGCCCTGTGCACACTCAGGACCGGAGAGGCTCGTGCAGGACGGCAGTGGGGGCTGAATGAGGGGGCAGCCCCAGGAGGCTGGTGTGATGCTCCCAGCACTGTCCTTGGGCTCAGTCACTGAGCTTCACAGACCAGGGCCTTCCCTGTGCCCAGGCTTCAGTGGGTCTCCTAAGGCCCAGATGCAACAGTTTCTTCCTCCAGAATTCCCATGAAGAAGGTAGAACTTTAAAAAAGTTAGGAAATTGAGACATTGGGGTTGACACATACTCACTACTATATATAAAATAGATAACTAATAAGAACCTGCTGTATAGCACAGGGAACTCTACGCGATGCTCTGTAACGACCTATATGGGAAAAGAATCTAAAGAAAGAGTGGATATACTTATATGTATAACTGGTTTGTTTTGCTGTACACCTGAAACTAACACAACATTGTAAATCAACTACACTCCAATAAAAATTAATAAAAATTCATTTAAAATAACAATAATAAATCCATTAAATGTTAACATAAATGACACATTCTTAAATAAAAAATATTTTCCTAAACAAACAAACAGAAAGTTAGGAACATCACAAAAAAGGTAGAAAGTAGAACAGTTATCCCCAAGGCAAGGTGATGTCCATGTACCATCATGACTGAAATAACTGGTTTTTTTTGCTGTACACCTGAAACTAACACAACATTGTAAATCAACTACACTCCAATAAAAATTAATAAAAATTCATTTAAAATAACAATAATAAATCCATTAAATGTTAACATAAATGACACATTCTTAAATAAAAAATATTTTCCTAAACAAACAAACAGAAAGTTAGGAACATCACAAAAAAGGTAGAAAGTAGAACAGTTATCCCCAAGGCAAGGTGATGTCCATGTACCATCATGACTGAAAATCACAGTGAAAAAATCCCTTCACGTGATCTAATTGGAGAGGATATGGCACTTCCCAAACACCAAACATGTTAACTTACTAATGTCAAATTCTGAAAAAATTTGAAAACAACTTACCGTAATTCTTTTCAGGTTCGTGTGATGCTGGTCAGGCAGCTTCAAACGCCATCACTCTTCAAGGTTTGGGGTAAGTTGACGTGACCCAGCACCTCTGTCCAGCATTAGAGAATTGTGACCACTGCATCCAGAGGAGACTCTCAGAATTCATCCAGTCGTCCTTAGGCCAGGCCACAGACCCTGCCGGACAACCAAGGACAAGATTTCCAGTCAATAGACTCAATCAGCCCCTACAAAGAGGGACCTTACTGACCAGTCTCCCCGACACACCTCAGCCCTCCTGAGCCCACCTGGGATGCGTGTATGTGTGTGTTTGTGTGTGTGTTGGTGGCTGGGAGGGGGGTGGAGAGGGGAGGCGGGGGACCTGTGGGCACTAACTCACCCTGACCGCTGGCCTCCAGGCCCTTTGCTCTGATTGTTCCTGGGGACCCCCTCATCTCCCTTTCCAGAGCACTTCCTGCAGTGACCCTAGTCTAACACACAGGTCTGGAAAGGCTGAACTCCAGATGAGCTGAGGGTCAAACCTTCCCACAGGACCCCTGAGCCCCAGGCAAACAAGGGCTCTGGGTGGTGGTTGTGTGTCTCGACTTCCCGAACATTCCATGACAGCCAAGGAGTCCGGGAACATTCTACAACAGCCAGGAAGCTGGTCATTCAGGGCACAGAGATGACGTCTGTTGGGCAGCCAATCTGACACCTCTGATACTGACCCCAAATCCTGTAACATCTCAAGTCTGGATTTGTATAGATAAAGACCAAGAACCAGACCTAAACTTCTCAGCGATATGTGGCCACATTATTAAGTCACCTTCCAAGTGTCTCTTCTGAAACACCTATCTTTCCATTTCCCCTCCTCTCAATCCTACAGGCCTGTGCAACCCCTGAGGGATCTAGTACTGGGGTGGGGGAGGGGCAGGGTTCCACTAAGAAATGATTGCCTTGTTGTCTCCCCGCTGGAGGGCAGAGTCCCTCACACCCACCTCTCCATCTCCACCCACTGAGCCAGCACACAGGAGCCCCACAGGGCTTCCTTGGCAGCTGTAGGGCTTACCTGATTGTGCAAATGACAAAGAACGATCTAAACTGTTCACTAAAATCGTAATTTATTTGGTCTCTTAGACACAGTCTTATCCTTTTAGAATTTCAGATAAACACGCTTCCTTCACAAATTCAGATGGTAAAGTGACGGTGACTCCACACGGCAAATGCAAGGTCGTCGTTAACGGGGTGCCCATCACGACCAAGACGAAGCTGCAGCATTTGGTAAACTCTGCTGCGGAGCCACAGGGTTTCTAAGTTTGTCCGAGAGAGCTGGAGGGAGGTGGGCAGGGCTGGGAGCTAACGCCCTCATGTCCCTCTGCTACGCGTCACAGTGATGACAAGGTCACAGCTGTGGGCTCAGGAGACCTGAGATTAACTCCCCGTGTGTCCTGGGGAAGTCACTTCGCCTCCTTGGGCCTCGCCCATAAAGCAGAGAGGGGTGAACTAGGTGATCGCCAAAATCCTTCCAGCTCTAACCCCCGTATGACTTTTTAGATTTTTGAAACCTGCCGTGGAGAGGGACTGCCAGCCCCTTGCCAACATCGGGCTCTCCCCGTCTCCTGCCACCACCCCGGCCCGAGTCCCAGCAGCACAGGGGCTTTAGGCCCCTCTCCAGTCCCTCTTCCACCTGTAGCCACAGAGAGCCTTTTAGACAAGCACACTGGAGCAGGCCACCCCTTTCTCGGAAATCCTTCGATGACCTCCCTTTTAGGACACCCGAGGGAGCCGGCCCATCTCCTGCCTCTCTGGCCTCACTGCTCTGCCTGGGCTTCCCTCGGTCACACGACCCCTTGGATGCTCAAGACGTGCCAGGCTCCGGTGGGCAGCGGCCTTCTCAGCCTCGCCGAAACTTAACACACTTGACGTGTCACCTTAAATAGTGCACCTTCCAAGAGGTCTTCTCTAATCCCCAGTGTAAATTAGGCCCCATACACTCTGCGGAAGGCCCGCCCTTTTCCTCTCAGCATCCCGCATGGGCTGGGCTGTGATTACATCGTTAGTTCGTCAAGTCCCGGAGGGGAGGGATGGGTCTGCCCGGTCCCCACCGACTCTCAGCGCCTGGTGGAGAGTGTGGGATAAAGGAAGGAGTCAGTGAAAGCACGAAAAAGCAAGAGGCCCCCTCTCCCCTCCTCGTTTATGGGTCTCTTTCCTGTTTGGGGGATAAACAGGGTCTCAGGATTTACACAGAGGAGCTGGCTCACCTCCTCTGGCCTCTTCCCTCCGAGCCCGCTCTCTCCTCCCTAGGACCGAATTATTTTGGGATCCAACAGCGCCTACCTCTACATCGGGTTTCCTTCAGAGCGAGGCAGTGAGGACTTGAGCAGATTTGATTATGACTTTTTCCAGCTGGAGAGAGTGGCTTCGGAGGGAGTGAGTGTGGACACGCTCGGTGAGCAGCCTGGGCCTGACTGCTGGCATTTTCCTTGGGCGGATGTGAAAGCAGCTGCTTCCACTGTGTGCTCTCCTGCCTTCCCTAAGAAAATAATCTTTTAATTGTGTCAAAATACAATGTTTAGAAAAGTAAAGATAGGATTTTCATACAGAGTGAGCACACGTCAAAGATTTGTTTCGAGGAGTAGAGAGTGGCTACAGCACTGGGATGGGAAGATGCTGAAATGCGTTTGCTGGGTCCGGCACGGCTAATTCATGCCTTCAGGGGGATAATCTTCTCCTGGACAAAAATTCATTTCAGTGTGCCAGTCTGAATTAACATCTAACGGCTCAGAGTCTGGCCCTAATCAGTAGTCAGTATTGAGGGTACCCCCTGCCCCCTTTGCAGCCCCCTGGGGGACCGGAAGCTCCTTACATGGGCTCTGCTAGGAAAGGGAAGTCATCCTTTGGCCCTATCTCCATGCTTTATATGACGTCTTGACAGCTCTCCCTTTTGCCCCTGAAACCTTTTCTTCCGTGGTCACCAAGTGGCTCTCTCATGGGCACACTTCCCAAAGCATCTTGGCCAAGAGTCAGCCAGCCTGTCTTTGAGCTCAGACGCCTTTAGCCCCAGTTCTCTGGAGCCCCTTGCCAAGGTGGGCAAGCATTTTGTGGGTTATTCTTAACTGACATTTCTTGAAAGGTACGGAGAAGTTTCAAGAGTAGTGCATTGAACTCTCAAACACATTCTGCTCAGATTTCCTGTTTAAATATTTTACTACATTTGCTTTATTATATATGTATATGTGTATATATATGTACACATATGTATATATAATTTTTTTCCTGAACCATTTCAGAGTAAGTTGCAGACACGATGCTCCTTTATCCTTCAATACCACATTGTATACTTCCTAAAGGCCAATTGTTTTGTATAATGTTCCTTTGTTTGGGTTTTTATGATGTTGCCTCCTGATGGGACTGGGGTGATACATTTTTGGCAGGAATGCCAGCAAAGTGACGTTGTAGCCTCTGGGCCTCACATCAGAAGGCACATGGTGTCAGGTTGTCCATTTTTTGTGATCACTTGGTTAGGGGGGTGTCTGCCAGGTTTCTCCGCGGTAAAATGACTAGTCGCATCTTTTTAATTAATAAATATTTTATGGGGAGAGACTTTGATATGTAGGTATCTTATACCTCATCACACTTTCATCCACTAATTTCATCATCCTTTGATCATTGGATGATTAGTAAGATTTTTGTCAAATGGTGAATTTCTAGCTCCACCATTTCTTCTACCTTTATTTGAAACGATGTTACTATAAGAAATGTTTGCTCTCCTATTTATTTGTTTATTCATTTATTTATGTCACTGTGAGCTCATAGAGTCCTGTTTTACTCCATAAGTTATAAGCTGTTGCTTTCATAATTTATTTTGATGTGCAAACTGTCCTGGATTTGGCCAGTGGGAGCCCCTTCAAGCTGGATTCTGTGTCTTCCTGACATTCCTCCTCATTCTTTAAACACTAGCCTACTTTCTGGCATCAAAAAATGTTCCAGGTTTGTCTCGTGGGCTCTCAGTCCCAGCTATGGTGTCAGTCATTTCTCCAAGGACCCTGATTCCTTTTGGTGGAGAAGGACATTTATAAATCAAGATCTGGGACTATGTGTGCAAACTGCTGTATAGATACATGGCTCCCACACACATATTATAGCTTCACCTATTCTGTAAAACCATAAGTTAGTAATACCTCCAATTCCAGTTCAATACCACAGGGTTTATTTTTATCTTTCTCTTGGTGGGCGAACATAGTATGTTTGCCCATTTTCTCCATCTGTCCTCTGGATTCCATCCCTCTCACCTTCTCAAGCATTTGTCTCTGAAGAGCCCCCTCCTCTCACCCTCCTGCATCACTAAATGCTCTCCATGGGTCATTCTATCACATGCAAACATGCTCCACTATCTTCCACCATAAAAACAAACACTTAGACCCACATCTCCCTCGAGCTACTGCCATATTTCTTTTTGTTCCCTTTTATAGAAAACTAGGAAGTTGTTTCCATTTTCTCATCTCCAGTCTGGCTTCTGTCCCACTCGTGCCTGACCCTGATCCCTCTGCATTCCAGATCTAGCAGGCACTTCTCTGCACACATCTCACCGAGGTCTCAGCAACATCTTACGCAGTTGAGCCCTCTCTCCTTTTTGAAATATTTGACTCTTGGAACCGTATGTTCTCCTGGTTTTCTTCTAGGCCACTTCTTCCACATTCCCTTTCCTGGCTTCTCCTCATCTAACCCATCTTGAAATTCGGAGAGCCCCAGAGCTTGGACCTTGGGACTCTTCTCTAGATGGATGCTTTCCCCACTCTGCTCTCATCATTCTCGGTGGCTCTAAGTGCCATCTGTGCTGACAACCCTCAGCTCCTCTGTCTTCTTGCTGTCCCTTGATATCTCTTGACACCCCGATCCAGCTGCCTTCTTGATATCTCTGTTTGCATGACTCACAGGCATCTCAACATGAAAGTGTCCAAAACAGAGCCTTGACTCCCCACTCACTCCAAGCCTGTTCTCATTCCCAGGACTTATCATCTTGGCAAACTGCTCAAGGCAAAAATCTAGGCCTCCTCCTTTCCCTCACGTCTTCATCCAGTCTGCCTTGTCTCCATCCTCCTGTACCACCATTTCAGTGCAAGCCATCATCTTCTCTTACCTGAAGAGTGTAGTCGTCTCTGAACTTATCAGATCATGATACGCTCGGGCTGCAAAATATTCACCAACTTCTCAGTGTTCTTAGCATAAAACCCAAACTCCCTACCACGTTCTTGAAGGCCCTTTATGATCCACCTCATGCTCTCTCTCCAACCGCATCTCACACCACTCTCTCCTCACCCCAGTTTGAACCTCACTGGTCTCCTTTCTGCTCCTCCAACACATCAAGCCCCTTCTGCCTCAGGGCCTTTGCACTTATTGCTTGTTTTTCCTTCCGTCTTTGGCTCATTTTCGTCTTTCATCTCTCAGCTCAAAAATCACCTCGTCAGATAGATCTTCCCCTTTCTTGGCTTCGCTTGTTTATTCTTTCTTATTTAACTCTATTTCTTTCCTAGCATTCATCACATTTTAAAATTATTTTATTTATTAGTTTGATTATTATTCATTTGTCCACCTGAGAATATAAGCTCTAGCTGGGATTTTTCTTTTCTCTTGTTTACCCATTCACTTATATATTCCTTCACTCAACAAGTATTTACTGAGCTCCTACTATGTGGCAGATGTGGTTCTAAGCCCTGGGGATCCAGCAGTGAGCAAAGAAATGCCCTGTCCTTACAGAGCTGACGAGAGCGGGTTCACTTCTGAATCCCCAGAGTCTGATAACGGCCTAGCAATGGGCCTTCAGTAAGTGTTTGTTGAATGAATGATGAATGAGATTAACCAGATCAGCTCCCACACAGAAGCTTAGTCATGCACACGTGCATGACCTAGGGCCCAAATGTGGGCACGTCCTGCTCTGTTCTGTCCGAGAACACCCTGCCCCAGGAGGCCCATGCCTGGACATCGGGTTCCCCCCAGGGCAGGGAAGGCTAGGGTCTGTCCTCCCCACTCACCTCCCAGCCCCACCCAGGGGCCTTCTGGGCCTATAGAAGCTACGGCCCAACAGCTAAAGATGCTGACTGGGAGCCTGGAGAGACGGTGATGAACAAAAACCAGATCCTAGCCTAGAATAAATTACAGCCTTAGGTTTCTGAGTCAAAGGCTCCCCTTATCCTCTCAGCCCGGCCTCCACTGCCCAACAACCTGGGATTCCTCGTCCGTCCGTAGGAGCATTCAGGAGCTCTGGCATCTTCCTTTGTCCGTCTCTTCCCTCGCCTCAGATGGAGGCTCTTGACCACCTTACCTCCCCTCCCATCTCCAGGCCCCGGCTCACTCCCCTCAGGGGAGGCCATGGTACCAGGGCCCCTGGAAGCCACCTGAGCTTGGGCTCCACTGAGGTCTCTGGCTGTGCTGGGCTTCCCAAATGAGGAGCGTCTCACGTGTGCCGGTACCTTCTCTCCAGCCCGCGTGCCCTGCCTGAACTTGCCTTATAAACCCATGCTTGGAGAGCCGTGGGGTGTGCCTCGTGGGGTGTGCCTACATATGTGCAAAATAGTGCCTCCCTTTTTCGTATACCAAAGATTTTTCTTCAGAATTTTAGCAAAATAAATTGACGGCACACCTGCCCTCCCAGCCCCGGGCTGGCAGCACAATGAGGTCGAACAAGCCCCGGACGCTGGGCTGAAGGTGCTCAGCGCCAGCAAAGACTATAGGTCCTCAGCAAGGCGGCTGCTGGGCGGTTCTGGGGAGTCAGACCTCAGAGCAGGGAATCCCTACATAGTTGAGAGCTCCTGGCACAAGGCAGCACCAACTGAGGTCTGGCAGGGGGATTGGCTCACCCTTCATCTCCGTGATCCGCTCCTCCAAGCCACCCCAGGCAGAAGTAAGAACAGGTTGCTTCTGTGCCAGCTGCGGTTCTCGAGAAATCCCCAGACCTTCCTTTAGCCAACTGTATTCTTCCTGCCCCAGCCACCTCCCTGGAGAGTGTGGAGCCTCCTTGGGTCAAGGACCCTGAGACCAAGATGGGAAACTGGAGGCAGAAGGCCTCCTGTCACAATGCTCCTGAGATTCTTGGGTTAAGTGGAGCAATTGCTTAAGTAAAGCCAGGCAGTGTCCTCTCCTCCTCACTTAGTTTTCTTTCTTGGTTTTTGTTTGTTTCTTTGTTTGTTTACATCCTTGTAATTTTTTTTTTTTTTTTTTTTGCGGTACGCGGGCCTCTCACTGCTGTGGCCTCTCCCATTGTGGAGCACAGGCTCCGGACGTGCAGGCTCAGCGGCCGGGTCTCACGGGCCCAGCCGCTCCGCGGCATGTGGGATCTTCCCGGACTGGGGCAGGAACCTGTGTCCCCTGCATCGGCAGGCAGACTCTCAACCACTGCGCCACCAGGGAAGCCCGCTTGTAATTTTTTTTAACTTTTTATTTTCTATTGGAGCGTAGTTGATTAACAATGTTGCGATAGTTTCAGGTCTACAGCAAAGTGATTCAGTTATGCATGTACATGTATCTCTTCTTTTACATGCTTGTAATTTTAATATGTAAACATTTGGTGAACAGTTGAATGAACGACTGAATAAAGGAACCAAGGAGTGTGTAAATTTATTCATGGCTGAAAAGTATCCTAGAACCAGTGAGTGACTTTCCCTTCCTCTCCGATCTTTCCTAGGTGCTGTGAACAGTGGGGATGGCAAGGCAGACCCCAGTGTCCTGGCTGTGTTCCAGGACTACATCAAACTGATGCCACTGGTTGCAGAAGCAAATCAAATGAGTGAAGAGCTGAAGAAGGTAAGGCTAGAAAACGGTAAAATCCCAGCTCCAGAAAGGACCTCAGAGAACAGGTTCAATGCACCCCTCACTCCCATTGCCCTGCACTGGCTTCATGGTGTAGACACGCCTGACACGTGGGCCTGGAGAGGGCGGGTGCTTTGCCCAAAACCCCAGAGTGAACTAGTGACAGGGCCTCAGCCAACACCCGGGCCTCCCCAGTCCCAGCCTCGAGTCCGTTCCTTCCACCTCTGGCCCCCACGGCTCTGGGACCACCAGGACCCCAGACCAACATTAGCTTGCCATGGCCACCCCACCCCAGACTGTCCTCCAGAGGCCCTCTCTGGGTGCAGGCACGCTGGTGGCTTCTCTGCCACAGAGGAGGCCCGGGCTGGCATTCGCTGTCTGGTGACACAGGATCCCAATCATCGGGAAACTTGCGTGAGATTCAGTCACTTTGGTGAGGCCTACACGTGTTAGTTCCAGAATAGTGTTGAGAAATTCTGGTGCTTTGGCTTTTCTCTTGATGGGAATTCCAAGGAGCAAGAGGTGGACCATCTTCTTTTAGGAAGCCTGAGCATGGAGAGAATGAAAAATAAATTTCAAAGATGGTATAGGCTGATGAAAGTAGGATTATTTAGTGAGAAGTCTTTTTCTTATCAGGGACTTAACATGGAGCTGAAAGTGAAGAACTTAGCGTCGTCAGATTCCAGGGGCTGTGACCTACAAAAAGAGGTCATGGTGAAGGTGACCAGTCAGAGGACTCGTCAGGTGAGGCTGCTCCTTGGGGGCAGGTGTGAACTCCACAAAGAGTTTCTGAGGAGCTTTCCTAGGGAGGCAGGTTAGTTTTACTTGCTACAGCTTGTGGAGACCCAGCGAAGGGGCCAGACAGGTTCCAAGTGTGAGTGGGGCTCTGGGGGACAGCCTCTGGGGAGCGGGGACCCTCTCCGTGATCCCCTCCTCGGCGTCTCTCCCCGACAGCACCAAGACCTGGGATCTTTCCCACCCACGGGCTTTCCCACCCATGCTTTCTGCTTATTTTTATCATGACTCCAGAGCTTTAGAACCAGAAGGGAGCCTGAGAGTGTGTCCAACTGATAGTGGTGTTCGTGCGAGTGCCCGAGAGAGACAGAGCTGCCGTTCTGAGCAATGAGAAAATCCACACTTTCACTAAGACGCCGGAAGAGGCCGTAAACTCCACTGGCTGGTCCATTCCCATTTGTGGCATTGCTCACTGTCAGGAAGGCCCTTCTTAGGCACGTCAGACCCCTTTCCTTTCCCTCTGCCTAACAGAAAAGAGTGGGCCTGGAGTTGGTGTCCCTTATGCCTTCAGAGCAGCCCTCCAGCCAAATGTTCACTCCCTACTGCATCTTCAGAGGATGTGCCCCTGATTCTCAGGTGACCTTGGGGCGGGCTGCTCCCTCCCAATCCTTGGCGTGCACACGCCTCCTTAGCTGTGAGTCTTGTAGCAAACATGCCTCTGGAGGAGGGGCTGGCTGTGGCTGGGGATTTTTCCGTCATTGGATGATCTGCTCTGCCGAACAGCTAACTGGGCTTCTCTGGGTTTAACTTTTCTGCTCGTTGCCCTAAAGTTGCCAGAATTTTCTGGGTCAAGACCAATCTTTAAAAACTTTTTAAAATTGTGAAATATGACAAACAGAGAAAAGGTTGTGAATGTATCTGTTCACATGGTAAACGCTTGAGCGCTCATCAGCCGGGTCAAGAGGCTTTGTGTCTGCCGGGTGCTGGGGACACCAAGACCACTGCTCGAACTGTGGGCGCCTGGAAGGCACACCTGAGCAAGGCCGTTCCTGAGCCACAACCCCTGAGATGTGTTCCTGTCCTTTTCTTCTTTTCCTCTGACCAGTACCAAGGTGGCCTCCCCTCCATACCCTAGGGTTGGAAGAAGGCAGAAACATGTCTTCTCCACCCAGGCTGCTATAGCAATATACCAAAGACCAGTGCACTAAACAACAAACAGTTATTTCTCACAATTCTGGAGGCTGGAAGTCCGAGATCATGGCAAGGGCAGGTCCAAGTGTCTGGTGAGAGCCCACCTCCTGGTTCGTGGATGGTTTGTCCTCTTGCTGTGTCTTCACATGGTGGAAGGGCTAAGGGAGCTCTCTGGGGGTCTCTTTTATAAGGGCACTAATCCCACCATGTGGGCTCCACCCTCATGACCTAATCACTGCCCAAGGCCACACTTCCTAATACCATCACATTGGGGGTTTGGATTCAACATATGAATTTGGGGGGCATACCAACATTCAATCCTTAGCAGCATGTTTGATGCTGGCTCACCTCACACTCCCAGTGTAGCTGTCAGGGGTCTCAGTAAGACCCCACATCCTGGAAAGTCAGCCTTGACTTCTATGCCAAGTCCCATGAGGCCTTTGGAGCTGAACCTTCAATGTGTGTGTGACTTTTGTTTTATCTGGCGAATGCCATCAGGGCAAAGAAGCTTTGGTGATCCAATATTCCATATGCTCCTCTGGGGCCAGGCGTTACCCCAGAATTTGTTCTGACAGTTTCTTACCATCTTGTCAGACTTCGCTTTAAGGAGATTTTTAGGTTTTTTTTTGAACTTTTCCCCCCAATGTTATTCCTTTTTATTATTGTGTATTTTTATTACGGTTTAAAGGTGATTTGAAAAAATATTTCATTCAGCCTTTTTTATTGTTAGCAGAGGGGTTACCTGAGTAACAGCCTGCCATTACCAGAAAGAGAATGCAAGATGATGTTTTCACACTTCACTCGGTGTGCCGTGCGGGAGAGCTGAGGGCCCGCGCGCATTCGGAGATGCTGTTCTTTTGCTCCAACCTGGCATCCCGGTCACGGCCACAGATTAACTGTTTGATGGGAACGCTTCTGCATAAACTGTACTGCGTTCTCTTTTAAGGGATTATGCACTAATTAATTTTATGGTGATTTCTTTTCTAGTTTTCTTTTTTCTCGTGCAGAGATTAATCTTACTGATCTGTCATCTTCAAGTCTGTCCATTTTCACCTTTTAAAAGTACTAGTTACATTCCTCAAATGAAGCCCTGCCTTCCTCAAAAGCCCTGTGAAACGCTGGTAGTAACCTCCGGTAGTTTCTTGGATCGTTCGTGTGTGTGTGATTTTGAAGGCTAAAAGACAAGACCGGTGAAGAGCAGCAGTGGGTTCTAGGTATGGACACGAGTGGCGCTTTTTTGGTGGTCGATCGTGTAAATGTTCACCCCTGCACCACGTGCACTGTGGTTGCTGCTCCGCCGCCAGCCGCCGCAGGGTTAGGGCAGCGACTGTCAGAGCCACCCGGGAGCAGCCAGGGCCGCTGGGGTCTGGGAGGGCTGTCTAGCCGCCAGTGCTGCGGCTTCAGCTACCAGCCCAAGAGCTGCGAGAGCCCAGCGATCGCTCTGCGCCAGGCCCACAGGCCGGCTGCGGGGGTCGGCGCAGGGGCCTCGCTGAGCTGCCCGGGTGACGTCAGTTTATCCGCTGCAGGGCACAGTAACGAGGCGGTGGACTGCTTTCATTACCTGGATTCGCATTTTCTTAGTTCCCTAGCCTAAAGGTCTCTAAAAACCCACGTGACTAGAATTCCTGTTGTGCTCGGCTCCAGCGCTGCGTGCGCCACAGCCGAGGTCTCCTGTAGCCTTCACCACGCCTCTGGGGATGGAGTACTGTGTTCTTCGCCATTGCTTGGGGCAAACAGAAGAAGAATGGAGTCTTTTTTATGTCTGGAGGATGTCCTTTTTTTTATCAAGATACATAACACTCAGAGAGAGAATGACTTACCTGTTAGTTTTTTGGTGTTTTCCAAGTTGCTCACAGAAGGAATTGCTACTCTTACCCGGTAACCACGTTTTTCTTTTTTCCTTCTAGTCTTATTGGGAGATACTTGAGGTACAGCACCGTGTAAATTTAAGGTGTAGAGCATAATGATTTGACTTACATACATCAGTAAATGATGACCACAATAAGTTTAGTGAACATCCGTCATCTCATATAGACACAACATTAAAGAAATAGGAAAAAAATTGTTTCCCATGTGATGAGCACTCTTAGGGTTTACTCTGTAACAGCTTTCCTGTACGACGCGCAGCAGTGTTCATTACATTTATCGTGTTGTACGCATCCCTAGTACTTATTGATAACTGTAAGTTGGTACCTTTAGACTGCCTTCATCCAGTTCCTCTTCCCACCACCCCTGCCTCTGTAACTACAAGACTGAACTCTTTTTCTGTAAGATTGTTTGTTTTAAAAGTATAACTGACCTAAAACCCTGTGTTACTTCCTGGTACCCAACATAGTGATTTGATATTTCTATGCATTTCAAAATGATCGTCAGTCTAGTTACCATCAATCAAGATACAAAGATAGTTTCATAATTATTGACTACCTTCCCCATACTGTCCATTTCATACTGAAGACTCACTTACTTTGCGCCTGGGAGTATGTACCTCTCCATCTCCCTCAACTATTTCTTCCTCCGACCCCCTTACACTCTAGCAACAACCTGTTTGCTTTCTGTATCTATGACTCTGTTTCTTTTTAGTTATTTTTTAAAAATTGAAGTACAGTTGGTTTACAATATCATACTAATTTCAGGTGGAAAACATAGTGATTCAATATATTTATAGATTATACTCCATTTAAAGTTATTATAAAATATTGGCTATATTCCCTGTGCTGTACAATATATTCTTGTAGCTTATTTATCTTATACATAGTAGTTTGTAACTCTTAATCCCCTACCGTATTTTGTCCCTCCTCCTTCCTTCTCCCCACTGGCAGCCACTAGTTTGTTCTCTATATCTGTGAGTCTGTTTCTGTTTTGTTATATTCATTCGTTTTATTTTTTTAGAACCCACATATGAGTGATAACATACAATATTTGTTTTTCTCTGTCAGGCTTATTTCAATAAGCATGATACCCTCTAGGTCCATCCACATTGTTGCAAATGGCAGAATTTCATCCTTTTATATGGCTGAGTAATATTCCATTGTGTGTGTGTGTGTGTGTGTGTGTGTGTGTGTGTGTGTGTGTGTATCACATCTTCTTTAACCAGTCGTCTGTTGATGGGAACTTTGGGTTGTTTCCACATCTTGGCTGTTGAAAACAGAGCTGCTATGAACATTGGGGCGCATGTATATTTTTGAATTAGAGTTTCTTTTCTGGATATATGCCCAGGAGTGGGATTGCTGGATCATATGGTAGCTCTATTTTTAGTTTTTAAAGGAACCTCCATACAGTTTTCCATAGTGGCTGTGTAAATTAACATTCCCACCAACAGTGGGCTAGGGCTACCTCTTCTTCACATCCTGGCCAATATTTGTTATTTGTAGATTTTTTTGATGAGAGCCATTCTGACAGGTGGGAGAAAATCTCTCATTCTGGTTTTGATTTGCATTTCTCTGATGATTAGTGATGTTGAGCATCTTTTCATGTTCGTTTTGGCCATCTGTATGTCTTCTTTGAAAAAATATCTATTTAGGTCTTCTGTGCATTTTTTTTTACTCTAGAATATGGAACACTTCATGAATTTGCATGTCATCCTTGCGCAGGGGCCATGCTAATCTTCTCTGTATCGTTACAGCTTTAGTATATGTGCTGCCAAAGTGAGCACTCTTCTGCCTATTCTTTAATGAGGTTGTTTGCTTTTTGAATATTGAGTTGTGTAAGCTGTTTATATATTTTAGATGTTAACCCCTTATCAGTCATATCATTTGCAAATATTTTCTCCCATTCAGTAGGTTGTGTTTTCATTTTGTTAATGGTTTCCTTTGCTGTGCAAAACTTCTAAGTTTAATTAGGTCCCACTGGGTTTTTTTTGGCCATGCCACACAGTGCGCCTAGTTCCCTGACCAGGGATCGAACCTGCACCCCCTGCAGTTGAAGTGGGAAGTTTTAACCACTGGACCACCAGGGACGTCCCCCATTGGTTTATTTTTTATTTTGTTTCTTTTGCTTAGCAGACAGAGCCAAAAAAATAATGCTACGATTTATGTCAAAGAGTGTTTTGCCTATGTTTTATCCTAGGAGGTTTATGGTTTCAGGGCTTACATTTAGGGTTTTAATCCATTTTGAGTTTACATTTGTATATGGTGTGAGAGAATGTTCTAATTTCATTCTTTTACATGTAGCTATCCAGTTTTCCCAGCACCACTTATTAAAGAAACTGTCTTTTCTCCATTGTATATCCTTGTCTCCTTTGTCATAGATTAATTGAACATAGGTGCATGGTTTTATATCTGGGCTCTCTGTTCTGTTCCACGGATCTATATGTCTGTTTTGTGCCAGTACCATGTTGTTTTGATTACTGCAGCTTTGTAGTGTAGTCTGAAGTCAGGGAGCATGATGCCTCTATCTTCATTCTTTCTTCTCAAGACAGCTTTGGCATTTGGGGATCTTTTGTGGTTCCATATAAATTTTAGAATTGTTTGCTGTAGTTCTGAGAACTGTCATGGCAATTTTGATACAGCTTGC
Source organism: Neophocaena asiaeorientalis asiaeorientalis (assembly GCF_003031525.2). NCBI lineage: Eukaryota > Metazoa > Chordata > Mammalia > Artiodactyla > Phocoenidae > Neophocaena > Neophocaena asiaeorientalis. Next base: position 1,289,920 of record NW_020171818.1, read on the forward strand.
ATTAAATCTGTAGATTGCTTTGGGTAGGTATGGACTTTTTAACAGTATTAATTTTTCCAATCCATGAACATGGGATATCTTTCCATTTCTTTAAATCATCTTCAATTTCCTTCATCAATGTTTTATAGTTTCAGAGTATAGATTTTCACCTCCTTGGTTAAGTTTATTCCTAGTTTATTCTCTTTTTTGCAATTGTAAATGGGATTGTTTTCTTGAATTCTCTTTCTGATAGTTCATTATTAGTATATAGAAAAGCAAAAGATTTCTGTATATTAATCTTGTATCCTGCAAATTTACTGAATTCATTTAATAGCTCTAATAATCTTTTGGTGTAGACTTTATGGTTTTCTATATATCAAATTATGTCATCTGCAAATAGTGACAGTTTTACATCTTCCCTTCCAATTTGGATGCCTTTTATTGCTTTTTCTTGTCTGGTGGCTGTGGCTAGGACTTCCAATACTGTGTTAATTAGAGGTGGTAACAGTGGACATCCTTGTCTTTTTCCTGATTTTAGAGGAAAGGCTTTCAGCTTTTCACCAATGAGCACAATGTTAGCTGTGGATTTGTCATAAATGGCATTTATTATGTTGAGATGTGTCCCCTTTAAACCCACCTGATGAGAGTTTTTATCATGAATGTAAAGCTTGTTTAGTGGTGCTGAACTCTTTTAATTTTTGCTTGTCTATGAAACCCTATCTCTCCTTTAAATCTGAATTATAGCCTTGCTGGGTACAGTATTCTTGGTTGCAGGGTTTTTTCCTTTCATCGTTTAAAATATATCATGCCACTCCCTTCTGGCTAGCAAAGTTTCTGCTGAAAAGTTAGCTAATAGCCATATGGGAGTTCTCTTGTATGTAACTTGTTGCTATTCTCTTTCTGCTTTTAAGAGTCTCTCTTTATCTTTAATTTTTGCCATTTTAATTACCATGTGTCTTGCTGTAGATATCGTTGGGATCATCTTGTTTCGGACTCTCTTTGCTTCCTGGACTTGAATGTCTATTTCCTCTCCCAGGTTAGAGAAGTTTTCAGCTATTATTTCTTCAAATAAGTTCTCTGACCTTTTCTCTCTCTCTTCTCCTCCTTCCGGGACCCCTATAATGCAAATGTTAATATGGTTGTTGTTGTCCCAGAGGTCTCTTAAACTGTCCTCCTTTAAAAAATTCTTTTTCCTTTTTATGTTCAGCTTTGGTGATTTCCACTACTCTCTCTTCCAGTTTGCTGATCTGTTCCTCTGTATCATCTAATCTACTGTTGATTCCTTCTAGTGTATTTTTTTTCATTTCAGTTATTGTATTCTTCAGCTCTGTTTGGTTCTTTTTTATATTTTCTAAATCTTTGTTAAAATGCTCATTGTGTTCCTCCATTCTTCTCCCGATTTCTTTGAGCATCTTTATGATCATTACTTAGAACTCTTTATTGGGTAGGTTGCTTATCTCCATTTCATTTTGTTCTTCTTTATCTTTGTTCCCTCATTTGGAACATATTTCTTTGTTGCCTTATCTTGACTAATTTGCTTTTTTATTTCTATATATTTGGTAGAAATATATGGTTACATCTCCCAATCTTGGAGAAGTGGCCTTTTGTAGGAGATGTCCTGTGTGTCCCAGCAGTGCCCTCCCCTCTGATCACCAGAGCTATATGCTATAGGGATGCCACCTATACTGGCTGTGTGGGCCCTTCTGTTGTAGTGGGATGACTACTGTGGGTGGTCTGGTAGGCATGGCTGGCCCCCAGTCTGGTTGGTTGCCAGATCCTGCCTTTTGTAGAGGTTGCCAGCCACTTATGGTTGGGGCTGTGTTATGAGGTGGCTAGCTGTGGAGCCCCAGGGGTTCTGGGGCTAGTCCTGGCCCACTGGTGGGTGGAGCTGGGCCCTGGGGTGGCTGTTTGCAAGACCAGGGATCTCAGATCTACTCTTGCCTGCTTGCCTGCTGGTGGGTGGTGCTGTCTCCTGACATGGCTGGCGGTGGGGCCTGGGGTGTCCCAACTCTGGTGTCGGCCCACTGGTGAGTGGGGCTGGATCCTGAGGCAGATCTAGAGATGCCCAAGTTTCTCAGAACTGCTGTTGGCTTGCTGGTGGGTGGGGTTGGGGCTCAGGGGGGTCCTAGGGCTAGTGCTGGCCTGATGGCTGCAGAGTCCTGCAGGTCCCACAGTTGTTGACCTGCTGGTGAGTGAGGCTGTGTCCTGGGGTCTCTGGCTGTATGGTCCTGGGGGTCCTGGAGCTGGTTTTGGCCCACTGGTGGGCAGGGTGGGGGCCTAGTGATTCCTGGAGTTGGTATCAACCCGCTGGTGGGCAGGGCTGGGTCCTGGGCCCTCTGGTGGATGGGGCTGGGTCCCCTAGCAGCTGGGGGCTCAGGGGATCCTTAGGCAGCAGCCTGCTGATGGATGGGGCTGTGCCCCCTTCCACTACCTGCTTGGCCTGAGGTATCCTAGGACTGGTGCTGACTGGCTGGTGGGCGGGGCCAGGTCCCAGCACTAGCACACTAGAGGGAGGACTCCAAAATGTGCTTGTCAGCACCAGTGTCCTCTTGGTAGAACAGGCCCCCCAGATGGCTGCCCCAGCACCTATGTCCCCCGGGGACCTCCAGTTGCCTCCTGCCTCTCCAGGAGGCTCTCCAAGATCAGCAGGTGGGTCTGATCCAGGCTCCTTTCAAATTAGTGTTTCTGCCCTGGGTCTCTAAATGTGTGAGATTTTGGGTGCATCCTTTAAGAGTGAAGTCTACGCTTCCCACAGCCCTTTAGCTCTCCTGAAAGTAAGCCCAGCTGACCTTCAAAGCCAAACGTTCTGGAGGTTTGTCTTCCCAGTGCAGGACTCCCAGGCTAGGGTGCTTGATGTGGGGCTGAGACCCCTCGCTCCTTGGCGAGAACCCCTGCAATTGTAATTATCTTCCTGTTTGTGAGTTGCTCACCTGGGGTTATAGGTCTTGATTACACTGTGTCTCCACCCCTCCTACCCATCTCGTTGTGGTGGTTCCCTCTTTATATCTTTAGTTGTAGAAGATCTTTTCTACTCGTCTTCAGGTCTTCCTCATCAATAGTTGCCCTATAAATAGTTCTAATTTTGGGCTTCCCTGGTGGTGCAGTGGTTGAGAATCTGCCTGCCAGTGCAGGGGACATGGGTTCAAGCCCTGGTCTGGGAAGATCCCACATGCCACGGAGCAACTGGGCCCGTGAGCCACAACTACTGAGCCTGTGCGTCTAGAGCCTATGCTCCGCAATGAGAGGCCTGTGCACTGCGATGAAGAGTGGCCCCGCTCACCGCAACTAGAGAAAGCCCTCGCACAGAAACGAAGACCCAACACAGCCGTAAATAAATAAATACATTTATATAAAAAAAAAAAGTTCTAATTTTGGTGTGCTCATGGGAGGAGGTGAGCTCAGGGACTTCCTACTCCTCCATGTTGGTCACTCCTCCTGGTAACCCTCACTTACTGAAGGGACAGACAGTACCAGGCTCTTGTCCTAGATTTTCTGCTCATTGGGTGTGAGCACACAAGTTTATCATCTTATAGTTCAGTAGGTTAAAAGTCCAACACAGATCTCACTGGGCTAAAAGCAAGGTGTCAGGAGGGATGTTTTGCTTTCTGGAAGCTTGGGGGGAGAGTATGTTTCCTTGCTTTTCAAGCTTCTAGAGCCACCAACATTCTTTGGCTCATGGCCATCTTCAAAGTCATCCACATAGCATCCCTCTGACCCTGCTTCCATCACCATCTCTCTTTCTCTGACCCCCTCTTCTACCTCCCTCTTCCACATTTAAGGGCTATGTGATTACACCGGGCCTATCTGGATAATACAAGCTAATCTCCCTATTTTAAGGTCAGCTGATAAGCAAACTTAATTCCTCTTTGCCGTAAGGTAACATATTCACAGGTTCCAGCGACTTGGACATGGACATCTTTGAGGGTCATTCTTCTGTGTACAACAAGCCTTCATTTCTCCTGGGAGGGTCTGTTTTCTAACTCCATCATTTCCTCTAAGTCATTTCCTGGGATCCAGCAATGCTGAAGTAAATAGGTCGGGAATGAATGTAGCGCTTTTGAAGGGCCTCACCAAAGCTAAGTTTGATGAGAGGGTTATTGGTCTTGGGTACCCAAAATCCAGCCCATCAGAGACAGCATGCTGGGAAAAACCTTAGAAATGAATCGTTAGAGCAGCAGATGGAATCAAATATTGGCGACCTACCTTTGTGTTTCCAGGTGTGGATTTGGTCAAAAGCCAAGTTTATCAATAGGAAATTCCTAATGGAGGAACTTTACCAGCGTTTTCTGGATGGAGAAGATAGCCACGTAGCTCAGGAAGATGACCCTTTCTGGGATCCTGCTGAGGTCATCCACTTGGGCTCAGCTCATGTCTGGCTTCAGTCACTTGCCTACTGCATGAAGTTCGAAGAGCAAGTGGAGTTTCTGAACTGTGACGGGCTAGAAGAGGCAGTGTTGCATATCCACATGGGCCCCTGCTCCCCGACAGGACAGTGGGTATCTCCTCCGCCACCTTGTCTAGTTCTGGGTCGGCCACACATGCCTGAGTTCTCCTGGAGGGGGTGGTCAGCTTGGTACCCTGAAGAGGTCATTCGTGAGGCAAATGAATGAACTCGTTCATTCATAATTTGGCTTTATCAAATCTGATTTTGCCATGGCAGCCAAAGCAGCTGACCTAGAATACTTAAAATCCCATGTCCAGCAGCCTTTGAGCAGCTCAGCACTGCCCTAAGGGACCAAAGGAGTGAGGAGGATATCCTGCAAAGAGGCAGGAGTGTAGTAGAAGGAAACGTGGACATGAACCAAAAGACCTCATTGGTAGAGAAGCCAAGGGTGCTGTAGGACCTTCTACTCACAGCCCCTGCCCCACCCCCACCCCCCGGAGCGCCCGTGAGGTCTGGTACCCGCCACCCACTTGCTCTTTCCAGTGCTAAGTCCTCATCCCTGCTGATGAGGCCCAAGAGGCAGAAGCAGAAAAGCTCATTTTGTAGCTCAGCCTATCTCCCTGCACAGACTCTGGTAATTTCTTTGTTCCTTTTCTCAAGCAAGGAACTGTGGTGTCTTTGTTTCCTTATGTGGCCTCATTCTGAGCTGTTATCCAACCTTTGTTCTAACCCCACTCCATTACCTTTACTGTCCCCTTAGGGCGTCTCATCTGTTTTCTCTCTTTGGGCCAAAGGCAGTTAAGGGAGCTTTTACAAAAGCTAAAGTCTCTTAGCAATTCTAAGCAAAGAGGCTGGCAGGAGGTCTGGTCTGGGCGCCAGGGTCCTCATTGGTACCCAATGCAATCTTTTTCTCTTTCTGAAGAGGAAACAGGCTGAAGAAGGGAGTAAGAAAACTGCAAAGTGCTGTGACTAAAAGACCAAGATGACCGCTGACTCACTGTCTTTACTGGGACTCTAAGAAAACTTCTTGGTCATTTTGCTACCTCGGGCTTCTGGGCTGCCTGATGGTTATATTTCCCACTCTGAATTAATAAAGTAGCATTCTAGTTTACAGGTTTCAATCTTTGTGAGCTCGTTGATGTGAGAGAGGTCCCCTATTGGAAAGCTGTCCCTATTGGGTTCTGAGCCTGAGGGCCGGGGGTTGACCCTAGACCATGAGGAGTTCACTGCGGTAGATGACACCCAGAGAGGCTGCATCTGGGCAGCCAGCTGGCTTTCTCTGGGTGGCAGCCCCTCTATCCCACTGGGAACCTACCTAAATCTTCAATGCTAGTTTGGCACCCACATCTGGGTACATTTACTGCAAGAAGCTGTTATATTCCTGTCTCCTCCTTGAGACGGTCCATATCTTACCTTGAAGTACTAGAGCGTGGAGTGGGCTCTTGTTATATGTCTCTTGAATGAATGAATTCTGCAGCTGGAATATTACCCATCCTTCCTTCAGAGAATCTGGCCACCTCTTAGGAGTCTATGTAATTCCCATTGACATCACAGTCCTAACTTGCTTGGACCCAGGCTAACCTGTGACAATGTTCACCTCTTCTGTTTGTAGAGCACGTGGTGAGGAGGATGTGGTTATTGACCCACTGGAGCTGCTGGGCAAGAGAATGGATTTCCAGATTCGCATTGTGCAGTGCCTTGGCACCAAGTGGCTAAAGGAAGATGCAGAGCGGGGTGTTCAGATGGGGTACCAGCCTGCCCCGCAGAGCTGCTGAACACGAACTGCCCACTTTGTGGGCCCTGGTGGGAGGGAGTCTTTCCTCAAGTTTTAAGAATGAGCTGTCATGTCATTTTCTTACGTTTTTTGGCTTGTTCAACCCCCAAGTGACTATTTCCTCCAACTGTTTAACAGACAGATAAGCCGCATGCCCCTCCAGGTCAGCGGCATGTGATTAGCGTATACTGATCCTCCTAAGTAACTGAAGCAAAGAGTCAGAAATTTTAATTATCAGAAAGACTATCCCGTAAAACTGTGTTATCTAAGTAGGACGATTGGGTTTATTTTATTTAGTTGGAAACAAAAGGACTGTATTACAATATGGCAGAGGCACCAGATATGCTTAAACTAGAAGCTTAAACTAATTAAGCTAAAAGGATATTAAAAGATAAAGCAATAAAAAAGGTAGGCTTTGAAGGACAAAAACAAACTGCAACCTCATGTGGAAAATTAACAATTTTAGAATATCTAAGTGGAAAGTATTTATCAAAATCCTTTTCTCTTTTTGTTAGACATTTAATATTATCTATGTAATGATGATACCCACATTTGAATAGCTGAGACGTTGGAGGTGGCAATCACGAGAATCAATTATAGGTCACCTTTTATCAGCTAACCAAAGCAGGCTATAATTTTTTGGCTCACCTGATACTTTTCTTTACAAATGTATCCCTTATGGTTTTAAGTTATGTTTTCTGTTCTTGTCTCAGGTACAGAATTTATGATCTTCCAAACACTTTATATACCAAGCCTGTATGGAAAATTCTGAATCCCCAAATTGAAGAGACTGTCCAATTTACAGCCTTAAATGCATCTCAGGAGTTTCTGAATTATTTACAGACAAATGCTCTCATTGTTGATTTATGGGGCCTTCAAGGTACCATGTTTACTTCCTCTTTTGCATGGTGCATTCCTCAGTCAGATATCATGTCTGTATACCTAGGGCTGCAGAGGAGGGAGATGGAGGGAGGTGATCAGGGTCTTGACAGCTGTGGCCAAGAGCTATCGTCCCTTGGGCCTCTGGCTTTTAGTCCACAGGTGATCATATGGTTTAAATCTCCTCACACAACAGGGGGGCTGGACAACTGAGACATTTCTTTCCTTGATGGTGTCTCCTCCACACTACAGAAGGCTGTGCCGAACTGAGCTGCTCTCAGCCAGGCCTCATGGTCACAGGTGAAGGCCACATCATGGTGGACACCAAGAAAATATCCGCTGTGATGGATAAGGGCCAGGTGTGTATACTTAAGTGACATTAAAAACAGATGTCACAGATGACTAAAAATATCTCCGATGACAGTTGCTTGGGGATCATCAGTGTTCCTTCCCATTAAAAAACCTTTTTCTTGATTTATTCCTGTGAACCCTGAGGGTCTTAAACCTTGGTCACCACACCCCTCCACCCCACGTAGTTTTCACATGGTAGGAACAACTGGCACTCTCCAAGCGTATGCAAATAATCCAGCAAAAGGCTAAACTGACCTGTTTTTTGTAGACTACATCAAACCAGATACCAGAACTTTATCTGAAGCTGCTCAAGTTAGAACAGGAGACAGAACTGCTCAGAAACATTAACAGAGTGCTCAGAGAGGAAAATGTGTTTCTTAAAGAATCTCTTGAGAAAACTGGTTCTAGTCAACAAGGTAAGAGGCCGCTCAAGTCTTGGTGTTTAGCTTTTCTCTAAACTCCTACATTTGTGATGTGTATTTTCTTTCTAAGAGATGAAATTTTAAATGAGTTAATATCTTGTTTCAGTTTTTAAAAAGGGGGGGAACTTTTTTTCCTTTTTCCTTGTAAGATTTCTTTGAATGGGTCCAAACTGGTGCCTGATAAATGCTGATGTAGTAAAATGCACCAAGGTAATTAAATATATAAATATCTGGATAAATAAATAGATGAATAAGTAAATGTTATCTTTCAACCTCAGCACATAAGCCTTCCAATACCCTGAAGCTAACTGGGACGACAGCACAATTGCCAGCAGCCAGAGAGGTTAATCAGATGCGCACCCAGCAAGCCAGCTATGACAGAGAATTTGCCAAAGCTCTTAAGGTGTTCTACCAAAGGATGAATGTGGCAAGAGGGCAGTTTCTCAAATTGAGACATCATAAACCTCCTGTAAGTAGCCAGAATCCTGGGAGCAAAAGGAATTTCTTTCCATTTAATGCAGCTGTTTGATATAACTGCATTTCCTGAGCATGGGGACATGGGTGTGTTTCAGCCGAAGAGCAGGTTGAGGCCTAGAACACTGTGAGTCTGCTGCTTTCGGGGCTCCACCCATCTCTGCTCCCATTTTTCACTTCAGTGTACATCTGGCTGGTTCAAGGCAGCCGTGGCCACTGCAGCACTAATATTCCTGCACTTAAGGATGTACAGAGTATCTCAGAAATGCAAGTTCGCTTTATCATTATAAAACCAAATAAATATAATTCATCACATTAAGGTATTATAGGAGAAAAATCATGATTACTTCAATATATACAAAAAAAGCATGTGATAAAATTCAGCATCCTACCACGATAAAAACTTTTAGCAAACTAGGAATAAAATGGACATTACTTAATCTGATAAAGGCAATCTTAAACAAACACACAGTAAGCATAATCTTAATGGTAAATCACCGATGCCAGCTACCTTCACTTCTGTTTGACATTGTACTTTAGGTTCTAGCCAGTGCAGCAAGCCCAGAAATAAAAGGTATAAGGATTGGAAAGGAAAAAAAGGTAATAATAGTATACATTTATGTAATACTTACTAAGTGCTTTTACATTTACTGACTCAATTCTCACAACAACCTGATGGGTAGGTACTATCATTAGCTTTATTATACAGTTGATGGATCTAAGGCACAAGAGAGGTTAAGTAACTTACGTAAGGACACACAACTAGTAAGTGTCAGGGCCAAGCTCCAAACCCAGGGCTGCTCCTTTCCCACTATACCATGATGCCTCTAGTATTATTTGCAGATGACATGTTTATGTAAATAGAAAATCCAAAAGAATTTATAAATAAATTACAAGGTTGCTGGATACAAAAATCAATATTTAATTAATTATGTTTGAATATAACAGCAATAGAACAACATTTTTAAAATAAAAGATAGCATTTTTTTTTTTTTTTTTTTTTTTTTTGCGGTACTTGGGCCTCTCACTGTTGTGGCCTCTCCCATTGCAGCGCACAGGCGCTGGATGCACAGGCTCAGCGGCCATGGCTCACGGGCCCAGCCGCTCCACAGCATGTGGGATCTTCCCGGACCGGGGCACGAACCCGTGTCCCCTGCATTGGCAGGCGGACTCTCAACCACTGCGCCACCAGGGAAGCCCCGAAAAGATAGCATTTATAATCGCATCAAATGTAAGAAGTACTTAGGCCTATAGCTAACATAAAGTATGGACTTCTATGGAGAAAATTTTAAAGCTTGTTTGAGAGATGTTAAAGATGATCTAAATAAATGGAGAAACATGCCATGGCTCCATGGTTTGGAAGGTTTGCTACTGTAAATCTGTCAAGTCTCCTGAGATTCAATATACTCCCAATAAAATGTAATGGAATCTGACAAGATGATCCTATAATTTAGATGGAATCGCAAAAGCAAAGATTAGCCGAGACAATCCAAGGCTCAAAAACAAGGTAGAGAACTTGCCCTACTCTGTATCAAGGCTTATTTTAATGCTATTGTAATAGACGGTAAGGTATTGCCCAAATGTAGGTAAGATAACCAAAGGAAAAGAAGGCCAAGAAATAGATTCACTCAGAATTAGAGACTTGATATATGAACCGAGGTGGAACCAAAGATGCATGTGGCAAGGATGGATTTTTCAATAAACAGTGCTCAGAGCATTCAGAATACATATGAAGATAAATGAAATTGGAGCCTTATCTAGAACTATACCTAGAAGTCAATTTTAGGTGAGAATTAAAGACCTATACGTGAAAGGTAAACCCCTAACGCTTACAGAAGGTACTTTAGGAGACATCTTCATGACCTCACGGTGGAAAAGGATTTAAACATGACAAGAAAAATACCTAGATTTAAAGAAAAAGATTGATAGACTCACCTATATTAAAATTGTGAAGTTTGGTCCAGAAACCAAAACAAAGTCGAAAGGGATAGGAAAAGTCATTTGCCAACACATTTAATATATAATGAGCTAATATCCAAAATAAAGAACTACTACAAACCAAAAAGAGAAACAGCTAGATTTTGACCCAGTAGGAAAACTGGTCAGAAGACACAAACAGGAACTTCACAAAAGAGGAAATCAAAAAGGCCAATAGGGCTTCCCTGGTGGAGCAGTGGTTGAGAGTCCGCCTGCCGATGCAGGGGACACGGGCTCGTGACCCGGTCCGGGAAGGTCCCACTTGCCGCGGAGCGGCTGGGTCCGTGAGCCATGGCCGCTGAGCCTGCGCGTCCGGAGCCTGTGCTCCGCAATGGGAGAGGCCACAACAGTGAGAGGCCCGCGTACCGCAAAAAAAAAAAAAAAAAAAAAAAAGGCCAATAAATATATGAGAAAGTGCTTAACTTCTTTAATAATTTGGGAAACACTAATTGAAACCAGTGATATGCTAGTATAAAGTAACCATACTGGCAAAAATTTCCATCTGAAAATATCAAGTTTTGGTAAAGCTATGAAGCAACAGAAACTTTCACGCCACATCGGAAGGAGTATGAATCGGTACAACCACTTAAAAAACTGTTTGCCATTTATCTAATAAAAGTCAAAGATGCATCTACCCTGTAAGCCTGCAACTCAACTCCTCTTCTCCACAGAGTAAACTGGTTCTGCACTTCTCTGCACCTTAATGCCCTGAGGCAGAGGTTCTCACAGTGTGGTCTTCTCACCAGCAGCTTCAGCGTGATCTGGGATCTTGTTAGAAATGCACATTCCAGGGTCCCCTCCCAGACCTGCTGAACCAGACTCTCTGGGTGTGAGGCCTAGTAATCTGTGCTTTAACAAGTCCTCCAGATGATTCTGCCTTAAACTCAAGTTTGAGAACCACCTTTCTAGGCATCCTGTGTATGTAATGAATTAATTTCTCTCCTACCTATCTAGAATGGTACTAGTTATACACCATTCTTGAGAGAACTGGGAAAATAGTCACTCAAGTCATTTTCTGTTCTGTAGTTCAGATGATGGACTAGCTGAAAAATTCTGTAGGAACCCAAGCACTCGTGCACTGGCTGTATTTTAACACCATCTTCCATAATAGCCCCCAAATGGAAACATCTTAATGTACACCCACAGAAGATAAGTAACTTATGGCACAAATGCCCAAAAGACAGGCAAAATATACTGTTTAGGGCTGCATTCTAGGTGGCGAGAAAATGATTATCACACAATTTAGGTTAGGGTTGCTTCTGGGGGTAGAGAAATGGGTGTGACCAGGAGGCGCTCGAGACGCAGTGTGTTTTCTTGAGCAGGTATGTTCACTTTAACTGTACCTATGCATACATTTTGGGTACTCTTTTGTCTGTACACCTCACAATAAAAAAGAAGGAAAACCCAGTGTGATAAACACACTAAAGTTATAAGCCACAACCTGGGAGAATCTATGTGTATTATTTGTCATCAAAGATTAGTATCCAGAATATATAAACAACTACATACTTTTTTGAAAAAGTAAATTTATTTATTTTTGGCTGCATTGGGTCTCCGTTGCTGCAAGTGGGCTCTCTCTAGTTGCCACAAGTGGGGGCTACTCTTTGTTGAGGTGTGCAGGCTTCTCATTGCAGTGGCTTCTCTTGCTGCGGAGCACCGGCTCTAGGGCGCAGGCTCAGTAGTTGTGGCGCATGGGCTTAGTTGTTCCACGGCATGTGGTATCTTCCTGCACCAGGGCTCGGTATCTTCCTGCACCAGGGCTCGAACCCGTATCCCCCGCATCGGCAGGTGGATTCTTAACCACTGCGCCATCAGGGAAGTCCCTACATACTTTTAAAATAAGAGAAAGACAACTCTTTCTCTTTGTAGGAAAATACACTGGAAAAAATGGCCAAAGTATCTGTGCGGGCATTTCACTAATAATCAGGGAAACAGAAACTAAAACGAGATGCCACGACACACTATCGGCCCCCTGCCTGCTCGCATCTCTGTGAGCACCGTCACCTCCTCCACCGTTGCTCACTGGCGCTCTGGCCCACAGTGGGCCCTGCAATCCCTGCTCAGGGATACCTGCTCCTATGGGGCAGAGGACACATCAGCCAACTCTCAGTGGGAGAATCCCCACCCAACACGGTCCTGTGCAAACCTCAGAACTTCTACAGTATTAAAAGAATATATACCATACCAATCTCAAATATTTGGATTATCTCACCAATTTTCCCTGTTGGCAGTAAGTAAAGGGTCATTTAGGCAGCCTTCCTGAAACAGGACATGCTCCTAGGTGACTTGTCGCCTCTGGTAGCAACTTTCAAATGCAGCTTTCTGGCCCAAAGGGAGAACTCGCTGGGCACCCCACTCATGTACACACACAGTACTTTTACTGTAATGAAGTGAGTCCACTAATATTGAAACCGAGCAGGATGCTGCGGGGCCCTCCTGAGTACAAAATCCCCTCTGTGTCCCCCATTTGTTGTTTATAGAAAGTCTTTAGTCTCCTAGACCTTCCCTGGAGTTCCAAAGAGCAGATTCAAGCTGTTACTAACTAGGCGAGTGAGGGAACGCAGAAACAACGGAAAAGCAAGCCCAACATAATCTTTTCCATGATTGTTAGCTTAAAGTAATGCCTTGACTTATGACCCCCAAACTGTGGAGATAATGTTCTGTGGCTTCAACTGGCTGGCCCCAAGTGGACTTAAAATTGGTGACACTGGGAAGGTCAATTAAGAACTGAACCTCCTGAACCATCACGAAGTAAATAACAAAATGCCTCAACCATTGCTTTTGCTTTCTCCTAGAAAGAAGTTAAGGGATCACAAGACCATGATTTACTAGTTTGCTTTGTAGGAACACACAGATGATCAATCACATTCACCAATGACAGCCACAACGAGTCCCAAGACAGTGCTGGGAAGTCTGCAATTGAAGTCTTACAGGAAAGCTGAAATCATAAAGAACCCCTCCCCTTTACTTTTTTTTTTTTAAAAAAAACCCTACGCCCCTGGCCAGCCAGCAAGACGGATTTGAGACGAGTCTAGGTCTCCCATCTTTAGGGTTGGTGCCTCCTTGACTAATACAAGTTTCTCTGCTCCAAACTCCACCATTTCAGTTTGGCCTCACTGTGCGTCGGGCACACGAACTTGGGTTTGACAACAATATTGTTCTTTTCTTATTTTTAGGAAGACGATCAAATGCTTCAACCATTTGTACACCAGCAGTCACAAATGTTAAAGGACTTTGGGGACCTACTTGAATCCAGCTTGTGGAAACTGAAAAATGATGTTGCTCTTATAGTGAAAAAGAAGAGAGAATGTTTATTGCATATGGAATAGTGAGGATACACCAACTGAAAACATTTGAGCTTTGAGTTGGAAAGATTATTTGTGCAGCTAATAAGCTTATTTAACTTGGCTCTCAGAACTGAATTGTGGACTCAACCTAGTCAACCCATTTCCCACTCACTCAACCTATTATACCACTTTTAAGCAAAACTCTTCTTCAATTTGATTTAAAACCATGTAAAAATGAATCCATAACCAGGGTGAAGGTGAGGTGGGAAATATGAAAGGTGAATGGTCAGCACTCTGAGCTCTGGGATTGACTGCCTGGGGCTGAATCCATCACTAATCAATTGTGTGGTTTGGGGCAAATGACTTCCCCTCTCTAAGTCTCTTTCCTTACCTGTTACAGGGGAACGGTAACAGTACTTACTGCAGATGGTTAACAAATATAAAAGAATATAAAGAACTTAGAATGTGCTTGGCACACAGAGGAATTGGTAAGCAACTGCCGTTAATATTTTCATGATCGACAGCTCCAAACTTCAAATAAAAGCTTTTGATAAGTTTCTTGCTGTCTCACCTAGAGAATGGTTATTTCATGCCCCTCATTTTGTATCCTTGTTCTGAACAAATTTGATATTCTACCTCCACTTATTTTCTGTCTTCATAGGTTTATTTGAAATAAGTTCAATTCATTAAGCATCGTTAAGTGCCTGTACTGTGGGACCCGTTCAGTGCAAGGGCCTGGGGTGGCAGAGATTAAGATTTACTATGACATCTGCCAGGAATTAGTCAATCTCGAAGAGATCTTGATTCCACAAAGAACTGATTGATGAGTCTTAGTTAAGGACCCACGGGCACTGAGTGCTCTGGGGAAAGGCTTGTAAAGAAAACTTTTGCGGCCTTAGACAGACTAACAATAGCAGCAATAACAGAGACTTATCCAGGGCTTACTGTGTGCCAGGCACTAATCTAAGTGCTAAACATCTGTGAGCTCATTTAATTTTCACCATAATTCTATGAATGTGGCCCTATTACTTTCCCCATTTTGAGGCTTTAAAGGTTAAACAAACGAGGCTTGTCCAGGCCACTGTAAGCAGTGGGCTGACTCTGGGACTGCATTCCTAACCAAAGGCCTGGGGCCTTAATATGCAGGACTGTCCCAAGGAGCAGTTTGACTGATTTGCATAAGAACAGGAAGGAGGCAACAGAGGTGACAACTCCAATACTTGCTCCCTAAAATATAAAGTTAGGGGCACTGAAACTCTACTGGCAGGAAAGGCTATCAAGGGCTCCAAGAGGAGTCTCCTTGGGAAGGCAGAGGCATCTGGGCTGGTGACTTCAGCTTACTACCAGGACCCAAGGGCTTATGGGAGGGGCTTGGGTTTTGCCTGTAGCTCAGGTCCTGGCTGAGTGTATGCACATGAACTAAAATATAACCTGTAACCTTGGAGCCCAAGTGTGGAGCTCCATGTTGGTGATGGCAGGGACAAGGGTCAGCAAAGCATCACAGAACCCAGGAAAGCCTTTGTCCTTGAGGCAGGATAGCAGTGAGGCCATGGGAAGCAGGAACGACTTCTACCTCTTGGACTGAGACTTAAAGTTCTTGGACAATTTGCTTGAGGCAAGTAAATATACTTTCTGCAAGTGAGCAGGTGGAGCCTTGGAGGGTTAGAAAGAATATCAGGACGAGACACTTATACCTCAAGATGGAGGACAGGGTCACACAGGTGGTCACATATCAGCATCAACACTAGAGCACAACACAGCACTCGTTGCAAAAGTGGAAAGATGCACATGGAGTCTCACCCAGTAGCTCCCCAGTGCAGATCTAAGCCACAGATTCCTAGGGCCCAACCGTCACACCTCCCGAATGCAAATTGCTGGGGTCCGCTGGGGAACCTACATTGTTTGTGGTTCGGATATGCAGCTAGTCATGAGATCTCTTGCTCTTGTCCATCTTCCTGATTTTAGAGATGATAAAACCTCTTCTAAGGTCCCACAAATTAGTGCACAGCTGAGACCCGATTCGACCAGCCCTGGGCAGAGGAAGCAAAGTTAGGATGGACAGTACTATCACCAAGGATCTCCCTCTTCAAGTTAAACAGACCCTTTTTCTTCTGTACGGACAGCACAGACGGACCTCCCAACATGAATAAAATTCCTATCAATGTCATGCCTCTCACTGCAGAGCAGAAATTCCATGAAGGCAATGGCTGTCCTCTTTACATAATGAACTTAACAGAACACTTATGTGTGTTTATTATATGCTAATTACAAAAGGAAAAGTCCTTTGCCTTATTTTTGGGCTTCAGTGGAAACCTGGTTAAAATATAAAAAGTAAATTAGAGAAAAATTTTGCTTAGGCAGTGAAAATCAATAGAAACTTACCAGCTATATCCTTAAACCTAAGGCACACAGGTACAGAACCAGGGGAAATGAATGATAAGCCCAATTATTAGCAGTACACAGACCACTTAGGAAGCACATTTCTACCACTACCCAAATACACAGGCACGTCCAAACACAGAACCACTGTTCAATTGACAATCCTTTATTATTAAACTTAGGTAAGAGTCCAAAATCAGTCAGTGTGGATGGGTGAAAAAGTAGGCTAATATAGCAAAAACTGCAGTTTCATTTGGCAAAGGCCTACACTATGCAGAGAAATTCATGGGGAAGTGAGATCACATTCAATATCATGGCAAGGAAAAGAGCAGCTGCTGTCTTACATGACCACCAGCCTGGGCGTGTCAGCCACAGAGAGAGCCACCCATCCCACCCTCTGATCTTCCAGCTCACTTAAAAAACTGACCTTGAATTCCTCCATGAAAAAGTCAAATATTAATTTTTTCTCACAAGCAATAAAATCACAAGAATCAGCTAAGATTTGAAATTTATGGTAAGCTAGTACAATTCCCTGCTTTTACTATATACATATTTTAGATTTGACAATCTTTTCCACATATAGTCAGACAGGCTTATAGAAGAATTTCAAATATCAAATTAAAAAGCTGTTAATTCATGCACTTTATGACTTCGGTTAATTATTCAAATGTTTAGACTTCAGAGCTGCTAAGGACACTAAATTCAATGCCATGTTGGTTGAGTCTGTCAATCAACTTTGTTCTGGAGAAAGCTGCTCCAGGAGTGAAGACCCCACCCCTGTAAGACAATAGCAAGATGAAACAGTGCACAAAGCCCAGCTCCAGCCCTTTCCTCTGCTAGTGTGATTTACTGGAGGACTAGCTATCGAATCAATGCAGAGCTTATGAAAACCTGATTCTTGATTCCATAATGGACTGGTTTTGGTTCCATTCCTAAAATCAGCCAAATGAGCAAGTAGCTATTATCCAGGAGTAAACTAGTACCCAGCAAACCCATCTAGGTTGGTTCAGTGACTAATGAGACTGTTTCCATGATACCGGTGTGTGTGTTGGAAGGGGCACACTGAGGGTTATTAACCCAAGTAACAGCTGCTGTTTATAAAGTCAGCCCTTAGACTCAGGAGGATTACATATGCACATGGGCAAAATAAATTTAGGTAATCAATTATTACTAAAGCATAAACAAGACAATTTGGATGAAAAAGAAGTTTCTTTAAATGTAATGGGTAACATTTAGAAAATGCTAAATATTTTCAAAGAATATACAAATATTTGAAGAAAATTTAATTAGGTTTCACTTTATATAATTTTTATGCTTATTACTTACTACTGTTTCAGGTCAGACCTAAATTTATTTGTTTCAAAGCCTGCAGGCCTATGCTCATTTGTAAAGTTGGCCTACTTTCAGGGTAACAGCTATATGCTCCAGAAAGATAGTTCACTCGATACTTATCTAGCCAGGATGCCATGAATCAACTCATGCTTGGGGTCAAGGCTCCCACTGCCAGCTGGGTATCATTCAGCATGGATTAGGGGCTCCTGCCAATAACATTTAACTACAGGGACCTTTTTTTGAGTAGCTGGCTTTGGATCTGAGTTATTTTCAGGAGGAACTGAAGCATGGCTCTTAAACTTTTCTGTCTCCTCTCATTTACTTCTGCACTGTTCTAGAGGCCAATAAGGAACCGTCCTTCTCACAATATTAAGTTTACCTCTATCTTTGGATCAAAGGTACTGTACATGCTTATGTACAAACCCAATGCCTGAAAACTGAACCAAGATAAGCTAAAATATAACATAAATGAAAAAGATATCTTGAAATTTGAAGAAAACCAGACTTACGCCTTAGGAAGATCAGAGGTGTCAGTTAGTAGAGTTATGGCTGCCTGGACCATGGCTATGGGGGTAGCCACATAGCCAGCTTCTGCAGATAACAGGTGATGAAAGAAAAAGAAAGTATTCATAAAATATGCATTCAACAACACCCAAAAATCAAATGGTAGATTTTATGTCTAAGTATCAGTGTACAGAATTTCCTCAATAAATACTCTGTTCATGTAATAACAAAAATAACAACATTTATATAGTACTTATTAAGTGTTAGGAACTGTATTAAGAGCTTTAAATCCATTAAACTCATTTAATTCTCCTAACAATCTAGGCTAGTACTATTTTATGCTGATTTTACAGATGAGGAAACTGAGGCATAGAGAGGTTAAGAGACTCATTCAAATTCACAAAGTTAGGTAGTGGTTGGGCCAGAATCACATGCAGGCAGCCGGCTCAAGTCCACACTCTTACCAATAATCCTAGGTTTCTTGTTTCTCTATTCATACACTACACTGATCTTTATCAATCAAATACATCAAACTTCACTTTTAACAAAAGACTCCATTTCTTAAAGAACAACTGAGTAACTCTCAAAGAAGTCTAACTTTAAGAAGTAACTTTAAAAGAAGTCTATAAACAAGGAGAACATTAGTGTTTATATTCATGTTAAATAAGAACATAGCTTTTCTTAAAAACCCAGGTGGAAATTTGAAAAAAAGGCAAGATGCAAAGATATCTTTGCTATTGGGCTTGATTAAAACTGCACAACGGACCCTCTGTGATCTATTAGGAATGATGGTAATTAAACTTATACTGTAATTCACAAGTGGGATTGTCTCTGTACAGTTCTCTAAAATATACAGCGTAAGTTATTGAATGTTTTGGAGTGATAGTTCTTTTTAACAATCTATCAAAACTTTTACCTTGCCCAGAAAAATGCACATGTGCACACACTTTACAAACAATGTCAGGGTGATCCAGACTCCAAAAAAGCTTGGATCACAGCTTTGATTATGTTATAACGACACTGCTTTAAAGTGACCCTTGACTATAAGAATAGAACAGATAAATATCAATCAGTCCCTTGTCTTCTTAATATTAAAAATTCCACTCAGAATTACTGAATCATACTGAAAGAAAAAAAACAGAGAGAGGGACACAACAATAAAATTGAATGATACCAATAATTCCAATCCTTCTTTTGACAGAATTATTTATCATTATTACTTAAATAGTTTGTGCAAATTTATCTCTAAAACAAATAAACTTTAAAAAGAAACTGCTGTAATAGCACACCACTTTATAGCTTAAGACAATGTAAAACTCCCAAGCACTCTTAAGTCACATGTGAAATACCTGGTCCTTTCACCTGAGTACAAATTCTGATATTTGGTTTGTTCTTATCAGGACCAAAGCCTTGGCTGTACCCTTGACCAAAAAATGTCAACGTAAACGATGAGGCATCAATCTGAGGAAAAGAAAGCAAAGGGTTTATTAAATAAATATGTCACTTCCTCCTTGAACACAATAAAACCTACTAATATACTTCATATAAGACATTTTCAATAAATAAAAAAATCAATATTCTATCTGCCAGAATATCCCATCATCCTTTACTTAAGCATGGAGCAAAATATAATTCTTTGAAGAACAACAAGTTTTGCTGACTGGAGTGATGCTGAGAGGAGTGAGGTAGTGAGGAATAAAGCTGGTATAAAGATGAGTCTTAGGTTGTGGCTGAAAGAAGAACAGCACCACCAGAATAGGCAGTTTCAGAGGAAAAGCTGGAGGTAGTTTGTATTTTAGGATAGAATATGGTACTCGGGCTTTAGCTATCTGTTTGAGGTGACAAGACAAAAAGAGTCAACAAGTAATGGCAGTATGGGCCTAGGGTATAGATATAAAATTGCTCCACTTAGAAGTGTAAAAATTTGATTCAAAAATTAAATTATAGAAGGTCTATCCAAGCATCTGCACAATCACTAAATTTAGAAATAAAATAACAAAGCCATGGTGAACAAATTTTTATTAAGTATCAACCAAGGGTCAGACACTATGTTAGGTCCTGAGACATAAACAAAGTATTAATAAGATTAAAAGAAAAGAAAAAGAAAAAGCATTCCTGGAGCTTACAGTTTAGTGTGTGTGGAAATATATACATATATATACATACACATACACATAAGAGATCTAATAACAATATGAGACATGAATCAGAAGTGCAGGACTAGTTTAGCAGAGAGCATTATTAAGTTTACTGAGGAAGAGGTGAGCGCACGCGCGTACACACGCACGCACAAACACACACACACATTCTAATAGAGAAGTTTATTACATAGAAAAGTAAGGTGAGTACCAGAAAGGAGAAACCATTATTTAAAGGCAAAATCAGACAAGGATGCCACAAGAAAAGAAAATGACAGCCAATGTCACCGATGAACGTAAGGGCAAAAATCCTCAACAAAATATTAGCAAACTGAATTCAACAATATATTAAAAGGACCATATACCATGATCAAGTGGGATTTAGTTTAGGGATGCAAGGATGGTTCAACATCCATGAATCAGTCAATGTGATATACCACGTTAACAAAATAAAGGATAAAAATCATATGATCATCTCAAATGCAGAAAAAGCATTTGACAAAATTCAACATCCATTTATGATAAAAAGTCTCAGCAAAGTGGGTATATAGAGGGGATATACTTCAACATAATAAAGGCCATATATAACAACCAATTGCTAACATCATACTCAATGGTGAAAAGCTGAAAGCTTTTCTTCTATGGTCAGGAACAAGACACGAGTGCCCACTCTTGTCGATAGTATTCAGCATGGTACTGGAAGTTCTATCCAGAGCAGTTTGGCAAGAAAATGAAATAAAAGGTATCCAGGGCTTCCCTGGTGGCGCAGTGGCTGAGAGTCTGCCTGCCGATGCAGGGGATACGGGTTCGTGCCCCGGTCCGGGAAGATCCCACATGCCGCAGAGCAGCTGGGCCCGTGAGCCGTGGCCACGGGGCCTGTGCGTCCGGAGCCTGTGCTCCGCCATGGGAGAGGCCACAGCAGTGAGAGGCCCGTGTACCGCAAAAAAAAAAAAAAAAGTATCCAAATTGGAAAGGAAGAAGTAATACCGTCACTATTTGCAGATGACATGATGTTATGTATAGAAAACCCTAAAGATTCCATCAAAAAATCAGAACTAAAATGAATTCAGTAAAGTCATGGGATACAAAATCAACACCCCAAAATCTGTTTCATTTCTATACATTAATGAACTATCAGAAAGAAATATTAAGAAAGCAATCCCGTTTACAAATGCATCAAAAAGAATAAAACATCCAGGAATAAATATAACCAAGGAGGTGAAAGACCTACATGCTGAAAACTACAAGACATTAACAAAAGAAATTGAAGACCCAAATAAATGGAGACAGTCCATGATCATGGATTGAGAGAATATCATTATAATGTGCACACTACACAAAGCAATCTACAGATTCAATGCAATCCCTATCAAAATACAAATGGCATATTTCACAGAACTAGAACAATAAATCCTAAAGTCTATATAAAACCAGAAAAGACTCCAAATAGCCAAAGAAATCTTTGCAAGAAGAATGAAGCTGGAGGTACCATGCTCCCTGATTTCAAACAATATTACAATGCTATAGTAATTAAAACAGTATGGTATTGGCATAAAAACAGGCACATAGATCAACAGAACAGCACAAAGAACCCAGACGTAAACCCACACATATGTGGTCAATTAATTTATGACAAAGGAGCCAAAAATATTCAATGGGGAAAGGACAGTCTCTTCAACAGATGGCGTTGAAAAAATGTAACTGGACTGCTTCTTACACCATACACAAAAATTAACTCAAAATGGATTAGAGACGAATATAAGACCTGAAACCATACATCTCTTAGAAGAAAACATAGGCAGTAAGTTCCTTGACATAGGTATTAAAGATGCTTTTTCTGAACTTGACACCAGAAACAGAAACAAAAGCAAAAATAAACAAGTAAGATTATATCAAAGTAAAATGCTTCTGTGCAGCAAAGACAACCATGAACAAAATGAAAAGGCAACCTACTAAATGGGAGAAAATATTACAAATCACATATCTGATAAGTGGCTATTACCCCCAAAATATAAAGAACTAATACAACTCACTAGCAAAAACCAAACACTTGAACTGAAAAATGCGCAGAAGATCGGAAGACATTTTTCCAAAGAAGACATACAGATGGCCAATAGGTGCATGAAAAGATGCTCTACATCATTAATCATGAGGGAAATGCACATCAAACCACAATGAGATATCACCTCACACCTGTCAGAACGGCTACCATCAAAAAACTAGAAATAGAGGAATGATCAAGATGGTGGAGTTTAGGAAGTCCCTGAACACACCAAAATTATAACTATATACAGAGCAACTATCAATGAGAACAACCTGAAGACTAGCAGAAAATATTTTCAACAACTAAAGATATAAAGAAGAAACCACAACAAGATGGGTAGGAGAAGCAGAGATGCAGTGTAGGCAAGACCCAAACTCACAGGTAGGCAACTCCCAAATGGGAGGATAATCACAATTACAGGCATTCTCCCCAGGGAGCGAGGGGTCTGAGCCTCACACTGGGCTCTCCCCAGCCCGGGGGTCCTGTACCAGGAAAACAAGCCCCCAGAACATCTGGCTTTGAAGGCTAGCAGGGCTTGCATACAGAGAGCTGGAGGGCCATAGGAAACAGAGATTACACTCTTAAAGGACTCTCACAAAATCTCACATGCTCTGAAATCCAATGCAGAGGTAGTAATATGAAAGGAGCCCAGGTCAACCCACTTGCTGATCTTGGAGAGCCTTCCAGGGAGGCAGAAGGGAACTGGGACTCCCTCTGGGGACAGAGATGCTAATGGGAGCCATTTGGGGGCACCTGTTCTGCCATGAGGACACTGGTGCTGGCAAGCACCATTTTGGGGTCCTCCCTCTATCTCATTAGCATCAGGTGCTTCCCTGCCCAGTAGGAGACCAATACCAGCCCTGGGACTCCCTGGGTCCTGCAGCCAGCTATGTTGGGACCCCAGTACTGCTCACCCCAGGGTGGTGGCACCAGCCTGAGCCCCCTGGATACCTGGCGCAGCATGCCATGACTTGGCCACACCTACAATCAGGCTGGTACCAGCCCAGGACCCCCAGGGCCCTGCAGACAGCCTCTCCAGGTCCAGGCCATGCCCACCAGAAGGGCAGTAGCCTCGGCATGAGGCAGGGCCTGGCAGCCATCTGGGGGCCAGCTCTGCCTACTAGTGTGCCCACAGTAGTCAGAAAGGCCCATACAGCCCACAAAGGGGGCACTGCTAGAGCATATAGCTCCGGTGACCAGTGGGGAGTATGCTGCTAGGCCCCCCTGAAAGTCTCCTACAGGAGGCCATTCTCCAGGATTGCAAAATGTAACTGACTTACCTAATATTATACACAGAAATAAAAAACAGAGACATAGGCAAAAGGAGGCAACAGAGGAATGTGTTCCAAAAAGGAACAAAATAAAACACCAGAAGAACTAAGATAAGTGGAGATAAGCAATCTACTTGATAAAGAGTTCAAGATAATGATCATAAAGGGACTCAAAGATGCTTGGGCGAAGAACGGATGAACACAGTGAGAAGTATAACAAAGAGTTTGAAAATATAAAGAAGAACCAAACATAGCTGAAGAATGTAATAACTGAAATAAAAAATACATGAGAAGAAATCAACAGTAGATTAAAGATACAGATCAGTAAACTGAGAGTAGTGGAAATCATCCAAGCTGAACAGAAAGGACAATGTTTAAAAATGAGAACAGTTAAAGATACCTCTAGGTACTAATGTACTAATTTACTAATATTTGCATTACAGGGGTACCAGAAGGAGAAGAGAGAAAGGGGAGAACTTATCTGAAGAAAAAATAGCTGAAAACCTCTCTAACTTAGGAAGCAGACATCCAAGCCCAGAAAACACAGAGGGTTCCAAACAATATGAACCCAAAGATATCTACACCAAGACATACTGTGATTAAGATGGTAAAAATTAAAGATGATGAGAGACTCTTAAAAGCAGAAAGAGAAAAGCAAGCAGTTAATACAAGGTAACTCCCATAAGGCTATCAGCTGACTTTTCAGCATAAACTTTGCCAGGAGGAAGGGAGTGGCATGACATATTTTAAAGTAATGAAAGGAAAAAACCTACAACCAAGAATACTCTACCCAGCAAGGCTATCATTCAGATTTAAAGAGAAGTTTTACAGACAAGCAAAAAGCTAAAAGAGTTCAGCACCACTAAACAGGCTTTACAAGAAACATTAAAGGGACCTTTCTAAGTGGAAAAGCAAAGACTACAACTAGAAATATAAAAATTATGAAAGGAAAAATCTCATCGGTAAAGGCAAATATATAGTAAAGGTAGTAGACCAACTACTTGTAAAGCTAGCAGAAAAGTTAAAGGACAAAAGTAGTAAAATCACCTATTTTTACAGTAAGTAGTTAAGGGATACACAAAATAAAAAGATGTAAAATATGATTTCAAAAACATTAACATGGGGCTTCCCTGGTGGCGCAGTGGTTGAGAGTCCACCTGCCGATGCAGGGGACACGGGTTCGTGCCCCGGTCCAGGAAGATCCCACATGCCGCAGAGCGGCTGGGCCCGTGAGCCATGGCCGCTGAGCCTGTGCATCCAGAGCCTGTGCTCCGCAACGGGAGAGACCACAGCAGTGAGAGGCCCGTGTACCACAAAAAACAAACAAACAAAACACCAAAAAACATTAACATGGGGTAGGGAGGAGTAAAAATGCAGGGTTGTTAGAAATGTGTTCGAACTTAAAGAGATCATTAACTTATAATAATCACAAATATATACAGGTTGCTATATATAAACCTCATGGTAACCCCAAACCAAAAATCTATAATAGATACACACACACAAAAAAGAAAGAGATCCAAACATAACACTAAAGATAGTCATCAAATTACATGGGAAGAGAGAAAAAGAAGAAAAAATAAAAAAACTACAAAAACAACCAGAAAACAATTAACAAAATGGTAGTAAGTACATACCTATCAATAATTACAGTAAATGTAAATGGACTAAATGCTCTACTCAAAAGACGTAGAGTGACTGAATGGATACATAAACAAGACCCATATATATGCTACTTACAAGAGACTCACTTCAGATATAAAGACACACATAGACTGAAAGTGAGGGAATGGAAAACGGTATTCCATGTGAAAAAAAATGAAAAGAAAGCCAGAGTAGCAATACTTATATCAGAGAAAATAGACTTTAAAACCAAGACTATAACAAGAGATAAGGATGGATATTACTAAGTAGAAAGGGACCAATCCAACAGGAGGATATAACAACAATCCAACATAGGAGTACCTAAATACATAAAGCAAATCTTAACAAACATACAAGGAGAAATTGACAGTAACACAATCATAGTAGGAGACTTTAACACCTCACTAACATCAATGAACAGATCACACAAACAGAAAATCAATAAGGAAACTCTGGCCTTAAATGACATATTACACTAGATGAACTTAATAGATATATACAAAGCAATCCATCCAAAAGCAGCAGAATACACATTCTTTCCAAGTACACACGGACATTCTCCAGTATAGACCACATGCTAGGCCACAGAATAAGGCTTGGTAAATTTAAGAAAATTGAAATCATATCAAGCATCTTTTCCAACCACAACACTATGAAACCAGAAATCAACTATAAGGAAAAACTGCAAAAATCAAACATGTGAAGGATAAACAACATGCTACTAAACAACAAATGGCTTAATGAAGAAAGAGGATATCAAAAAAATACCTGGAGACACATGAAAATGGAAACACAACAATCCAAAATCTACAGGACACAGGAAAAGCAGTTCTAAGACGGAAGCTTACAGCATTACAAGCCAACCTCAGGAAACAAACAAACAAAGTTCAAGTAAATAACCTAACTTTACACCTAAAGGAACTAGAAAAATAAGAACAAACAAGACTCAAAGTTAGTAGAAGGAAAGGAATCATAAAGATCAGGGCAGAAATAAATGAAATAGAGGCTACAACAACAATAGAAATGATCAATGAAACTAAAAGCTGATTCTTTGGATAGATAAACAAAATTGATAAACTTTTAGCCAGACTCATCAAGAAAGAAAGAGAGCTCAAATAAATAAAATCAGAACTGAAAAAGGAGAAGTTACAATTGATATCACAGAAACACAAGGGATCATAAAAGATTTCTGAAACAACTGCATGTGAATAAAATGGACAATATAGAAATGGACGAATTCCTAGAAATGTACAATCTCCCAAGATGGAATCAAGAAAAAATAGAAAATATAAACAGACTGGTTACCAGGAATGAAACTGAATCAGTAATTTAAAAAACCCTCAACTCCCAATAAACAAAAGTCCAGTACCAGAAGGCTTCACAGGTGAATTCTACCAAACACTTAAAGAAGAGTTAATGCCTAACCTTCTCAAACTATCCCAAAAAAATGCAGAGGAAGAAATGCTTCCAAAGTCATTCTATGAATGTGCATCACCCTGATACCAAAACCAGACAAAGATATCACAAAAAAAGAAAATTACAAGCCAATATCATTGATGAACATAGATGCAAAAATCCTCAACAAAATGTTAGCAAACTGAATTCAACAATACATTAAAAGAATCATATACCATGATCAAGTGGGATTTATCCTGGGATGTAAGGTTAATTCAATAACTGTAAATCAATCATTGTGATACAGGGTATACAGGGAACATACTGGGTATACAGGGAACATACTTCAACATAATAAAGGCCATATATGACAAGCCCACAGCTAACATCATCCTCAATGGTGAAAATCTGAAGGCATTTCCTCTAACATCAGGAAGAAGACAAGAGTGCCCACTCTTGCCACTTTTATTCAGCATAGTATTGGAAGTCCTAGCCACAACAATCAGACAAGAAAAAAGAAATACAAGGAATCTAAATTGGAAAGAAAGAAGTAAAATTGTCGCTGTTTGCAGAGGTCACAATACTACATACAACAGATCCTAAAGATGCCACCAAAAAACTATTAAAACTAATAAATGAATTTAGTAAAGTTGCAGGATATGGTACAAAGTTAATATACAGAAATCTGTTGTATTTCTATACACTAACAACAAACAGTCATTAAGAGATTAAGAAAACAATCTCATTTACAATTGCATCAAAAGGAATAATACCTAGTAAAAATCTAACCAATGAGGTAAAATACCTGAAAAATTGTAAGACGCTGATGAAAGAAACTGAAGACGACACGTAGAAAGATACACCATGCTCATGGATTGTAAGAATTAATATTGTTAAAATGACAATATTACCCAAGGCAATCTAGAGAATGAATGCAATACCTATCAAAATACCAATGGCATTTTTCACAGACCAAGATCGAATAATTCTTAATTGTGAAGTCAAAAGACCTCAAATAGTCAAAATAATCCTGAGAAAGAACAACAAAGCTGGAAGTGTCATCTTCCCTAATTTCAAACTATACTACAAAGGTACAGTAATCAAAACAGTATGGTACTGGGAATTCCCTGGTGGTCGAGCAGCTAGGACTCCATGCTTCCACTGCAGGGGGCATAGGTTTGATTCCTGGTCATGGAACTAAGATCCCGCAAGCCACATGGCATGGCCAAAAAAACAAAAAACAACCCAAAAAACCCAGTATGGTACTGGCAGAAAAAAACAGACGCATAGATCAATGGAACAGAATAAAGAGCTCAGAGATAATCCCACACTTACATGTTCAATTAATCTACGACAAAGGAGGCAAGAATATACAACAGGAAAGACAACCTCTTTAATAAATTGTGTTGGGAAAACTGGACAGCTATATGCAAAAAATCAAACTGGACTACTGTCTCACACCATATAGAAAAATAAACTCAAAGTAGATTAAAAACTTAAGTGTAAAACCTGAAACCACAAAAATCTCTAGAAGAAAATATAAGTAGTATGCTCTTTGACATTGGTCCTAGCAATATTTTACTGGATGTCTCCTCAGTCAAGGGAAACAAAAGCAAAAATAAACAAGTGAGACTACATTAAATTGAATTTTGCACCGTGAAGGAAACTATCAACCAAACAAAAAGACTGCCTACTGAATGGAAGAAGATATTTGCAAACAGTATATCTAATAAGGGGTTAATAACTAAAATATACAAAGAATGTATACAACTCAACATCAACAAAACCCCAAACAACCTGATTAAAAATGGGCAGTGGAACGGAATAGACATTTTTCCAAAAAAATATATACAGATGGCCAACAGACACATGAAAATATGCTCAATATCACTAATCATCAGGGAAATGCAAATCAAAACCATAATATCACCTCACACCTGTCAGAATAGCTATTATCAAAAAAGACAAATAAGTGTTGATGTGGAGAAAAAGGAACCCTTGTGAATTGTTGGTGGGTATGTATATTGAATGAATGCCACTATAGAAGAGAGTATGGAGGTTCCTCAAAAAATTAAAAACAGAACTAGCATATGATCCAGCAAGTCCACTCCCAGATATTTATTTGAAGAAAACAAAAACACTAATTTGAAAAAATATATGCATCCCCATGTTCACTACGGCATTATTTACAATAGCCAAGATGTGGAAACAACCTAAATGTCCACTAATGGATAAAGAAAATGCAGTGTGTATATATGTATGTGTGTGTGTGTGTGTGTGCACGCGTGCATATATGTATTAAGGTCATATATACAGAGAACAGATTGGTGGTTGTCAGAGGCAGGGGGTAGGGATGGAAGAAATCAATGAACTGGATATTTTTTTTAGATTAAATAAATTGAATAAAAAATAAAGAAAAAGATAGGAGCTTTTCAGTACATTTATCAAAATTAGGTAACTATTATTTAAAAGTAGCAATAGATTCATCTACTAATGTATGCCCAAGGTCATATGCTGTCAAAGGCCAATAATACCAAAGAAGATGAATTCCAAATAAAAACAGGAGGAAGCCAAGTTGGATACGTTTCACAAAAGAAACCAAGTGGACTTCCTTGGTGCAAAGATATTTGGCAGCTTTCTCAGGCATGACCACTTTTCCTTACCATTTCCCTCACTTCATTCTACAACATGTAGCCTTATAAATGCCTGAGCATTACATTATAAATTGTAAGTGAGTTCATGAGATCTGAGCAGAGATTATCTTAAAATAATAGGATGAAAAAAATAAAATAATAGGATGGCATCCAGGCCTTTCAAGGCCTGATTGATTGTTCACTATACACTAAATCTCCCAGAATTAGTGTTGGCAAGTAGAGAAGAAAGGAAAAGAGGAAACAAATAGGGAGAGAAGTTATTGATTTTTTTCTGTCCAAACATGTCTAAGGGAGAGGATAACTCTTCCAGGCTACCTGCACTGTAGTCCATCTCTTGTGAAGATTGATTCCACCAAAAAAAAAAAAGTGAATTGTCTTCTGTAATTTGCTTAAATGGAGAGAGTAAGTAAGCAGGACAATGCCTTGTTCTGAAATTATCTTACCTAACTAATAGATATATTTCTGGTTAAGTTAATTAATTGCATTCTGGTTTATATACCTCAGGCTCTTGTGAATTAGTTACAGTGAGTAACCAATTCTTCTGGCCGTGATAAATCTAAACAGTGTTAAGAACCCATATAATGATTAGTAAGTTTCAGCACTGGAATCAGGACCATTGTAAGCTCTTCCTTCTTTTCACACTTACACTGCTCCTACACCAGTGGTTTCTAATTTTTAACTCAAGAACCCCTTTCGGGGGAAAAAGTCGAGAAGGGATGCAGTAGCATGGTGGATCGCAGTCTAACATGGCTAGAACATACAACTGAAGAGGAACAGGGTGTGAACAAAGTCAGACACACAGGCTGTACTTGTCTCCTCCCCTGCCTGAGGCACACATGCTATCTGACTGTAACCCTCTCAGGCATGACACATTCAGTATGAGACAATTTTCAACAGTCTCTAGGATGCTACTACCAATTAATCAGAGTTGGCATTAAAAAAAAAAGCCTATCTGCTATCCAGGGCTAGCTCATGAAGGGTCTCACATCTGCAGAGATGGACTTCAGTCACTGGTGCTCTAGGAGTGTGAACCAAAATAACCCAAACATCACCCAGAACCTTCCTACCTCCACATCAGTGATTCACAACCTTGGCAGTGCATTAACATTACAGGGGAGTTTTCAAAAAGCCCACTGCCCAGGCCACATTCCACACCAATCAAACCCTCATCTCTGGTCATCTGTTTTGGGCTCTCTCCCAAAGCTGAGAACCACTGACCTATCCTTCGAGGCCCCACTCCACACCTACTGAATCAGAATGTCCAGATGCCAGGGTCAAAAGATGTATTTGAAAAAAATCTCCCTGGGTGATTCTGATATATAAAGTCCCAGCTGTAAGAGTCATTGCCAAAGCAATAAGCCAGGGAAGTATTTTAAAGAAGGTGATAACAGGGTCAGATTTTATTGTTTATTGAAGCATAGTTGATTTACAGTATTGTTAGTTTCAGGTGTACAGCAAAGTGATTTTGTTATACGTGTGTATATATATTTTTTCACATTATTTTCCATTATAGGTTATTACAAGATATTGAATATAGTTCCTTGTGTTATATAGTAAATCCATGTTGCTTATCTATTTTATGTATAGTAGTTTGTAGCTGTTAATCCCCTTCTCCTAATTTATTCGCCGTTTCCCCTTTGGTAACCATAAATTTGTTTTCTATCTCTGAGAATGTTTCTGTTTTGTATATAGATTCATTTGTATCAGTTTTTAGACTCCACATATAAGTGATATCATATAATATTTGTCTTTCTCTTACTTCACTTAGTACGGTATTCTCTAGGTCCATCCACATTGATGCAAACAGCAATATTTCATTCTTTTTTTATGTCTGAGTAATATACACCACATCTCCTCAAACCAATTGTCTGTTGATGGGCACTTGGGTTGTTTCCATGTCTTGGCTATTGTAAACAGTGGTGCTATGTACATTGGGGTGGATTTATCTTTCTGAATTAGAGTTTTCCTCTTTTCTGGATATATGCCCAGGAGTGGGATTGCTGGATCATATGGTAGCTCTATTTTTAGTTTTTTAAGGAATCTCTATACTGTTTTCCATAGTGGCTGTACCAATTTACATTCCCACATGGACCGGGGCATGAACCTGCATCCCCTGCATCGGCAGGCGGACCCTCAACCACTGCGCCACCAGGGAAGCCCTCTGACCATTTTTTAATTGGATTTTTTTTTAATATTGAGTTGTATGAACTGTTTGTATATTTTGGACATTAACCCCTGTTTGGCTGCATTGTTTGCAAATGTTTTCTCCCAGTCCGTAGGTTGTCTTTTCATTTTGCTGATGGTTTGT
The DNA here is from genome assembly GCF_003031525.2 of Neophocaena asiaeorientalis asiaeorientalis. NCBI lineage: Eukaryota > Metazoa > Chordata > Mammalia > Artiodactyla > Phocoenidae > Neophocaena > Neophocaena asiaeorientalis. The sequence continues at coordinate 1,321,116 of NW_020171818.1, forward strand.
TTTGCAGTGCAAAAGGTTTTAAGTTTAATTAGGTCCCATTTGTTTACTTTTGCTTTTATTTCTTTTGCCTTGGAATACAGATCTAAGAAAATATTGCTATGATTTATGTCCAAGAATGCTTTGCCCAGGTTCTCCTGTAGAAGTTTTATGGTATCGTGTCTTATATTTAGGTCTTTAAACCATTTTGAGTTTATTTTTGTATATGGTGTGAGGGAGTGTTCTAATTTCATTGACACATGAAGTTGTCCAGCTTTCCCAACACCACCTGCTGAAGAGACTGTCTTTTCTCCATTGTATATTCTTGCCTCTTTTGTCAAAGATTAATTGCCTATAGGTGTGTGGTTTTATTTCTGGGCTCTCTATTCTGTTCCATTGACCTGTTTTTGTGCCAATACCATGCTGTTTTGATTATGATAGCTTTGTAGTATTGTCTGAAGTCTAGAAGGGTTATGCCTCCAGCTTTGTTCTTTTTCCTCAGGATTGCTTTGGCAGTTCTGTGGTTCCATATTAATTTTAGGATTATTCGTTCCAGTTCTGTTAGAAATGTCATGGGTAATTTGATAGGGATGACATTAAATCTGTAGATTTCTTTGGATAGTATGGCCATTTTAACAATATTAATTCTTCTAGTCCAAGAGCATGGGCTATCTTTCCATTTCTTTGAATCATCTTCAATTTCCTTTATCAATGTTTTACAGTTTTCATCATATAGGTCTTTCACCACTTTGGTTAAGTTTATTCCTAGTTTTTTTTTTGATGAGATTTTAAACGGAATTTTTTTTAACTTTTTCTTTCTGATATTTCATTGTTAGTGTAAAGGACTGCAACAGATTTCTGTATATTAATCTTGTATCATGTTACCTTGCTGAATTCATTTATTAGTTCCAATAGTTTTTGTGTGGAGTCTTTAGGGTTCCCTATATAGGGTATCATGTCATCTGCAATTTTACCTCTTCCCTTCCAATTTGGATATCTTTTATTTCTTTTTCTTGTCCGACTGCAGTGGCTAGGACTTCCAATACAATGTTGAACAGAAGTGATGAGAGTGGGCATCATCTGTCTTGTTCCTGAATTTGGCGGGAAGGCTTTCAGCTTTTCACTGTTGAGTTTTATGTTGGCTATGCGTTTGTGGTAAATGGCTTTTATTATGTTGAGATATGTTTCCTCTACACCCACTTTGGTGAGAGTTTGTATCATGAATGGACGTTGAATTTTATCAAATGCTTTTTCTGCGTCTATTGAGATGATCCTATGATTTTTGTCTTCTCTTTTGTTAATGTGGTGTATCACACTGATTGATTTGCATATGTCGAACCATCCTTGGGAACAGAGTCAGATTTGCATCATAGATTTCTTATACAGCAGTGGGAAGATGAATTAGAAAGAAATCATAGGAAGGCTATGAACAGTTCAGCTGAAAGATAAGGGCCTGCACTATTAACAGTGAAAAGACAACCCCACAGACTGGGAGAAAATATTTGCAAATCACATATCTGATAAGGGATTAATATACAGAATATACACAGAGCTCCTCGAACTCAACAATACAGTACAAAAATGGGCAAATGACAAGAACAGATATTTCTCTAAAGAAGATATACAAATAAGCCAATAAGCAGCACATGGAAAGAAGTTCAACATCACTAATCATTTAGGGAACTGCAAATCAAAACCATAATGAGAGATCACCTCACAACTATTAGGATGGCTACTATAAAAAAAAAAAAAGGAAATAGCAAGTGTTGGTAAGGATGTGGAGAAATTAGAACCTTTGTGCACAGTTGGTGGGAATGTAAAATGGTGCAGCCACAGTGGAAAATAGTTTGTTGGTTCCTAAAAAATTTAGAACTAGAATTACCACAGGATCCAACAACTGAATTTCTGGGAATATACCCAAAAGAACTGAAAGAAGGGTCTTGAAGAGATATCTGCACACCCAATTTCATAAAGGCATTATTCAAAATAGACAAAAATAGAAGTAACCCAAGTGTCTATGGACAGATGAATGGATAAGCAAAATACGGTATATACAATCAGCCCTCCATATTCATGATTTCTGTGTCCACACTCATCCAATGTCAAATCCAAATTATTTGGGAAAAAACTTCCAGAAATTTCCAAAGAGCAGAACTTGAATTTGCCTCATGCCACCAACTATTAACATACCATTTACAATTATTTACGTAGTATTTACATAGGTATTATAAAGTAATCTATAGACGATTTAAAGTATACAGGACAATGTCTATAAGTTATATGCAAATACTATGCTATTTTATATAAGGGACTTGAGCATCATGGATTTTGGTACCTGTGGGGCATCCTGGAACCAATCCTCTGAAGATACTGAGAAACAACCCTATATACAATGGAATATTATTTGGCCTCAAAAGAAAGGAAATTCTGACACATGCTACAACACGGATGAACTCTGAGGACATTATCCTATGTAAAATAAGCTGATCACAGAAGGACAAATTCTGCATGATTCCACTCATGATGTTCTAGTGTGGTCAAACTCATAGACACAAAGTAGAATTGTGTTTGCTAGGAACTGGGGAAAAAGGGGAAAGGAGAGTTATTTTTTAATGGGTATAGAGTTTCAGTTTTGCAAGATGAAAACAATTCTGGAAATGGATGGTGGTGATGGCTGTATAATAATATCAAAGTACTTGATACCACTGAACACTTAAAAATGGTTAAGATGGGGAATTTTGTCATGTGTATTTTACCACAATTAGAAGGAAGAGAGACAGAGAGAGAGAGAGAAGAGAAGAGGGATAAGAGCCTGAACTAAGGTAGTTATGATGGATTTGGAGAAAAATCTAGAATGATGCCTACGTTCAGGACTGGGCAGATGACAGTGCCACCAACTGAGATGGGAAATACAGAAGGAAGAAGAGGGTTCAGTGGAAATAAATTTAGATTTTACACATGAAATCTGAAGTGCCTGAAGCACTTGAGGATACCGGACAGATGGTAATTCAACTTATCTACCATGGGGATCCAGGGTGTGTGAAAGAGGAAAGGGAAGAGAAGCTTGGAGGAGGGGGAGAGAGGACGTAAAAAAGGAGGAGATAATGAAGGAGAAAAACTGAAGAGTAAAGATATTTGAAATCTCTATGAAGTAAAGAGAATATAATTTCTGGAGCCAGATAGCTGGGTTCTCATTCTAACTTGGCCATTTACTCACTATAGGACTTTGGCAAGTTTCTTAGCCTCTCTGTGACTCATTTTCCTCATTTGTAAAATGGAGATAACACCTCAAGGAGTGTTCAAAAAGACTGAGTAATCTAATTTATGTAAAGAATATAAAAGAGTGTCTGAAACACAGTAAGTGCTTCATCAGGTCTTAGCTGTTATTTTAACTACACTGAGGAAAAGTAAAAATGAAATAAAGAAAAATATTATTTTAGAGACCTGGATACAAAGGAAAGGGTTACCTGTTTTTGTGTTGGACCTTGTTTTGAGAAATAACCAAAGGAGAAGAGCCATGGGAACTAAAGGAAAAAATAAAACCTTTAGTGATATTTTCAAAAATTCATGGAAAATACGTCTAAGGTCTAATTTCATAGAAATATTACTTACTTTTATGAGGAGTTGCCTTCCAATGCCAAACTTCACAAAGAATAAAAAGAAAAGTCCAGCAAACATCAGCTTAATAACAGAGGTGACACCTCCCACAGTTACATAAGCAGCATACTGAACCTAGATGAAGAATATAAAGTCAGGATGTTACTCCCTACTTTCTTAGACCAAGTAATACAAGAATGTTAGCTACTAATAACTTACTCTATAGTCATAAATATCGAACAAAAGCAGTTTCCATTTTATGAATGTGTTATGTTCCAAAAGCTTGTCCAGAAATCAGACACTGGGAAGACATTTTTTTTTTTTTCGAGGTACGAGGGCCTCTCACTGTTGTGGCCTCTCCCGTTGCGGAGCACAGGCTCTGGACGCGCAGGCTTAGCGGCCATGGCTCACAGGCCCAGCCGCTCCGCGGCAATCTTCCCGGACTGGGGCACGAACCCGTGTCCCCTGCATCGGCAGGCGGACTCTCAACCACTGTGCCACCAGGGAAGCCCCCAGGGAGGACATTTTTTAAAAGAAATTATTAAAATGGGCAGAAGGCCTAAATAGACACTTTCCAAAGAAGATACACAGATTGCCAACAAACACATGAAAGGATGCTCAACATCACTAATCATTAGAGAAATGCAAATCAAAACTACAATGAGGTATCACCTCACACTGGTCAGAATGGCCATCACCAAAAAATCTACAAACATGGGACGCGTACTGCAAAGAAACAAAACAAAACAAAACAAAAAAACTACAAACAATATATGCTGGAGAGGGTGTGGAGAAAAGGGAACCCTCTTGCCCTGTTGGTGGGAATGTAAATTGATACAGCCACTATGGAGAATAGTATGGAGGTCCCTTAAAAAACTAAAAATAGAACTACCATATGACCCAACAATCCCACTACTGGGCATATACCCTGAGAAAACCATAATTCAAAAGTAGGCATGTACCACAATGTTCATTGCAGCTCTATTTACAATAGCCAGGACATGGAATCAACCTAAATGCCCATCAACAGATGAATGGATAAAGAAGATGTGGCACATATGTACAATGGAATATTACTCAGCCATAAAAAGATGAAATTGAGTTATTTGTAGTGAGGTGGATGGACCTAGAGTTTGTCATACAGAATGAAGTAAGTCAGAAAGAGAAAAACAAATACTGTATGCTAACACATACATATGGAATCCAAAAAAAAAGGGTTCTGAAGAACCTAGGGGCAGGACAGGAATAAAGACGCAGACGTAGAGAATGGACATGAGGACACGAGGAGGGGGAAGGGTAAACTGGGACAAAGTGAGAGAGTGGCATGGAGCTATACACACTACCAAATGTAAAACAGATAGCTAGGAGGAAGAAGCCGCATAGCACAGGGAGATCAGCTCGGTGCTTTGTGTCCACCTAGAAGGGTGGGATAGGGAGGTTGGGAGGGAAAAGCAAGAGGGAGGAGATATGGGGATGTATGCATATGTATAGCTGATTCACTTTGTTATACAGTAGAAGCTAACACACCATTGTAAAGCAATTATACTCCAATAAAGATGTTAAAAAAAAATTGTTGCAAAAGGTAATTAGCTCCCCCTATTTGAACACAAAAGTCCACATAATCTATATATAAAAAGTCCATAACAATATACCTGAGTTTAACAATTATACATTACAGAGTGTAGACTCCACTTACAATCTCTTCTATAAGAAAATACTCTCGTTTTTTGTTTTTTTTTTAAAACTTGACATAGTTTCCTCTTCAAGTCTCAGCAGTGGGAAAAATTACTTCCCTCACCAAATGGAGTAGGATAGTTCTCTAGAGGTAGCAAGGAGATAAGAGAGAAGAACCTAGACACCTCCATAAGCAACAGAAAGAGTATTCTAGCAGCTGAAACTCGCAACAGGGCTGTTGGGTATTTACGATACCAGGATTTCCTATACTGAACTTGCTGCTATTGTGTTACATTAAAAAGGTATTCAGAAGGTCAGAGTTGAATTATGGGAGAAGGCTACTACCACCCCCATAAAATGCAAAATGTTCTACACTACTAATTCTTTATGCTTCCAGAAACTGAAACATGCACTATTTTAGCTCTTTCTTTTTTTGCTTTATAAACATAAAAATCCTACATTAAAATGATAGGGGAACTGAAACAAACATAGAATACTCTTTATTAAAAAATAAATCATATACGCTTACAGGTGATTGCTCTAAATTTTCGTGCAAGTAACGCTGAGTCCGCTTCACAACAGACACATCTGCTCCCAAGAAAGGAATGGAATAACTGTTGAGTTCTCTGCAGTAAGAAATTGGCCACCTGCAAGACAGAAGCATGTTGTATCTTCTCCATTTACAGTGACCACAACTATAACTGGTAGATTTCTGAATAAAAACCTTAACTCTTCTTGAGGCAATTAATAATAACAGTAAAGATGGCAGATCTGCTCTTAATTAAAATTTACTTCAGTATTTGTCCTTTGTTCTCTACACCTGCACCCAAACAAGTGACAAGTTGGAACAATGTAGTATTCTTCACACCATGGGCACTTAACACATATAGTTTGACCATGTTTTATACCCCATCAATTTCCCTAGATAATGATAAGAAGAACACTCATTTCAACAGCCAAACTCTGAGTTTAGAGTTCTCACATATAAATACTAATTAATAGGTTGATTAATATACATAAGATCATCACATTTTTACAGCATGAAATTTAATTGATGTTTAATTTTGATATTGATAGTGAAGAGTCATAAAACTGATTTTTTCCAGAATTTTCCCAGAATCCAAATGTATTATTATATATGAAGTACTTAAACTTAGGGTAACATATTAATTATATTTTATTTATCTTTGAAAACAATCCTGAACTCACTATAAAAGTCTCCAGGCTTTTCTTAGTAGCATATGTTATTAACAGTCAGATAAACAACAATATGGTTAGATAAACTGAAGAATAGATTTTGAGATAATATACCTTCTTTTCAATTTTGGACCAACAATTGGGACAGGCTTCAAATTGGACTCATTTCGTAGTTTTTTCAAATTACTCTGATCTCCAAAACCATAAACCGCTGACTTCCAGGTACCATCATGAGTGCACAACCCCTAAGAAAATAATTCAAGAGTTAAAGCAACTTGTCTTAGAACTGACACAATATTGTAAATTAACTATACTCCAATAAAATTAAAATATTAGAAGAAACATGTCTTAAGGGATAATTACTAAAATGTAAAACCAAGTAATTTATAATTGATACAAAGAACATTTCACCTCTATTTGAGCAAGGCATAATCCCTTATTTAATAATCTTGAGATAAATTTTTATGACTGGCTAGGCAGCAGTAAAACTCATCAGTTTGATCACATTCACTATTTATACCCTATTTATATATTATATATTTACAAACATATGCCCTTTCTTCTTTCCTCCTACCATTATTTATGCTCTTTTTAATAAGTTTCATGTCATCATTTTCACTCAACTATTTATCACTGATTGCTTTAAGCAGAAAAAAAGAAACACTAAAACCATCAGAAGATTCAGGTTTTCATATAACAGCTTTGATGAAACTGAAAGGTAAAGAGACACCAACCTAATTTCTATTTTGGTACAGATTAATTTCTTCTGTTTGTTAAAACTAAATCAGAGCTAAAAGTCTTAAGAGTTTGATTTGTGAAACTATCCTCAGTCTGCACCTAGCCAATCTGACCTACTTGCAAAGATTTCCAAAAATCAGGAGAAAATAGTTTTTTTAAAAACGTTAAGAGTATCTTCTCATACAAATAAGCCATCAAAAAGGCAAAAATTACATTCCATTTTAAAAACCTTTTATTTTGTTGAAAAATAGAAAGAAAAGTGCACAAGACATAAAAGTATAATTTAATGTAATTATGAAGCTAACATCTATGTAAACCCAGAAGGCCCTCCTTCTGTCCTGCCTTTGTGGTAATCAAGAAAACTCCTTGCTTCTTTAAGAGTTTTACCACTTAAGTATTCATTTCTGAACAGTGCAGTGAGTTTTGCCCGTTTCTAAATTTTACAGAAATGGAACCATATAATGTATATTCCTTGAGTTTGGCTTCTTTTGCTCAAAATTGTGATGTTAGGATTCATCATGTGTTAGAAGGACCTCCTACCCTGCTGTTGACCTTCCATTTTCTTAATGGTGTCTTGTGATATAAAAAGACATACTCAATTTAAAATTTTAAATGTATTCCACTTTTTTTTATATTTAATGCCTTCCGTGTCTTTTGCCAGCAGTCATTTGTTCCCTGTACAACGTGGTGACTATAGTTTATATTATATAGAAAATTAGAAATTTGCCAGGAAAGATGATTTTAAAAGTTCTTAGGACTTCCCTGATAGTGCAGTGGTTAAGAATCTGCCTGCCAATGCAGGGGACACGGATTCAATCCCTGGTCTGGGAAGATTCCACATGCCGCGGAGCAACTAAGCCCGTGCACCAAAACTACTGAGCCTGTGCTCTAGAGCCCGTGAGCCACAACTACTGAGCCTGTGTGCCACGCTACTGAAGCCCATGTGCCTAGAGCCTATGCTCCTCAACAAAAGAAGCCACCGCAATGAGAAGCCCACGCACTGCAACGAAGAGTAGCCCCTGCTCGACACAACTAGAGAAAGCCCGCATGCAGCAACAAAGACCCAACACAGCCAAAGATAAATAAATAAATAAATACAATTTAAAAAATTGTTTATATGCTTGAAAAATAAACATATAAAGAGCTGCTGATAATCAGATTCCAAATAAAGAAAAGTTACTTCAAAAATAAATAAATACAAGTTCTCATCACAAGGAAAAAAACTTAAGTATGGTGATGGATGCTAACTAGTGGTGATCATTTGTAATATAAACAAATATTGAATTATTATGTTGTACACCTGAATAGTACAATGTTATATGTCAATTATACCTCAATAAAAATAAATTAACAAAATAAAATATATTTCTGGAAAAAAAGAAGCCATTCCTGAGGCCATGAAATATTCATCTTCTAAAAGCTTACTGTTTAGCCTTATGCATTTAGGTCTATAACCCACCTAAAGTTGATTTTTGTACACAGTGCAAAGTATGAGTCCAATTTCATTGTTTCCCCACACCCATCATCTCCCGAAAAAGACCCTTTACCATAAATCAAGTGCTCATATATGCACAAACTACTCTGAGTTCTTTATCCTAATCTGCTGGCCTATCGATATCTCCCTGCCAATGTAACACTCTGACTTAATAATGTCTTGATATTCAAGAACATCCTTCTACCTTATTCTCCTTTAAGAAAGTGCTGGTTATTCTTGGCCCTCTGCATTTCCATATACATTTTAGAATTAGTTTGTCAAATTGCACACTAAAACAAAACAAGCAAGCGAAAAAAAAACCTGTTTGCGATTTTGATTGGAATTATATGGGATTATAAATTAATTTAAGGAAAACTGATATTTTAACAAAATTGAGCCTTCCAATCCATGAATATGGTGGATTCTTCCATTTATTTGTCTTCTTTAAGGTCACTCAATAACATTTTATAGTTTTCTTCATAGAAATCTTGTACATTTTATATCTCTTATTCTTAAGTACTAGATTTTTTAATGTTACTATAAATGGTCTCATTTTAAAAAATTCATTTTCTAACTGTGGCTGGTATACAGAAATGCAACTGATTTTTATATTACTGTTGTATCCAGCAACAATAAAGACTAGAGTGGAAATAAATGAAACAGATAATAGAAAAACAATAGAGAAAATCAATGAAACCAAAAGGTGGTTCTTTGAAGAAATCAACCAAAATGAAAAACCTTTAGCTAGACTGACAGAGAGAGAAAGAAAAAGAAAGAGAGAGAGAGAGAACTCAAATTACTAAAATCAGGAATGAAAGAAGGGGCATTACCAACCTTTCAGAAATAAAAAAGTGTATAAGGGAATACTATGAACAACTGGATGCCAACAAATTAAACAACCTAGATGAAATGGACAAATTCCTAGAAAGACACTGTTACGGATTAAATTTTGTACCCACCCCAAATTTATATGTAGAAGGCCTAACCCCCGGTACCTCAGAATGTAACCTTATTTGTAAGGAGGGTTGTTGTAGATGTAACTAGTTAAGTTGAGGTCATACATATTGGAGGAAGTGGGCCCCCAACCCCAAACCACTGGTGTCCTTATAAAAAGGGAGAAATTTGGACACACACACATATGAAGATGGAAGAGAGGTCGGAGTGATGCATCTACAACAAAGGAACACCAAAGATTGCAAGCAAACCACCAGAAGCTAGGAGAGAAACATGGAACAGATTCTCCCTCACAGCCCTCAGAAGAAACCCTGCCAACATCTTAATCACGGACTTCTAGCCTCCAGAACTGTGAGAACAATGTTTCCCTTGTTTAAGCAACCCAGTTTGTGGTACTTTATTACAGGAGTCCTAAGAAACTAATGCAGACACAAACTACCAAAACGGACTTAAGAGTATACAGAAAATCCTAACAACCTATAAGAAGTGAAGACATTGAATTCTTATCATCTCTTCACTGATTTCTAGTATAATTTCATTATAGTCTAAAACATACTCTAGAACGGGGGTTGGCAAACTATTTCTGTAAAAGGTCAAACTAAATATTTTAGGCTGTGCAGGCCACATCTGGTCTCTACTGCGTATTGTTTTTTTTATTATAGCTCTTTAAATATGTTAAAATTATTCTTAGCTTGCAGCCATATAAAAGTAGGCCATGGGCTGACCCTGCTCTGGAGCTGCACTATCTGGTATGGAAGCCATTATATAGCATATATGGAACACCTTCATCACTGAGGGAAGATTTACTGGACAGCACTGTCCTTGAGTATATGATTCCAACTCTCTGAAATTCTTTTGAGTCTTGCTTTATGGTCTAATACATAGTCTAAGATTCAATTTTTTATGTAAAGTAACAAAGCTTAAGGGGAAAAGTAGGATAAGGAGTAGGAGGAGAACAATCCTGTGCCAAGGGATGCATAGAATCAAGGCAGTTACCTCTGTCCATCCTTGTGAAATTAAGGCTCTGTATTTTGCTTTAAGGGGAATGAGAAGGAGCTGCATTGATTTCGATGTTTTCAAATGTCTCGTCCTGATTAAGGCCCAGCTTTGAGTCCTTATAATAATAGGACTTAATAACATTTATTGAGTGATTGTAAAGTGCCAACCACTGTTCTGATTTATATTCATTGACTAATTTAATCCTCATAGCAATCATATGAAGGAGACACAACTCTCATCTCCTGTTATAAGATCATCTCCTGCTCCTCTTTCAAAAGAAGCCTCTTTTCTAGCTCTGTTTTCTCACTATCTCCCTGTAGTGGACATCTGTTTTTTGTCAGTCCTGCACTGATTTCCTGCAGGGAATTCTTAATTCCCCTACCCTATGTTCTGCTTACAACACTCTCTTTCCTATTGGAAGTTTGTTACGTGTTGTTGAGAAGGGCTTGGCCCTATGATTCCCTCTCCAGAGGCCCATGACCCAGGCCTGGGCAACCTTATTACTCCATTACCCCAGGTCACACTGTTTGGCTCAAGAATGACCAAATGACCCAATACTTGACTAATCTTCCCCATCTTTGAATATTCAAACTCTGCTAGCTGTTCCTGGGAAATCATGAACCTTATGGACAATGCATACCTGGGGCTGCCAGTACCTTCCCCCCGCCCACCCCCCGATGGTGAGAGCCTACACTGAGGAGCACAGAAGTAATGCAGAGACAGGAAGAGGAAGAGAAAAAAATGAGTTCCGATAATACCATTTGAACATCCAGATCCAGCCATACTGTTTACTTGCAGATGTTTGGTTACATGAATCAATAAATTCCTTTCTGTTTTGTTGGTTTAAACCAGGTTGAGTTGGCTTTCTAACTCATGTTCCCCAGAGCTCCAAGCATGTCCTTCTTTCTCATTTCTGAGCCTTTGTTTAGGTTGCTGCCTCTCACCTTCCAAATGCTATTCACTTTTCAAGGTTCAACTTAATAAGGCTTCTATGAGGCATCCCCAAATTACTCAGGCCCACTGTCACTTCCCTTTATTCTGATACTCTAGTGGATATTATCTGTAACCACAAATTTTAGCAAGTTTTATACAGTTCTTCATGTTTATTCATCTGAACCTACAATCCAGACAAATAAAACCATTACTTAAACATGCTCCACTCCATCCCACAGTTACATCTTTATTAAACTATTTCCTCTCTCCCTTATCCACATCTCCTCAGCACCAACCTTTAAAATTCCATATCCCAACTTCTCCAAAAAGTCCTTGATCTCTGGCCTCCCGGCTAGATGTAACTCCCCATTCTCAGAATCCTATAGTATTTCATCTGACCTCTTTAATAACAATTTTTGTCTCCTGCTCATCTAAATTATTCCCTTTAAGGGTTTGCATGTTGTTCATTTATGTGTCACACTATCTTGCACTACTATATATACTTGTATTACACAATATGTGAAATACTGACTATTTTTTAAAGAGAATAAATACTTATGAAGCCTCAAGTATAGATAGAGAATTGTGTTAGACACTACTGGCAGTAAAACTACTACCACAAAACATGGTTCTTTCCCAGAAATGCAACTATCTTATGCTCCCAAATAGACCATAAATTCAGTAAGATTACATTTACATTATACATTTCTTGTATGGCCACAAGAGCACCTAACTCCAAGTTAGGCACATAATAAAAATGCACTGATTTGCACTAAGGTGATAATTTTCTAGGCTGACAACATTCATCACACAACAATGATAGATCTTTAGTGTTAGGATGATGGTAACTCATTCGAATAATGAACTGTGCAGTTTTAAACAAATTCTATTTTAAGTCAAAATAACTCACAGCAATCTTTACTTTTTAAAATTAAACACTGACTTTCATACACTAAAAATTACAACTGTACATACAATTTAATTAATTGAAACCTTTTTAACAGGCAAGTATCATTTCCAAAATGTTTTTAATATTAACAAAGAAAACACGTGACAAACAAAAACTAACCTCAGGTCCTGAATGTATAGTCAGGAAACTTTCCACAGCAGTCAATGTACCTAAAAGAGAAGGAAAATGGTAAAAGTAAAATCAAATAAAAATCTATTAACCCAGGATAAGTAATAATAAGCTATTCCTATTCATTTAGGGAACATTTTTATTAGGCCTACAGCTGATATAATCAGGAAAATCTGTGCTATAACAGTATTATTAGGTTATTGTAAACAGATTTAAGGAGCAGCTAAAGCCAGATAAATTATCAGAAAAATAGTAGTTTAGTATAAATTAACTGCTGGTACTCACAAAATCTTTTCTAGTATTCAAACTGACATTGCAAAAAATCTCTTCCAATAAGGCAACAATTTAGCTCACTGATTCTGGAAGGCCATCAGTTCTCAAAACTACATCTATGGGCTTCCCTGGTGGCGCAGTGGTTGAGAGTCCGCCTGCCAATGCAGGGGACACGGGTTCGTGCCCCAGTCTGGAAAGATCCCACATGCCGCGGAGCAGCTGGGCCCGTGAGCAATGGCCGCTGAGCCTGCGTGTCCGGAGCCTGTGCTCCGCAACGGGAGAGGCCGCAACAGTGAGAGGCCCGCGTACAGCAAAAAAAAAAAAAAAAACTACATCTATGGGAATTATTCTATTTTCCAATATGAAAGCTTTCAAGAAGACTCATTAGTAGTGACTTACAATGAATATACAGAAACCCTACCAAAATGGGCCTTTGTGATGGCTTATTAAATAAAGTAAGGCTATTTAAATGAAATAAAAATATAATGAGTAAAAACAAAGTAGAAAACCAAGGCCAGAAAAAAAGGGGAGAAATCAATTATATTAACCATGAGGACTAATACATACGTATAGTGGTTAAGTATTTAATTAATCTTTGAGCTTATCGAGAGCAGTAAGACAAAAGAAAAACATAACGGGCTAGCTAATTCTCAAAATCTGATAAAATATACCAATTTGTTAAGAGACAGTATTCCTAGCTTTAATTCCAAGAGAAAATTAAAGCATGGGGCCTTAGAAAGTTGACAATGAGCAAGGTAACAAATAACCACACCATCTACAATGATGTTACAGCAGAAAAGAACTAAAGCCACATAAATATCACTTATCTAACACTGTCAAAAACCAAGAATAGATCATTAAATTCTAACTCACTGGAGAGGATTCTGAGAGTTGTTAAGAGAAAGTGGCCTGGATACATGGCTCTTTGATCTAACCCTGTGCACAGAAAGAACATGTATCGCCTAAGGCAGTATGTAATGAAATGTGAGCCACCTGAGTCAACAATTAGCTGGGGTATTTGTTAAATGCTGACTCCTAGGTTTCAGTGTCTGAAAAAAAGTTCTAAAATAAATCTTAAAGTAATATTTCTCCCTTAAAAATAAAAAAGGACCTATTCAAAATAACAACTATTAAATCTTTAAGAATAACCTCAATAAGAAACATGTAGGACCACCATGAAAAATACTCTAAACTTTTTCAGTAAATGGAGATTTTTTTAGTAAGTTTTTTAATAAATGGAAATATACCAGATCCATGGGTTGAAGACTAAATAAATATTTTAAAGATGTTCAATTCATGCCCTTCTCTTTATTGGGAATGGTTCCAGCGTTTCATCATTAAGTATGATGTTGCCTACTGCTTTCTGACATTCACTGTGTTAAGAAAGTATTCTATTCCTCAATTTCTAAAAATCTAAAATCAATAAATGGCAGGCATGCGTATTACCTTTGTTGAGCTTTGGTTTCAGAGTGACCGTTCTAATATAAACTGGAACACTTTCCATAATTTTAAGCTCTAGAATGGTTTAAATAGAACTGGACTTATTTGCTTCAGGTCATTTTTATAAAGGGCATTTTTTATGTATGTATAACATTCCACTGTTTTACTGTAATAGTGATTTTTTCCCATTCTTATTGTCTCCATTTTATAAATGAGCTAAAAAAGATGTCAAAAAGCTTGTTCAATACTTTCTAGCTTTGGTCGTTAAAAAAAATTAAAACTTTCCAATTATAGTATGTGTATAAATTATACTTTAAGATGTATTAATTCCTAAACAAAGCAAGTTTGAATTTATAATGCCTGCCAAAAATTTCTTCCAGAAATTTTATAGCTATAACCACAACTAAATTCTAATGGAGAATTCCTTCCTTTAGAACACTTATAGTACTATCCATACCTCAAAAAACAATAGTGTCAATATCATTTTCTAACAAGTACAGCTATATTAAAAACAAAGTATGTGTTTTAATACTACCCATTAATAGTTGTTTCTTTTCTCAAGAAGATTTTAGTTCACCACAATTACAAACATGAAACACCTCTATTTTAAATTCCATTATTGCTTCTTGATCAATAATTACCATTCATTTTATTTCTGGTATATATTACTCCCAGATCTGCTGGAATGGAGTCAAAGCCACTGCTTCCAATGATATAAGCCCCTTTTTCTGCAGCTTTCTCATGATACTTCCAATACATTAGTTCCAGAAACTAAAGATTCAAGACAAAAGATCTGAATCAGAGCTACGGAGAAACATCTAGACCAAAATTAAATGATTTACCTTTAAAAACAAAGCAATTAAACTGTGAAAATGCTAACCAAGATGGCTCTGCAGCAAAATATTAACTGCCAAATAGTTGGCACTTACTCAGCAAACATACCTACTATGTTCCAGGTGGTGTGAGAGGTATGCAGATCTGACTTAATTCATTTTTTAGAATGACTTTTAAATGCAAAAGCAATACCTATTATGAAAAATTAATATAGAAAAATACAAAGAAAACAAAAAAAAGTTACCCCAAATCACATCTTCCAGATGAACATCATTACAGACATATATCTGTGCACATATGTAAGTAGAAAGAGTGGTAGGAAAGGAGGGAACGCAAGAACGGAATAATGTCTGTTCAAATTCTTTGCCTGTTTTTTTTTAAAAACAGTTCTAGATTTACAGAAAAAAAATTGAGTACTAGAGAGTTCCTAGGTACTCCACACTCAATTAACCTTATCATTACATCTTTTACATTAACATTTATTATAATTAATGAACCAATACTGATACATTATTACTAACTAACGTCCCTATTTTGTTCAGGTTTCCTCAGTTTTTATCTAATGTCCTTCTTCTGTCCAGGATCCCATTCAGGATACCATACTACATTTAGTTGTCATGTCTCCTTAGGCTCCGCTGGCTGTGATGGTTTCTCAGACTTTCCTGGGTTTTGATGACCTTTACAGTAGTGGTCAGGTACTTTGCAGAATGCCCCTCTATTGGAAATTGTCGCATGATTTTCTCATGACTACGCTAGAGTTACAGGTTTTGGGGAGGAAGACGGGGTAAAGTGCCATTTCCTGATGTCATATCAAGAGTACATACTATCTCACAGACACAGAAAATAAACTTATGGTTACCAAAGTGGGAGGGAGGGAGAGATGGATAAATTAGGAGTATGGGATTAAAAGATACACACCACTATGTATAAAATAGATAAACAACAAGGATTTACTGTATAGCACAGGGAACTATATTCAGTATCTTGTAATACCCTATAATGGAAAAAGATCTGAAAAAATATATATATATAGCTGAAACACTTTGCTGTACATCTGAAACTAACACAATATTGTAAATCATTTAAAAAAAGAAGAGTACATACTATCAACATAATTTCTCACTGGTGATGTTGACCCTGAACACCTGGCTGAGGTGGCGTTTGTCTGGTGTCTCCACTGTAAAGTTCTTCTCACCCTCACCCTCCCCCTGCCACTTCCATACTGTACTCACTGGAAGGCAGTGACTGTGTAGCCCACACATAAAGAGGGAGGAGTGAAGCTCCCCCTCCTCAAGGGCACAGCAGTTATGTGAATTATGTGGAATTCTGCACAGGTGATTTGCCTCTTTTCTTCCCTTTGCCCATTTTAAATTGGGTTATTTAAATTTGTATTTTTGACTTATATATATTCTGGCCCATTACTAGGTTTTGATGTCACGTTCATGGTACTTTATGAGATAACTTAGCAGCTTTCCACCATTTTCTCTGCTCTAGAATATTTTAAATAAGATAGGAATAGTTTCTTTTACATTCATATTTCCTACCTCTTCTTTTATCAGTCTTGGTAATTTACACTTTCTCAACACTTTCCAATATACACCACCAACTGATAAGCTCTAAGTATGTATATACCAGCACACTGATGATGGTACTCAGCAGAGACTATAAGGACATATGAGATTACAGTTATAAAGGAGCTAGTGTAGCTCAGTGCTTATTAACACTCCACTTCCTGCAGTGTTAATTCAGGCAAACCTCAATGCAAGTCCTAGTTTTTCTACTTAATGGTTGCATGACTCTGAGCAAGTTTTATTTTAATTAATTCTGTTTACAGCATGCAGTAGCAATAAAAATCAACACATCCTATACATAAAGGCCATGGAAGAAATCAGGATGTAGGGAAGAAAAATTCAAGAAAACTGAAGCTAAGACCTTACCATCATGCTCTCCTTCAAGCTTTCAAAGAAATACCATCTCTAAATGCCACAGAGTCATCACCTTCTAAAATCTGTCTGCAAAATTACACTAAATATTTTTCACTTTAACAGAAAGTTGTATTGTTAATTTTGTTCCTTCTTTTCCATTTTACATACCTGAGGTTCTCCACAGATGTCAATACAGCTAGTTCCATTTTCAACACATGCTTTCACTACAGGTTCTCCATAAAATCGGTACTGGGAGAATAAAGAAAACCAACAGTTTACTCTTACTTAGCAAGCTTAAATGAAGGAATACCACTGAGTGTTGGAAGTACAGTCTTCACTATTAAGAAATCAAATATTAATAAAGTAGCCTAATGAGAAAATGATGTAACTGCAATTTACTGACTCTCACAGTGTAAATAAAAGCATGATGGAATTACCTCTAACTGAAGACAAAGTCCAAAGTTTTATAAAAGAAGTGACTCATCTGAGTTGAATTCTGAAGAACAGTAAGGATTTGCCAGGAAAAAGAAAATCCAAATAATGGAAAAATTATATGTAAAAGTGTAAAAAAGGGTGATGCTCAGGATACCTGAAGCACAGAGTAGTGGAGAGGGAAGTGGTAAGAGATGAGTCTGGAAAGAAACACTTGGGCCAAATCAGGAACGACCCTGAGTGCCACGTTATCAAGACTGAACTTTATCTTTTCTGCATTGCTGAGCCCTCCTAGAGTATTTTACACAGGACAGTGGTGGAACGTTTATAACACAGACATATCACTCTGCCTGTGGTATTGGAAAACAAAACTCACGGCAGGTAAGAAATGAAGGACAAAACTAAGGAAGCGGAAGGATATACTAAGAGTGAGATACACTTAGAAGACAGAAATGACTGCACTTCCTGATTAGCTGGACATGGGGACCAACAACTAATGGCAGTATTAGCAAAATAAAGAAAGGACAAAGAGGGTTGGAGGGGATAAGTTTAATATTGTACAAAGGAGCTATTCTGAGCCTGTGTGATTTTGGATCTCCCAAACTATTTGTTGCTCAAACTCAAGGAATTAAAATTTAAAAATTTTTATATAACTGTTAATACATCAGAGTCAGTCCCATTTCAAAGGAAGCATGACAAATTTTCCCTTTGTGAGGGAAGGGTAAGCGGAAGCATAAACTCCTCTGCTCCTCTCATTGCTCACAGCAAAAGATGGAGAAAGGAGATGGTCTGCTTCTTCTAGCCTTCAAGAAACAGGTAAACGGACACTTAAAAGAAAAGACAGGGCACTACAGGGATTGCCCTTTTCAAGTGGGTCACTTAGGCTCCTCTCTACCTGACTCCACAGCCTCATCTCCACATCCTCCTCCCCCTTCTTAAAAACAGCAAATGACACTGGAATTACAGGACTAGAAAAGTGTGTTTAAGTTCTAGTTCATCCTCTGCTATTCATCAACCATGCAAAATTACTGAAAGCACTTAACTTCTGAGGCAACGTAGTACAACAGAACAAACAAGGGCTTTCAAGGCAGCAGGACCCAAGTTCACATTCTAAATCCATCATCTACTAAATTGTATGAATTTATTTACAAATGACATATATGGACTACTATACTAATAAAATATACACTTTAAACATACATAAAATGGACACAGAGTTGAAATTAAAATGAGTACAAGTCAAAGCTCTATTTTCTTTCTGTACCCAATGGATCATCTTGGGTAATTTTTACACATATCCATTTGAAACTCACTTAGCAATTTCCTTGGCCTCCTGGTTATTTTACCCCCGAACACCTCAAGTTGTCCCGTAGTTCACCTGGGTCAGAATCAGCTGGGTCGCTCGTTAAACATGCTGGTTACTCAGTCCCACCCCAACTCCCTCCAGTAATAAGTTTTCCGGGGTAGACTGCAGTAACCTGCATTTTAAATGAGCCTCACTGGTGACTCTTACGTACGTTAGAGGTGGAGAATCACCTCCCTAGACATGCTCCCTGGAAAATCTCACCAACTTTCTGGATTTCTACTACAATATGTATACTGATGACATCCAACTCCTATCTCCAGAGCTGCTCACTGACGAGGCTCCCTCATCTGTGGCTTCTGTTATAAACTTCAGGACCCGCAAGAGCTCAGGACATGGGGCAAAATGAATTTCACTTTGGCTTCTTTTCCTCTCCTCTATTTCCTCTTCACCCTGACTTCCTTACTTGCTTAAGAAAATAATTCCACTATATAGTACGCATTTCCTGTCTTAATTCAAAAATATATCTAGCAGACACCTCAGTTTCAACACAACCAAAATCAGATTCATCATCTTTCTCTCAACAGCAGTTTTTCCCCCTCCACTTCCTAGCACAGGAGACAATAAAGAATAATGCTTAAAAGTATTGATTCAGTCATTTTCTGTATATTTTGACATAATACTTGTTTACATATGCCTGACTAGTTTTACAGCTATCATTTAGCTCTCATTAAAGAGACCCTCACAAAATAGAGAAATGGGTAAAAAAAATACCTTCAAAGAAACAAATTATGACACCAAAACTGGTAAACTGGAGTCTACCCCTGGGAGTATAATCCATATTACAAAGTGAAAACGACCTTCCAAGTAGAGCTTAGGAAGGAGCATGTTTTGGGGTCAAAAAGCTAGAGATGCCTATAAACCATCCAACTGGAAACACTGAGAAGGTAATTCGATCCACCAGTCTGGAGTTTAAGGGGTAGTTCCTCAGTGGAAATAAATTAATGTAGGCATCATCAGGAAACAGATGGTATTGAAAGCCATGGCTTTCAATTCTTTCTGACTACAACCCACCCTAAGAAATTCATTTCACATAGTAGCTCCACACACAAATATATCTGACACAAAAGCTTCATGAACCAGTACGTACCTGTATTACGTGTAATTCACCCTATTTTCTATTTCAGTCTATCTGATTTTTCTTTTCAATGCTTAGTCTTAACCTACTGAACTGATTTCACAAAGTTTAAAAAGTACTGGCCCAGTTACAGTTTCTGTTTGGGATGGTGAAAACGTTCTGGAAATAAAGAGGTGACAGTTATATAAGATTGTGAATGTACTTAATGTCATTGAAGTGTATACTTAAAAATGGTTAAAATGCTAAATTTTATGTTATGTATATTTTACCACAATAATAATAATATTAAAAAATGGTCCAGGGAATATAAACAGAAAAGAGTTTCTAAGGCTTAAGGTCTGAGACCTCTGGCATTCACAGGAGGATAAAAAGATCCAGCAGAGGAGACTGAGACAAAGTTGGTAGAGAAAAAGAAAACTAGGAGAGGGCAAGAATTCAGATCCCAAGTGAAGAAAGGAAAAAGTGATCAACTGTCACAAATGCTGAGAGGTCTGATTAAGATGAGGACAGAGAACTGATGATTGGATTTGACAGGACGGGGATGCTGGCAGAGTAGTTTCATTTAAGGAGTATGGATAAAAGCCTGACAAGACGAGACAGAGGAGGAGGTGAGGGAGTGGAGACAGTAAGGAAGGCAAACTCTTTCAAGTTTTGCTAAAAAGGGGCACAGAAAAATGGGAGTAGTTAGAGGAGCATGCAGAATTCAGAGAAGTTTTTGTTTAAATGGGAGATATAATCCCATACTTGTATGTTGAGAGAAATAATCCAATCAAGAGGCAAAATTTGATGAGAATAAGAATATGTGTAACTGTAAACCTGTAAATATAAAGTCTTTGAATACCGTGTCCATGAGAAGCAGGGGTAGTTTTTCCCTGTAAAAGGAGATAAGGCAGAGTCAGGATACAACGCAGATAGGAAGATCTGGTGGTATAAATTCTCTTCTGACAGCCTGTACGTTCACAGTTTAAAAAAAAAAAAAAAGGAAAGAAAGAAAGGAAGGGAGGGAGAAAGGAAAGAAGGAAGGAAGGAAGAAAATCACGAGGTAAGAGTGAGGAAAAAGGAAGAAAGGGGTGGGATGCTAAAAGTATGAGAAAAAAGAAGTTATAAAACTGCTGCTTCAGCGAGTAGGAGAGAAAACAGCCTAGGAAAATAGATTAGAATTGCTGGAGGTACTGAGGCTGCATGTGAGGTTTGTAACCACATATTTAAAGTGGGATAGTCAGCATCGGGATGCATTTTTCTCCAGCCAGACTGGGTTATACATGTTCAGGTAGAGTAAGCAGCGAGCTGGAATAACCAGGGCTGGGGTTTCTCCAGAGTACTTCGGAGGGAGGGACAAGCTGGCTGAGGATGTATATAAGACAGTGATTCAAGCAACAAACCACAGACCACATTCTAAACTAGTTAATGAAATAAAATGAAATAAACAATAGAAATACATTTCATTTGGTGACAATCAAAAGCCTTTCTGGTTTCATTTGATGAAATTATCAACAATTTTCTAGATGCTTAGTTTTCAAATGTTTTGACAATTGAGAAAGCTTCCTCAGATCCATAAATGTCACCAACATTCACCCTGTTACACAGACCACAAGTGTCTCTTTCACATCCAGTCCAATAGCAGCAGCTAGAGGTTCTCCTTTCAAAATATCCGCTTTCAACCACTTCTCACCACCTCTAACACTCCTACACTGTGATTGGCTTGCTTGGCCCATTCCACTGTTGGTTCCCTACCATCTATTTTTCCTCTCAGAAGCCAAAGAACTTCAAATACGTAAAGCAAATCATGCCCTTGTTTTTAACCATTCAATGGCTCTTTCATATTTAGAAGGAAACCCAAACCCTGATCTTGACCTTGCAGACCTAACCACCTAGTTCCTAGGTACCTCTCCAATCTAACTCCCCACCTCTCTGCCCTACTCACGCTCAACCACGCTGGCCTCTCTCACATCCCTCAGTCAGGCCAAGCACATGCTCATCTCAGGACCTTTGGATTTGCTCTTTCCTGGAACACCCTCTCCTCAAATACTCACAGGATTTACTCCCTCACTGCATTCAGGTCCCTATGCAAATTTCAGTTCCTCACAGAGACCTTCCCTGACCATCCATCTAATAGAGACTGGTGTGCCAATCTTTTTATCTCCCTTCCCTGTTTTATTTTTCTTCAAAGCACCTGTCACTTACTATTATAACATTATTTTTCTGTCTCCCCACTGGACTGTAAGCTCCATGAGGGGTTTTCTGTTTTATTCACCATTATGTCCGTAGACTAGTTCAGTGTACATATAATAAACACTCAATAAACATTTACTGAATAAATGAATGAATCTTTTTTTAATATCTTTCTTTGTACATGCACTAACATATGTACTGGTACAGTAATACAGAATGTAATTTAAAAACAAATAAAAAGTAAATTATGGGTACATGCTCAACCTTTTTTAGTTAAGGGACATGCAGCACAAAAAAAAGTTTGGCAATTATAGCTGTAACCACTGAATAAACCAGCACACATTCCTGGAGTCTAGTGTCACTCTCTCTCTCAGGAGACTTTGGTCATATCCATTTGCTTCTCATGAGAAGTAAAAACTCCCCATATGGGGTTAAGGCCCTGAATCAATTCTTCTGTCCCCTGCCCTTATGTTTCTCTGGAATATAAAATACCAGATTCTGCTAGAAATGAATAGATTGTTTGTTCTGATTCAGAGAAGGGCAGATTACTTACTGGTCCTACACAGTTGAGGACAACTGTTGCCTGTTTAGCCATTTCATCAAGTGAGGCTGGATTAGTGATATCACAAATTATTATTCCAACTTCAGATGACAGTGTCGGCCTTCCTAAAATAAGAAATAAAGTGTTTTAAGCAAATCCCGATACAGTATTAGATCACCCAGCCCTTCTTTTCATAATAACCACTGACGGCAAAGTTACTATATATACTAAAAGCTAATTCCCCCTCTCAAACAAAAGATAAAACTGTTTTTAACCAGGTAATTAAAAATACGGAAAAGACTATGAGGAAAATGGAGTTAAAACTAAGAGTTAATAAAACACATTACTAACCTTTAAAAGAAAATCTAAGATAAGGAATGTGTAAATGACAACTCTATGCAAAATGCCAATTTTACAAGTTTTCAGATAGAAGATGATTTTCCTGACCTCCTCTCCAGGAAGAATTATACTATTATACTATAAAAGCAGTTTCTCATCAATGATTAAACAACAACATATGATAAAATTATGAGGAGGGGAGTTAACATCAACATAATAAAACAAAAGAGGACTGAGGTAAAAGAACACTCAAGTTCATAATAAGGAAATAACTGGAATAAACTGAATCAATAGAGTAACGCAGGTTTCATGGCTCAAGGTGTATTTCCTGCAATAACCTGATCTGGGCACTACAAATGGTACGCAACTAGGCTATACCTGTACAGTCTCATTGAACAGAAAAGAAGAAAGGGAAGCATATATTTTAGTCGTGAAAGTATTTTTCTTGGAAAAGTAAAGAAAGACCAAAAAGCTTTTTGGTCAAGATTCTGTACTTGGGAGTGGCAGCAGGAGAGCTGTAGGAGAGTCCAGCCTACATGTTATCTTCTGTACCAACCACAAACAAAACAGGTTCCAAAAACAGGGCTCTGTGTGGAATTATGTGAGATGAAGGTGAAGTGAAGAACAAAGTATGCCTGAAACTCTAATAGGTGCTATCTGTCTGTACGACAGGGCAGTAGGGTGGAAAACTGACAGCCAAAGTTAAAGGCGACTGACTCCTAACTTAGATGTTCTCACCACGGGGAACATGTGTAGGGTCTCTGCGTGTGTGTGTGTCTCTCTCCGCCACATCTGTATCTCCAGATTTACACTAGCACCTGACATTAAAAAGACCACTCAATAAAACCAGGCTTAATGAATGCCGAAAGAGTAAGTAAACTGCCGAAACAAAAACACCAAAAAAACTTTCTGGATGAAGAGTGCGACTGCTGGAGAATGCTTACAAGTAAAAATTAAATTAAAAAGTAAAGCCACAGCAACGTTCTCCGTAAAACTCCTAAGCTTCCTCTCCCATCTCCAAAACACAAGGCAAAGGGAGAGCACAAGGCAAAGGGAGAGCACAAACCATCCTGAAGAAACCAGTGCTCTACTTTTCTACTCGATCAAACATCAAGAGACTTCCAGGCCCACCAGGTTACCCCCCGCTCTAGAAGGGGACGGAGCAGAGAAAGGAAAAACTAAAGTTCCTATTTCGCCAGTGGGGATTCCCTAACTATGGGAGAAATTCAAGGGGGGGCGGGGATGTCTCTCTCTTGTTTGTTTATGGAACGGAACGAAGCTCTGACGTTATCAGGAGCCCCGTGCTCCTCCTCCTGGGCGCTAACAGGGTTGGGGAGCTCTAGGGGGACCCAGGGAGAGAACCTCTCATTTCAGGCGACTGAAACCCCTCAGCCGGGAGAAGGGGGCTTGGGGATGAGAGCCGCGGCAGTGGGGCCGAGACCGGGGTCCCGGGGCCCCGTCCCAGTCGCCCCCTTTACCCAGTTTCATGGCAGCCCTCTCCAGGACTCGCTGCAGCTTCTCCCGAGAACGGCCCGCCACAGCCCAGGGCAGGCGGGAGCTCCGCTCCGGGGACATCTGCTCCCGGGCCACCTCCTCGGTCACGAACTGGCCGGTAAAGCCAGAGGCGCCGAACACCACCAGGTGGAAAGGCCTCTGCTGGGTCGCCATTACGAGCCCACGGCGATGCAAGGACAAGGATGGGCTGAGTCCACGGCGCCTGCGCCTCAAGCAGCGACCCCAGGACCCGGCGCAGCAACCGTCTCCTCCACGGCTGCCGCAGTCTCCGCTGCCTGAGCGCCGCGTTCCCGAAGGCCCGCGCGCGCCGCTGCGCCAAGGCCCCGCCCACACCGCCTTTTGCTGGCGGCGCCAGTACGCCTCCTCCTTCTCCTCGGGGGTGGGCCCCGCGCTGCTGCTGCTGGCTGCCCTGGCTCGCGAGGCCTGTGTGCTTGCGGGGCTGGCGGCAGCAGGCTGCGGCCCATCCTCCGCCCCGTTGTTGGTCCTGCATAGCTCTGGCTGCCCCAGGCGTCGTATCTTTTCGCTCTCCCGAAGGTTGTAGGGAGCTACGCAAAGAGAGAGCTCACGAAAACCTTCTGACGGCTGAGAGCACTTCCCGCGCCGAAACCCCCCTTTTTCTTTTTATTTTCGAAGCACGTTGTCCAAGGGGGTGTCTGCGGAGCCAGGTGGAGGGTGGACACGGAGTCTGGGGTCCGCCTTCTGTCGTAGGCCCCGCCTCCACCGCCTCGGTGTCCGTCACCTCAGGGACCCCCTTGGTGATGCGACACACAGTTAATGGTGAACCTCCGCCAGAAAGAAACTCCCAGAATTGTCGTGCCTATTGAGCTGTGAGGTAAAGGTGAATGGTGGTTCAGGACGTCCTCGAAATACAGAAGAAATCAAGTTTCTTGAGCAGTCGTTATTTATATATTCAAAAACGGTTTAATATAAATAAATGAATAAGTGAATACATAAATAAATGGGGGAGAAGAGACACATCTCCCAGTACAGAGGCATTCCAAATAATTTGTCATTACGACCTTCTCCAGGAGAAGAGTTTAACTCCCTCCCCTTTGAATATAGGCTTTGCTTAGTGACATACTTTAAAGAGAAGAATGTGGAAAGGGGGAGGAGGGGTGGGAAAGAGAAACGAGGTAAAAATTACCCTGGCCAAATGATCAAGGTTAACATCATCAATACATCATGTTGATAGCACACATCCCTAATATGATGTGATAAGGATGATAGATACTTCATCTCTGTCGGGTTCCTCCCCCAAACCCATAACCTCATTCTAACCATGTTGAATATTCTAGAAGATACCTCCCCAATACTCCCCAAAATGTCAAAGTCATGAAAAAACAAGGGTGGTAGGAGAAACTGTCAGTAACTAAAGGAGCCTAAAGGGACATGATGACTAAATGTAATGTGGTATCCTCGATGGGACCCTGGAACAGAAAAAGGACATGAAAGAAATCCTAGTAAAATCCAAATAAAGTGTGTTTAGCTAATCACAATGCACCAATATTGGTTTCTTAGTTCTGACAAAGGTACCAAAGTAGAGTTAAATGTTAACAGTAGGGAAGACTGGTGAGGGGTGTAGAGAATGCTCTGTACTGTCTTTAACTTTTCTGTAAATCTAAAACAATTGTAAAATTTAACATAATTTTTTTTAATAATAGGAGTGGTTTTAAGACAGTTTATTTTATTTAT
Source organism: Neophocaena asiaeorientalis asiaeorientalis (assembly GCF_003031525.2). NCBI lineage: Eukaryota > Metazoa > Chordata > Mammalia > Artiodactyla > Phocoenidae > Neophocaena > Neophocaena asiaeorientalis. Next base: position 1,347,340 of record NW_020171818.1, read on the forward strand.
TTATCTATGGCAGCGTTAGGTCTTCATTGCTGCATGCATGCTTTCTCTAGTTGCAGTGAGCGGGGGCTACTCTTCGTTGAGGTGCGCGGGCTTCTCATTGCAGTGGCTTCTCTTTGTTGCATGAGCTCTAGGTGCAGGGGCTTCAGTAGTTGTGGCTCACTGGCTCTAGAGAGCAGGCTCAGTAGTTGGGGCACACGGGCTTAGTTGCTCCACGGCATGTGGGATCTTCCCGAACCAGGGCTCGAACCTGTGTCCCCTGCATTGGCAGGCAGATTCTTAACCACTGTGCCACCAGGGAAGCCCCAACATATAACTTAAAAAGAATTTTGTGCATTTGTATCAGATACGTATAAATATGTCATCTCATTTAATGCTATTCATCAAGCATTTCCAGAGAGCTTATGTTTGTCAAACTCTGAAATAGATCCTGGGAATACAGTGATTCCCTAACTGGGGGATAGTTTAATTGCAATACACGTGACAAATGAAGGAAGGAACTATCTCTAGGGCAGAAGAAACAAGAGAAGCGTGTGCTAGGTTACATGCTGTTGATGATGCCCAGCTATGCCAGGGACCCCTGCGTGTGCAGTCATAGGTACAGTTCACTGAAGAAGGAGCCTTCCAAGGGAGCTTGACTTTGATTTCAATTAGTAGAGCTTAGATATAGAAGGATTGAGAGAAGGACGGGTGTTTGTTTATTCATCCAATAAACATTCAGTGTGTGTGTGTCATATGTACCAGATCCAGAAGCCAGGGCCAGAATTTGAAGTAAAGTTATATTAATAACGCTCATTAAAATATGAATAGGTGGATGCCTTTAAAATCATGAAATATATTAATCATACAAAAATGGTAAAGCCAATAACAAATATGTACCCACCACACAACTTAAGAAAACTATTCCATGGAGTGAGGCTTCTGGGTACCCATCCCTGAACACATTTCCTTCCCTACCCCCTAGGTGGCCACTTGCCCCAGTTTGGTTTTATCATTCTTGTACATGTCTCCTTGAGCACATGTGCAAGGGAATATTTTAATACATATCTAGGAATCAAAATAGTCCTCGAATATGCACATTTGAGATGTAATCAAACTGCTCTCCAGAGCAAATGTACTGATTTACACTCTCAGCAGGATATGAGAATTCTCTGTTGTTTAATCTATGCCAAAACTGGGAATTGTCAGACTTTGAATTTTTGTCCCTCTGGTGATTATAAAATGGTACGTGTTGAAGAATTTGTTGAACACCTGTTACATGCTAGACACTAGGAATAAAATACTGAGGATACTGCAATAAACAAACCGAAGGCTCTGCCTTCATGAAATTTACATTCTAGTGCATTAGACTATCAGTAAAAAATAATCTTACACATATGCACGTTTGCAAAACTATTTGTCCAAGCATGCTCATTGCAGCATTGTTTGTAATAAGAAACTGAAACAACTGCAGTGTCCTTCATTAGAGGATGTGTTAAATAAAGCACAATATCCTATCCACTTAATAGAAACTACGCATGTAAAATGAATGAGGTAGGTCCATGTATAGTGGCATGGAAAATTGTTCAAGATATATTGTAAGTGAAAACAACAAGTTTCCTAACAATCTGAGAGCATAAATCCTTTGTTAAAGATGAAAATGGGGCTTCCCTGGTGGCACAGTTGTTAAGAATCCGCCTGCCAACGCAGGGGACACGGGTTTGAGCCCTGGTCCAGGAAGATCCCACATGCCACGGAGCAACTAAGCCCGTGCGCCACGACTACTGAGCCTGTGCTCTAGAGCCCGCGAGCCACAACTACTGAGCCCGCAGGTGGGCTTAGAGCCTGGGCTCCACAACAAGAGAAGCCACGGCAATGAGGAGCCCGCACACCACAACGAAGACCTAACACAGCCAAAAACTAAATCAATTAAATAAATTTTTTTAAAAAGATGAAAAGGACATGTGTATATTGTTGACTGAAAAAAAAAGGCACAACTTGAGAGTTGTGAGTTAAATTTTATTTGGGGCCTAATAAGGACTGTAGTCCGGGACACAGCCTCTCAGAGGGCTCTGAGGAACTGATCCCAAGAGGAAGGAGGGAGGTCAGTATCTATGTGATTTTAGTGAAGGGGGATCAAATCAAGCACACATTTTGGCAGAAGGTTGCTGCTTGTCACCAGAAGGTTGCTGTTAGTCACGAGGAACAGATGTCTCTGTTAATGATTTTAGTGCTTTTCTAGGTATGAGAAGATGCAAGAAATTGGGCTCATAAAATCTTCTTCTAAAAATATCTGACTATCTGAAGGCCTGTTCTGCCAGGTTTTCCCAGAGCACAGAGTGTCTCATTCCTGATCTCTGCCCTGAAATTCTTTCAGAGTGTGTTGAAGATCAGTGACTACTGAGGCTAGTGACCTCATTCTTGTAGAACCAGATGGTGAGTGACAATTTTTAGTTGGCAGTATGCATACAAAATGTTGGAAGAATATATGACAAATCTTAATTTTAAAAAAGAGCTGTAACAAAACCTAAAAGAATAATGTGAACTGTTGGTGGGGTGTGCACATAGGAGATGAATTGAATACACTGCTGCGTTCACATGCTTTACTATTGCTCTTTCAACACTGTGTCCAAACCGGTTCCCTTCTTCCACCCGCCGTTTTAGAGGCTCCTCTGTGGCTGGATGTAGCAAACTGCTATCTAGTTTCCTTTCCTCTGGATGCAGAGGTGCTTTGGGCACTGCAGGTGGTAGCACAGTGCTGGGCTCACTTCCCGGTGCGGCCCCTGCTTCTTCTCAAACCCCTGTTGTCCGTGTGTTCTGCATCACTCCCTGTGTTTATCTGTTCCCTGATACAAGTGATAATGAGATAATGTGCTTCCCACCATCCCTTAATTTTAGAATGAAAAAATGGGCCTAGAATCTGGCACTTCACTCTCTTTCACTTGATGAAGTGAGAATTTGACTATGCAGAGCTGTCAGATAACTGGTAGGCGGCTTGAGGTCACTAGGTCCCAGCTTTAGGACGTTCACTCCCACATGAATGCTGAGTGAGTTCAGCACTCACCCAGGCTAGGCAGCTAGGCAGTAGCTTTTGAGCTTGAACACCTATGTGTGAACAAATTCTTTAGCACCCGAGTCACACTTCATCCCCTAGGGAGCAGTTCGGGGTCAGCTAGAGCCCCAGAAAAGGCAGACCCTCACCAGCATGACTGGAGGGCTGGGGGCAGGCTGGCCTATGCAGTGTGCTTAGAAGGTAGCTCCTCAATAGCTGCCATCCTCGGCTTCTCTTATTTTCTCTTTGTCACCAGGTCTCAGCAATTTACAGAACTCTCCCTCCTTTCCTTCCTTCCACCTGTCATGTTTGCTTCTGAATAAGAACCATTTGTGTAACACCAATACTTACCTTAAGAAAGACATGCATTATGTGGTTGTAATCAAACCTGATGCTTTCAGACGAGATCGGGCGCGTTCAGGGTGGTATGGCCGTAGACCAAACCTGATGCTTTCAGATGACCTACTTACATCTTCAATGTGGAAAAGATTAAGAACAAAACAAATTCATCTAAACTTCTGGGCAATCCAGTTGACTTTTAAATGTAAGGATGGAATTCCAAACACAACACATTCAGCTATATGACAGAAAGTAAATCTATGGATATGATATTTTGTGAATGATAAAAGAAAACCTTACGTTAAAAAAAAAAGAACTGTAAAATGCTTAAAAACATACCTTACACATATTAGTCAATAATTGTTAGCTATTGTTAATAGTAATAGTGATAATTACTGAGAAGTAGGTTTGTATGAATTACAGAACAGGAAAGGGACTTATAATTTCCACTTTTTAAACCTTTTTATACTGTATAAACTTTTGTTTTTTAACAGCAAGTATACATTACTTTTATGATCATACTTTTTAAAAAGGAGCAGGAGGGACTTCTCTGGTGGCGCAGTGGTTAAGAAGCCGCCTGCCAATGCAGAGGACATGGGTTCGAGCCCTGGTCCGGGAAGATCCCACATGCCGCGGAGCAACTAAGCCCGTGCACCACAACTACTGAGCCTGCACTGTAGGGCCCGTGAGCCACAACTACTGAGCCTATGTGCCACAACTACTGAAGCCCATGCACCTAGAACCCGTGCTTCGCAACTTCAGTGACAAACCTGCACACCACAACAAAGAGTAACCCCCGCTCGCCACAACTAGAGAAAGCCCACACACAGCAACGAGGACCCAACGCAGCCAAAAATAAATTAATTAATTAATTTTTAAAAAAAGTATGCCACGCCAGGCATCAGTTGTTTAAAAAAAAAAAAGGGAGCAGGAGCTGGCTTTGCAGAAGGGGTTGAGGAGCAGCTGTGGGGATCACCCCTGATCATTTGCAGTCCTGCCACTGAGGCCAGGTTCCTGTTGCCACCAGGGCAGGTTTTTTGGTCCACTGTAACACACAATAATACGAATGAATCTCACAAACATTAACTTGAGCAAAGAAAGTCAGGCAAAGAAAGAGCACATCTGTATGATTCTATTTATGTGAATTTCCAAACCAGGCAAAACCAATCTATGGTGACAGGAGTCTCGGAAGGATTTGCTCTTGTGTTGAGCAGTCCCAGAACGTCAGGCTCTTTTTTTTTTTTAATTTAATTTATTGAACTATAGTTGATTTACAGTGTTGTGTCAGTTTCTGGTATACAGCAAGGTAATTCAGTTATACATATATAAATATCCTTTTTCATATTCCTTTCCATTATGGTTTATTACAGGATGCTGAATATAGTTCCCTGTGCTATGTAGTAGGACCTTGTTGTTTATCCATTCTATATATAACAGTTTGCATCTACTAAACCCAAACTCCTTATCCATCCCTCCCTCACCCGCCCTGCCCCTTGGCAACCAGAAGTCTGTTCATAAATAAGTTCATTTGTGTCCTATTTGAGATCCCTCATATAAGTGATATCATGGTATTTGTCTTTCTCTTTCTGGCTTACCTCACTTAGTATGATCATCTCTAGGTCCATCCATGTTGCAGCAAATGGCATTATTTCATTCTTTTTTATGGCTGAGTAATATTCCATTGTATCTATATACCATATCCGTTCATCTGTCAATGGATGTTTAGGTTGTTTCCATGTCTTGGCTATTGTAAATAATGCTGCTATGAACATAGTGATGCATGTATCTTTTCAAATTATAGTTCTGTCCAGATATATGCCCAGGAGTGGGATTGTTGGATCATATGGCAATTCTATTTTTAGTTTTTTAAGGAACCTCCCTGCTGTTCTCCATAGTGGCTGCACCAATTTATATTCCACCAACAGTGTAGAAGGGTTCAGGCTCTTCTTATAGTAATCCTCCATCTGAAGGATTTCCAAGGAATTCCTTCTTTCCAGGGACCAGCATAGAGGTTCATTTCAGCCCAAAGGTTAGTACAAAGAAGAAGGGAAGACACCTCTTCTACTAGAGAAGATAGGTTGACTTGTGGACAAGGCTGCTAGCCACCATCTTCACAAAGTCAGAGACCCAGCCCTCTGAGGCTCAGAGGTGAAGGGTAGGAAATGGGGGGAGGGGATTGAGAAGGGAGAATTCCTGGAGCATCAGCTGTGAGTGGTTGCTAGGTAACAAAGATTTTCTCCTTGAACAAACACTAGCCAAACTCCTCTGAGCCCTCTTCACAGCTAGGCCTCAACCTTGGCCTATAAAGACTTGAACAAACACTAACATAGTTTATAACAGCTCAAGGATGCAGCCCTAGGATGACACTACACTCCCTTACAGTGCCTGCAGGAGAAAAATCAAGGCTGCCAAAGTAATTTACTGTTTGTTCCAGCCAACACATGAGGATAGGGCCTCTGTCTACCAGCCTCTGTGGGAGGGTAGGGGCCTAACTTCAGAAAGCACCAATTAGCAAGCCCAGATTGGTTACAGATGGACCAGCCGCTTACCACATTTTGTAATTTTTCACTTCCCTGACTCTACTGAGCCCCTGCTCAGCTCCCTCCCTATTCCCTCCTGCTCCCTTTAAAATATCCAGACAACTCTACTGAGTTCAGTTCACACTGGACTCTTTTCACTATTGCGATAATATATTACTGATTAAACTCCGTCCTTATACATTAACTCATATCTGGCTTTGTTCGTCTTTGATGAGGTAAACCAGAAAGAGACAGAGAAACATCTAGGTAGTTCTAAGCGTCCATTTGAAGCTGAAAAAAGAAGAAAACCAGCTTGCACTGTGCAGGTTGTGCTGCAGCACTTTGGGGCCCAGCAGGCAGAAAGCAGACGTGGGCATGACCCACCTGAGGACACGGTGTGGCAGTTATGGCTAGATATGAAGGGGGAAGAGAGACCTTCAAGATGGCGGAAGAGTAATACGTGGAGATCACCTTCTTCCCCACACACAAACACATCGGAAATACATCTACACGTGGAACAACTCCTACAGAACACCTACTGAATGCTGGCAGCAGACCTCAGACTTCCCAAAAGGCAAGAACTCCCCACGTACCTGGGTAGGGCAAAAGAAAAAAGAAAAAACAGAGACAAAAGAATAGGGATGGGACCTGCACCAGTGGGAGGGAGCTGTGAAGGAGGAAAGGTTTCCACACACTAGGAAGCCCCTTCACTGGTGGAGATGGGGGGTGGGAGGGGGGAAGCTTCAGAGCCACAGAGGAGAGCACAGTAAAAGGGGTGCAGAGGGCAAGGCGGAGAGATTCCCACACAGAGGATTGCTCCCAACCAGCACTCACCAGCCCGAGAGGCTTGTCTGCTCACCCACTGGGATAGGTAGAGGATGGGAGCTGAGGCTCGGGCTTCGGAGTTCAGATCCCAGGGAGAGGACTGGGGTTGGCTGCATGAACACAGCCTTCAGGAGGCTAGTGCAACACAGCTAGCCAGGAGGGAGTCCAGGAAAAAGTCTGGAACTGCTTAAGAGGCAAGAGACCATTGCTTTGGGGTGCACGAGGAGAGGGGACTCAGAGCACCACCTAAATGAACTCCAGAGATGGTCGCGAGCTGTGGCGGCACAGCTATCAGCACAGACACCAGAGATGGGCATGAAACGCTAAGGCTGCTGCTGCAGTAGCCACCAAGAAGCCTGTGTGCAAGCACAGGCCACTATCCATACCTCCCCTCCTGGGAGCCTGTGCAGCCCGCCACTGCCAGGGTTCCATGATCCAGGGACAACCTCCCCGGAAGAACACATGGCGCGCCTCAGGCTGTTGCAATGTCATGCTGGCCTCTGCCGCCACTGGATCACCCTGCATTCCATACCCCTCCCTCCCCCCGGCCTGAGTGACCCAGAACCCCCTAATCAGCTGCTACTTTAACCCCGTCCTATCTGGGTGGGGAAAAGATACACCCAGGCTACATACACACAGAGGCAGGGCCAAAACCAAAGCTGAACCCCAGGAGCTGTGTGAACAAAGAAGAGAAAGGGGAACTTCTCTGTGCAGCTTCAGGAGCAGTGGATTAAATCTCCACAATCAACTTGATGTACCTGCATCAGTGGAATACCTGAATAGACAATGAATCACCCCAAAATTGAGGCGGTGGACTTTGGGAGCAACTGTAGACTTGGGGTTTGCTTTCTGCATCTAATTTGTTTCTGGTTTTATGTTTCTCTTAGTTTAGTATTCAGAGTTTATTATCATTGGTATATTTGTTTATTGATTTGGTTGCTCTCTTCCGTTTTTAAAAAAAATTTTTTTTCCTTTTTCTCTTTGTGTGAGTGTGTATCTATATGCTTCTTTGTGTGATTTTGTCTGTATAGCTTTGCTTTTACCATTTGTCCTAGGGTTCTGTCTGTCCATTTTTTTGTTTGTTTGTTGTGTTTTTTAAATATAGTTTTTAGCACTTGTTATCATTGGTGGATTTGTTTTTTGGTTTCCTTGCTCTCTTCATTCTTTCTTTTTTAATTACTCTTTTATTTTTAATAACTTTTTTAATTTTGATGAATTTATTTTGTTAGTTTTCTTTCTTTCTTTCTTTTTCTCCCCCCCTTTTCTTCTGAGTTGTGTGGCTGACAGGATCTTGGTGCTATGGCCAGGTATCAGGCCTGAGCCTCTGAGGTGGGAGAGCCAAGTTCAGGACATGTGTGCACCAAAGACCTCCCAACCTCACGTAATATCAAACAGCAAAAGCTCTCCCAGAGATCTCCA